>NW_027533258.1:9957621-9971593 GCF_008692635.1 Crocuta crocuta | reverse complement strand
TCTTCTGCTTCGGGTCCCGGCCCAGCAGCTTCTGGCGCTCGCAGCCGCCGAGGCCCGGGCGAACCGGGGGAGGGAGAGCCACGGGCCCTGCGCGCAGCTTCGGCGCCGGCCGACCCGCTGCCACCGGCGCCGTTCCCTCCGGAGACGCCGAGAGCACCGCAGACGGGGCGCTACGCCGCCCCCCCACCCAACGCCCTTTTGGAGACTCAGGCTCCTTCTCTCTCAACTTCGAACGAGGCGACGTCGGCCTGGGGAAGACAAGATGGCGCCGCGCAGAAGGCGCCAAGAAAGGAAGGAGGGTAAACGTGGCCTCCGAACTGGAAGCGTAAACAAAGGCGCGAAAGCTGTCACTGCGCAGGCGCAGAGCCTTAAGCACGCCGCAAAATTCTAACAGAGAGGGTGCGTCCCAAATGTGGTCTCTGGACGAGACCTAGTCTACGCCGCAGAAGGTGGGGAGGAGTAGGAAAAAAGCGAGGAACAGGGGGCGGTACCGCCTAGACGCGGGGAGGTAGGGGGCGGAGTGTCCAGAGCGCGCATGCGCACCGTACGTCAATGGCGGCCCGGAGAGACTGGCGGAAGCTAGCTTTGCAACATGGCGGCCGAGGCAGACGGCCCGCTCAAGCGAGTGCTGGTGCCGCTTCTCTTACCTGAGAAATGCTACGACCAAATTTTCGTCCAGTGGGACTTGCTGCACGGTGAGTTTAATTCGGCATCCTATCAAAGTTCTCCTCGAGCGCCCTCGGCCCCGCGTGGGACGTGACCGCGGGTTAGGCGGCGGCGGCGACCGCGGCTCCGCTGGGCTGGGCGGAAGTCGCCCCGGGCCGCGGCGGAAGTGCCTCGGTCTCCTTGGAGGGAGCTCGCCATATTTGGGCGGGAGGCCGGCGGAACTACTTCTTTGTGAAGCTTGCGCTTTAGCGATGATGACGGACGGACTCAAAATCTTACAAAGTTAAAATCTGATCAAATCGTTCCAGCCTTTAATAGATCACTGTACTCTCAGGGGCCAAGTTACACTGGTTTCAAAGGCTCCTTCCATCCTCCACTTCTGCCCTTGGTCTCGTTCCGGAATAGCCCACCTTCTGCGACGCCCTTGCACACAAAGCCCACCTCAGACACCAGACCCTTTGGGAGGCCTTCCCAGTCAGCCCTTGTCAGTTCCTGGTCCGCCACCGTGCTCCTGCGACACGATTTGGTCGAAGTCATGACTCCAGCCCTGGGCTAATAAGCTCCTGGGGCCGGGAGAGCTTCCAGGATCGGAAGATGCGGGCCAGGGACAGAAGGTTCAGGAATGAGGTACAGGGAGATCTGTCCTTGGAGTGGATCGCCTAGTTGCTCAGAAGAGAATAACGGCTTGGAGGACCGTTGGGCATTGCTCAACTTTTCAGGGAAGCAGTGGAGACCCTTGGAAGTCAGACCAAGTCCAGCTGTCATTGGTGCAGCATGAGCTGTTCTGGAAAGTCACCTGCCTGACAGTGATAGGATTTGAAGCAGGAAGGGCCACACAACCCAGGGCTTCCTTGTGTGGGTAGGTCAGGGTCTTCAGGAGCAGCGGCAACGCATAGGAGCCTGAAAGGCCTTTATTTACCCCTGGCCTGGATTCCAGCAGCCTGTTTACCCCTTTTCTCTTCTCAGTTCCCTGCCTCAAGATCCTCCTCAGCAAAGGCCTGGGTCTGGGCATTGTGGCTGGGTCACTGCTGGGTATGTATCTTTTCTCTTCCCGCTGCGGGATGCGGGTGGAGGGCTGAGATGCTGTGAACTGGGTGGGTCCTTTGCCCACAACTGGGGCTACCGCGCTTCCCAGGCGGCTCTGTAGCTGTCGAGTTGCACTCACAGGGGGTGTCAGCTCATGCCTGCCCTTCTCATCCTTTCTCTAGTAAAGCTGCCCCAGGTGTTTAAAATCCTGAGAGCCCAGAGTGCCGAAGGGTTGAGCCTTCAGTCCGTCATGCTGGAGCTAGTGGCATTGACGGGCACCATGGTCTACAGCATCACCAACAACTTCCCCTTCAGGTGAGGGGGCCTGACCGCCTTCCCCCAGGCTGAATGCTGACGGCTCTAACGGGGCCGGGGCAGTAGGGCGAGGCAGATGCAAGGTCAGGAAGCCTTAAGCCTTCCTGAAGCCTGGCCATTCACTGTGGGCGTGATGAGGTGAGCAGCCCTGAGAATGCCCAGGATCTAGACCGAGTCCTTTGGAGGGGGGGCGGGGTGCGTTGGGAGCCAGGCAGGGCTACAGGACAGGGAGGGATCTGAGAAATGGGTCCCCAGATGGACGGGCCATGGAGGCTCTCCTGCCTCTTTCCAGGCCCGCCTTTCTTCTTCCCAACTCTTGACTCCGCAGCTCTTGGGGGGAAGCCCTGTTCCTGATGCTGCAGACGGTCACCATCTGCTTCCTGACCCTGCACTACAGTGGACAGACTGTGAGAGGTGCTGGGAATTTACCCAAGGGCAGGGTGTGGCTCCTGGGGGAACTCGGGCCTGGGGAAGGAAGCCAGAGCACTGGAGAGGTTGACCGGGACGCCTGATCTCCCTGACCCGCAGGCGGCATTTTCCTGGTGAGCTATGCACTGGTCCTGCTGGCTCTGCTGTCCCCACTGCCACCTCCGTCCCTGATCACCCTGCTCCAGGCCTCCAACGTGCCTGCTGTAGTCGTGGGGAGGGTGAGTACGGGGAACAGGGCAAGGATATCGCGTGGGGTGAGCGTGGTAAGAGGTCAGACGACAGAACCCAGTCTCCGTTTGTCCCCTAGCTGCTCCAAGCAGCCACTAACTACCGGAACGGCCACACAGGCCAGCTCTCCGCGGTCACCGTCTTTCTGCTCTTTGCGGGCTCCTTGGCCAGAATCTTCACCTCCATCCAGGTGAGTGCACCTTCTGCCCTCTAGAGGGCACTACAGCCTCGTGTCCTGGCCCTCCTTGACCCCGGCTGTCTCTCCCCTAGGAGACCGGAGACCCCCTTATGGCTGGAACCTTCGTGGTCTCTTCCCTCTGCAACGGCCTCATTGCATCCCAGATCCTCTATTACTGGAACGTAAAGGCCCCCGGCAAGAAGAANGCCCGCCTCCCAAGCGCAGGGCCAGTCCCACCTGAACCGGTGTGCTGGTGTGACTTCTGATCATTCATTCCTCTGCAGTCGCAAAATTCTGGAGCCAGGGTTTCAGTGGAATTGCCGATCCTGAGAAGGGACGGGGACTTCCAGGTGGACATTTGGCACCTCCTGCGCACTGTCCTGTGCACGTTCTACCAATTCATTTATTTATGTCGGCTGAGAGCCTCTCCCTACTTCGGTATTCTGGGGCCAAAGTCTGCCCTGTCCCCTCATGTCCCCACGTCCCTGGTGGCCCCGGGGGACAGAGCCTGGGTAGCGGAAGGAACTAGGGGCCGCCCCCTCCCTGAACCCGGTTGGGACGGTCTCCAGGACCCCAGTGCTGGGCAGGCGGTGGGGAAGGAGGGCGGAGAATGACTCAGGCACAGCCCCAGGGCGGGGTGAGCGGCTCCCTGCCCCGGCAGGCCCAGGCGGAAGGGGGTGGGGCCTGCTGGTTCCTGCTGCAGTGAAGGGGAACAGAAATGGGGCAATAAAGACTCAGAAACCGGGTTTAATCATAAAAACTGTGTTCGTTCTAAAAAAAAAGTTTGTTGGGGCGGAGTGAGGGAACCGCAGCACAGGCCTCTGAACAGCGGGCCAACGAGGTTCTAAAGGGTTCAAAGGGTTAGCAGCCTGGCGTGGGGGGTGGAAGGTTCTGGGTGAAAAAGGAGACGGAAGGTGTTCCTGGGAGGTCCATGTCCACGAGGGTTAGAGGTGGGTCAGGGGCATGGGGGTCCCGGACAGGGGAGGGTTGTACACAGTGGGCGAGCCTGGGGGTAGGTAGGGGCTGTAGTGGGGGAGCAGCTCGCCCTGGAGCCGCGGGTTACTCTGAGGAAGGGAGCCCGGCGACGACGCCTCTGGTTTACAGTGGGAAGAGCTGCAAAGAGGGAGACACGGGTTNCCGGCTTGCGTGCGGCGCCTGCTTTCCTCCTCCGGGGCAGCAGGCCAGGAAGGGGCCGAGCTGGGCCGGGCCTCTCCTTGCCCCGCGGGCAGGGAGAGGAAGCCGGGTCACAGGAGGGCCAGAAGCGGGCAGGAAACGGGAAATTCAGGTAACCAGAACGTGATCATGTCCGGGCTGGGGGTGAGGGGGGCCCTGGGGGGGCCACCGTGTCGGGCCGGGAGGGAAACCTCCTGCAGGGAAACTCGGGCCAGCAGAGCGTTTCCCGGCCCAGGCTTCACGGGGCCCTGGGGGGGGCGGGGGGAGGGATGGGTGACCCCCCAGTCTCTGCCGGAAGTGACCTCTGCACGGGGCGAACTGGGGGGGTCCCTGCCGGTCCCCCAACGCGCGCCCCAGGCNCAGACCGGCCCGCCGCCAGCCGCGCCGCCGCCTCCCTGGCCGAAGTGGGGCGGCCCCGCGGCCGCGCTCTTGCTCTTGCGCCGAGGCCGGTACTTGTAGTCGGGGTAGTCGCGCAGGTGCCGGGCGCGGAGCCGCTTGGCCTCTTCCACGAAGGGCCGCTTCTCGTCCTCGCCCAGCAGCTTCCACTGCGCGCCCAGGCGCTTGGAGATCTCCGAGTTGTGCATCTTCGGGTTCTGCTGCGCCATCTGGCGGCGCTGCGCGGAGCTCCACACCATGAACGCGTTCATGGGCCGCTTCACCTTCTCCAGGGGAAGCCCCCCGGCCCCCACCGGGCTGCCGGCGGCCTCGCGCTCCGGGCAGCCCGAGGCCGAGGTGGCGGGAGCAGGGGGCGCGGGGGCCTCCAGGCTCCAGGCCTGGTCGTGTGAGGAGCCGGGCAGCGCCATGGGGGCGGTGGGGTGCAGGGAAGCCTTGAGAGGGCGGCCTGCACGCCCTCCCCTCCGAGGTGAAACGCCGATGCCCGGGGCCGGGGTCCTGAAGATGGAAAGGTCTTCCTAGTCTCAAGTCGTCCCAGAGAAACTCGCGGCCTTAAAAAGTAGACGTCGTCCTCAAGTTCAGAGTCCGTAGAATGGAGCGCCTGCTCCCAACCAGTCAGGCGCCCCCTGGAGAGCCGGGCGCCAAGCCCGCTGCCCCGGACCCCGCACCCCCACAGAGGGGATGCGCTCTCCGGCCCCCGGAGCCGCGGGCGTCCCGGCCGCAGGCCGCTACGCCGTGGCCGCGCTCCCGGGTCCCTGGAGTCCCTCGGCTCGGTGGCCCCAGCCCCTCACCTGGCTTCAGCGTCTGTGGCTGGTGGGTGGGCCAGGCCGGGAACAGCTTTTAACCAGACTCCTCCCCACTCCCTCCCGGCAGACCGCGCCTCCTTAAGGGCGCCAACGTCCCCCTCCCTTAGGCGAACCCAGGTGTCCCAGGCCTCCCAGCCCCCAACGCTCCCCCTCGGGGCACCACGCCCCCTCCCCACCCAAGACCCAGAAGTCAAGCCTTCCGCCCCAGGTAGCTCTCTGATCGGCTTCCCCTCCCTTCTTGAGCTTTGGCAATTTAAAGTCAATTTTTTGGCACAATGGGACTCAGCACAGGGGAATCAAAAGCCCTCAGGGTCACAATCGAGCCAGGAGGAAGTTGGGAACACCCCACCCCCTACCCCAAACCCTTTCCTAGTGCCCATTGCTCCTCCAAACCCCTGACCTGCCCCTGGGGCAACAAAGTCAGGCAGCAGGGAGGCAGGCCGTTTTTGTTTCCTGACTCATCCCAGCAGGTGCTCAAGTGGTGACTCAGCCGCTTTCTCCAGGTGAGAAAACCGGCCCTCCCAACTCCGGCCCCGGCCCCGGCTTCTCCGCTGCCTGATGGCTCCCTCTCCAAACCCGAGTCTGAAGGCAGGGAGCCAGGGACCCCAAGACAACCTCCCCCCGCACCCCGGACTCAGCAGTCAGCAGCGTGGATGCGATGCCAGAGAGCGAGCCAGCGGGAGCGAGGGCTGGACACCTAAGTCGCAGAGGCTGTCGTGTGGGGATCCCTGCTCCCCATCCTGCCCCGGGCCCAGCCCAAGCCCCAGGACTCGGGTAATCGGATTAAGCAGCGGCCTTGGCCCTCCGCTCTGAGCAGACACGGCTGGGAGCAGTCCTACCTAGCCTGCTGTGACTCAGGGTAAAGGAGTGGCCCAGCTCTCCTACCAGCAAACCTGGGGGAGGGGAGAAGCCACAGGCCACAGGCCACTGTCCTGAACCTGAAAGCGACCTGGGCCTGGGGAACCTAGGAATGTCAGGAATTCCCAGAAGCAGACCATCTTTGGAACCCTAGAGAAGCCAGGTGTGGAGACACCGGAAACGGCCCGGCAAGTCAAGCCTGGAGAATCTGATGGACCAAACTGAGCACAAGGAAGGCGCGGGAACCACAAAGCCATTTGGATTTTTTTATTCTCTTTTTAAATACTGTACAGTGAAAAATAAATACGCCTTCTCATCCACCAGACAAGGTTGGTCCCCCCTCCCCTGGGGGACCTTGTCACCCCCGCTTCATACACACCCCTGGTTCTACTCCAAAACCTTCCCCATGCCTCCCACCCACTTAGACCCTTACTATCCCCGTCTTCCACAGTGATGAGGCCCCAGAAATGGGGGGTACAGGATGGGAGGAGGGATAGCAGGGGAGCCCCCCTGAACTGTCAAATCTGGGTGGATCAAGGAGCACCCCGCACCAGCAGGCGGAGAATGGGGGTGTTCAGAGAGATCGGGGCATTGGAGGATAAAGGCACATCCAGTCTGATGGGGAAGGAGAGAGGCTCCCCTCACCCTTGGGGGTAAGGGCGGACAAGAGGGAGGGGGTATGACCCTGTTACACACCCCTCCACGAGCTCCTGGAGGTTGAGGGGGGACCCAAGCTGCTGTGCCACCCCCCTCCCCCCTAGATAAGAGCAGCTCCAGCGCAGGTCAGTCGGGCCTGGGAGGCCGTGGTGTTGGGCAGCAAGCGATATGAAGGGAGGGGTGTGGGCCGGAGGTCTTATGAAACCCCGTTCACCAAACTACCCAACTCCAGGGGGGCCGGGAGCTCCCCGTTCTCTGAGGGACCCTTAGGAAGCTTGCTGACAGAGTCTCCCTGGGGGGGGGGGAAGTGGGAAAGAAAACAGGGAAAGGCAGGAAGGAGGACGGTCAGTGCAAATGCAGGTGAGACCCCCCTGCCATCCCAGGGCCCTGGCACCCTGCGCCCCAGGGGCTGATCCCCCCCACCGGCCGCTCTAGGAACTCACAGGAGGGAGTCCAGAAGCTCCCGAACACACCTCCCTCTGTCCTGTCCTATCCAAACTTTCCACTACTCTAGACGGCGGTCTACACCCTAGATGTCGCTTCCTCTGCAGTTTAGCAAGAGGTCCCTCCGCGACTTCCTTGCGCCAGGCCCCAGCAGAGGAAGGGACGTGGGCTCAATGACACGTCACAGGCCTACCTTCTGTCCTGCAAGGGAGTCCTCTGAGGGTTTAGTGCGTTCCAGGGGCGGCCGCTGGCGGCTCTGAGACTCCGCTCGGGAGATGTAGTCAGCCACGGTCACTGCAGAAGGCGGAGGACCGAGGGCTTCAGAGAGAACCAGGTGCCCAGCCTCTGGACGCCCCCAACCCTCCCCCCACCCGCGCTCCCTCTGCTCCAAGGAAGGACACGGGCCGCGGTGTGAGCTCACCTGGCTGACGGTCTCCACTGATAGAGCCATCGGTCCTGTTCCCGCGGTTCCGGCGACGGCGGCTCCGGTTCCGACGCTGGGGTCTTGACTCGTCTTCTGCGGGGCAGGGAAAACCTGAGCCGTGCACCTGGCCCCCCGCACCTCGGCTCCCGCCCAGCTCGAATTCTTTGAGACCCCGGGCAGCGCCCTCACCTAGGCCGTTCTCCGTCATGCTCGGCCCGTCCGATTCCAGGCCTCCGTCCATGACAGTCCTGTCCTCGTCTGTGCGGCGGCGGCGGGAGCGGCGGCGCCTGGCACTTGCTGGCGGCGGTTCCCCGGGCTCTGAATCGACAGGAGGTTCTGGTTCGGAGGTGTCCAGGAGGCTGTAGGGATTGCTGTCTGGATCTTTCAGCACTGGTTAGAGGAAGAGGAGGAGCTGGTCAGCAGCTGTCCACCATCTTTCCTTTCGGCCTACAGTCTCGCCCCCAGCTGTCTGCTGCTAGTACCTGAACTGATAGATGAAGCGCTGTATCTTGTGGTGGGCCGGGGGGCGGGTGGGGGTCCCCTACCCCGGCCCCCAATCGGCCGCCTCCGGCTTTCTTCCCCCCGGGTTTGGGGGTCCCGGTCACCAGGCCCAGCTCTACTGGGCTCCTCCCTCTTCTCGGACTCAGTCTCAGAAGCTGTGGACGGGTCTGAGCTGGGGCCTGAAGGACACAGCGGGCTTCAAACAGCGTCGCACCCCGCGCCCCCTCACAAGTCCCCCAGACAAGCGCCATCTTCAGTGTGTCCATCACCCTTCCCAGGAGATTCTGCCAGACCCCTGCCTCTCTCCAAGGCCCGCTGCCATTCACCCCCCAGGGCTGTCTTACCGTAGGCGGGGCCACCTGTCCTCCGGCCGCGGCCCCGGCCCCCGTAGCTGCCCCCGTAGGTGCGGGTGGTGTGGAGGGAGGAGGAGGAGCTCTCGTCCGTGGTATAGCCAGCCTTGTCGCTGCCACCGCCGCCGCGCCCGCTCCCAGGAGGCCGAAAGCCCAGCCCGATCTGCCGAAGCTGTTCATCGATTTGCAGCCTCTCCAGGCGGAGCTGCTCCACCTCCTGGGTGGTGGAAGACCGAGAAAGATACAGAAGGGGGAGGAGATGAAGACCCGGGGACAGCCTCCTTCTCTCAGGCTTCTCTGCCCTGACTGTCCCCACACCTCAACTCTCAGGACTGCAAGATGGAAGACACCAGCTGAGCATGGAAAATTCTGCGATGCGACCCCACAGCCCCACACTTCCGCTCAGCGCTTTCTGCCCCACCCAGACACAAACGGGGCATCCCAACTGCTAACGTTATCCACCGGCAGGCAGCCTTCGTCTCCTCGCCACCCCCAGATCTTCCCCGTCCGGCTTCGGGCTCTGTACCTGCAGGTAGGAGAGATGATATTCCAGCAGAGCCTGGGCATTGCTGATATTCTCCCGGGTGCCAACAAATATGAAGGGAACCATGCCCTGCACGGCACACAGGGCGGGAGGGTGAGGAGGGCCGATGCGAGTAGTAAGTCCGCCCCAACGCTTCCGGAAGCTCACCCAGAGGGACGGTTCTGGGCTCTCATCTCCGGGGGAAACAGCAGCTCCCATCCCCCACCCCCTGGAGACCCCGGCCCACGTAGAAGGGCTCTGCAAACGACCCCACCTACTCCGGGAAGCCAGCCTCCAGATGCAGACGCCCCGTACCTCCTCCCTGGGGTTCTTCTTGTCATTGTCGCCTTCGACGCGGACCCTCACCACACCAGACTTATCCACAATCTCCTGGATCACTTTCCCGTTCTTCCCAATCACTTTGCCTGAATNATGACCTAAGCGAAAGTCGGACGCTTAACCGACTAAGCCACCCAGGCGCCCCTGTTCTTCCATTTCTGTCACCCGCACAAGACCGTTGGCTCTGTCCCAGGGAAACTGCAAGTCCGCAGGGAGGCGCCGGGCCCAGAACCCCTTCAGGAATCTCACTCCCGGCGCCACCGGTACTGTTATCCGCACGCACCCTCAACTCACCAACAAGGTTCCTGGGCACCTGCACGGAGTCCTCCGAAAACTCCAGGTAGCTTCGGGCCTGCCGGCACGCCTCAGGAGTCTAGAGAGCGCGACGGGGGGCGGGGGTCACTCACAGAGGACCTGGCTCTCCACGGGGGCCTTCCTGCCACCCCTCTCCGCCTTTGGGAAAGTGTGCTACTGCCAAGCCAGGGCGGGAAGCAGTGGACGGTACCTGGGCTTCCCGGCCACCTCACCTTTCTTCTCTCTACCCACAACGACCTAAGCAACAGCTGTCTTTTGCTGACCTCCCCATAGATGCGGAAAGTGCAGGTCTCCTCGCCCAACTCGATGGCAGTCACCCCGGGCACTTTCCGGGCCTGCTGGATGTTGGCACCGTGAGTCCCGATCGCCAGTCCCATCAGGTCCTCTCGCACCGTGAACTCCTCCTGGAAGGCTGCCGCCAGCTGCTTACTTGTCTGAAAGGAAAAGGTGCTGCGGGATCCAAGGCGGTGGGACCGGCACACCCGTTCCCCCGGGCACCCGGCACGCGGCCTGACTTCAGGGAGAGAAACACACGGGAAAACAAGTCACAACTACCCGGGCCCACTGACCCCAGGCCCCCTGCACGGGAGAACTCGGGATCTTTTTTCCACTCCTACCTTGCAGACACCAGTGGCCTAGCAGGGAGAGGAGGTAAATGGGGGCCGAGTTTGGGCTGGGAGCCGCCAAAGTTCTGGACTTGACCTAACACCATCTGGTTACACGATCCTAACCAAAACATGCTCTCTGCTAAACGACTACACCTGCCTTACCCATCCCCAGACTAGCAAGAGGATTAAATAAAGTCGGTGAGAAAGAACCTTTCACAAGGTAAACGCAAGGCTAAGGAACTACTATTACCTTAACCGAACTAACATCAACTCCCAAACTATAACCCACCAAGCGGAGTAGAAAGCAAAGGTTCAGGAAAGCAGAAAAGCAGCCGTGAACACCCCACTACCTCATTCCGCAACCAGTCCTTAGACACCTGGTACAAGGGCAGGAAGACAGGGAAGGTTCTAGAAAAGAGTCCTAGGTAGGAAGCCCCAAACAGGAAAGATTTCTAAAAAGGAACATTCCTGATTGCAGTCCGCTACTTCCTACTTCCATGAGGGATGAGGCTGTGTTGCAGCAAGGACTTACACGAGGCAAAAAGACAGAAAGCTGAACAAGAGTCTACACTGGACATTCAAAATAAGAGTTGGGGAGGGAGCAAGGGTGGGAGAGGATTTACAATGATTTACAAATGTCCTCTGAAGAAGTTTCCCAACGGTTTTAATTCTTAAGTGGCCTGATGGGTACAAGGGCACCTGTTCTTTTTTCCTTTACAGTCCATGTTTCAAAGTAATTTTTAAAAAATGGGCAAAATCTCTCAAAGACATGCTCCTGTTCTTTTTTTAATGTTTACTTTTGAAAAAGTGAGAGCACACGCACATATGGTGGATGGGTAGAGAGAGGGAGGGAGACAGGGCGTTCAAAGCCGGCTCCGTGCTGAGTAGAGAGCCTGATGCGGGACTTACTGAACCCACAAACCTCGAGAACATGACCTAAGCCATAGTTGGACGCTTGACCAACTGAGCCACCCAAGTGCCAATTTTTTTTTTTTTAAATGTTCTTTTATTTCTGAGAGAGAGAGACAGATAGCATGAACAGGGGAGGGTCAGAGAGAGAGAGGGAGACACAGAATCTGAAACAGGCTCCAGGCTCTGAGCTGGCTGTCAGCACAGAACCTGACGCGGGGCTTGAACCCATGAGCAGTGAGATCATGACCTGAGCTGAAGTCGGACGCTCTACCGACTGAGCCAGCCAGGCGCCCTGACTTAAGACCTTGCACGTGTGGCTAACTTCGTATCCAGCACACTTTACCACGCTGATCAGTGCAGCCAGGTCCTAGGAGGGGTGAATAGTCTACGTCTGGTCACCAGAGATTCTGCCCACTGGGACCTGAAGCAGACAGAATTTGTATCATCTGGGGGAAAGGTTAATTTTTTTTTTTTTAATGTTTTATTTATTTTTTTAGGAGAGAGAGAGAGACAGCGTGAGCAGGGGAGGGTCAGAGAGAGAGGGAGTCACAGACTGAAACAGGCTCCAGGCTCTGAACTGGCAGTCAGCACAGAGCCCGACGCGGGGCTCGAACCCACGAACCGTGAGATCATGACCCAAGCGAAAGTCGGACGCTTAACTGACTAAGCCACCCAGGCGCCCCGGGAAAGGTTAATTTTTAACTGCCAGTGCCTTAAGTAGCATCCCTGCAGAAGTGAAAAGATTACCATGATCCAAAATTTGCTCAGGCTCAGAGAAAAGCCTCCCCAAAGGCTCAGTTCTCTTGATGAATGCAAACACACACCCACACTGCTTGTTTAGAACGGAACACTGCCTGAGAAAAGGGAATCTGACCATACGCTATCAGGACCGAAAAAGACCTTATAGAAATCATCTTGTCTACCTGCCTCATCGTCACAGGCAGAGATCAAGCCCACAGGAATCCAATGATCTGCCAAAACCCAAATTCCGACAAAACAAGACTTGGGATTTCAAGTCTGGTGGTCTTTCCAATGTACAAATCGTTCTCAAACATGCCCTGCAAAGCAGTTTGATTCCCAGAGGTGATCTGGGGGAGGCCGGTGGAGGTCAGGCCCACACCCTCTCCTCTTTTAGACAGAGCTGCTCTGATTGATCTGTTTTCTGTGCTGTGCTTTCAAGTAACACTTCACTTGATCAAAGGGTCCCATGGTTAAGAAAAAAGTTTGGGAACAACTGTACTATTATAACATGGCAGAGCTCTGCCATCTGGAGGAGTCTGGGGTAAATTAGCAGACACAGGTTTAATGGCCCAGAAAGGCCTTAGTCTTTTTATTCTGTAAACACAAGAGCATGGGTGAAAGATGGGGGTGGGAAGGGAGGACAACAATACCATTCAGCAGGAAAAAGCGGAGCCAGAACTTACCTCTAGGTGTTTGGTGGCTTCTTCATTGCGGGACATGAGTAGCAGTTTGGTGCGCAGGCTTCGAAAATGCATGTCACCCAGCAGGGACGCCCGCTTCACGGGAGCCTCTGTGGTCGACTGGGAAGAAACCGATGGAAAAAAATCATTAAAAAAAAAAAAAGTGAATACACACCGGGAGAGGCCAGGAGAGGGGAATTGGGGTGCCTATATATCTAGAAAACGATAGGAATTAAGAAATGAAGCTGGGGGGCACCTGGGTGGCTCAGTCGATTAGGTGTCCGACTTTGGCTCAGGTCATGATCTCGCAGTTTGTGGTTTCAAGCTCCGCGGCGGGCTCTGAGCTGCCAGCACAGGGCCTGGAGCCTGCTTCAGATTCTGTGTCTCCCTCTCTCTGCTCCTGCCCTGCTCACGCTCTGCCCCCCGCTCACTCTCCATCTCTCTCAAAAATGAANAAAAAAAACGAATAAATATTTAAAAAATTAAAAAAGGAAGAAAAAGAAGAAATGAAGCTAGGGAAGACAAAAATCACTGTCCGTCTCACAAGGGCCTAGTCTCTTGGTACCAAGGGGAAGGGATCTTAGGTAGCAAGCAGAGCTGAGAACCGTACAGTCTATTTGAGTCCAAATATGTAAAGGAGGGTCCAGCCCAGAGGGCAACACAATGGACAAGTTAAAAAAAAATAAATAAATGGGGGCGCCTGGGTGGCTCAGTCAGTTGAGCGTCCGACTTCGGCTCAGGTCATGATCTCACGGTTGGTGGGTTTGAGCCCCATGTCAGGCTCTGTGCTGACAGCTAGCTCAGAGCCTGGAGCCTGCTTCAGATTCTGTGTCTCCCTCTCTCTCTGACCCTCCCCTGCTCACTCACTCTCAGAAACAAATAAAAACATTTAAAAAATAATAAAAGAATAAATGGGAGGTCCTACATGAGGGAGACTATGGAAATGTGGGCTACCTGGGCCCACAGGGATCTGAACAATAAAGTCTCCTCTGACAAATAAATATAAGCACCTCCGAGCTCCTCCCTTTCTGCAAAGGAGTTAAAAAAAATAGAAGGAAAAACTGCTGAAAGGGCTGACGCGAACCTCAGGCCAAGTAACTCACCAGAATGAAGAGCTCACTATTTGTGATGTTGAGAAAGATGCAGTTCGCTCCCAGCGCTTTCTTAAACTCCTTATGGACGTTTTCATTGGAGCAGCTGCAGAGGAAGAGGAGGGGCGCTCAGGGGCCCAGGGGAGAGGGCGGGATGACAACAACGAGAAGAGGAAGGACCGCAGCAAGTGGACAGGGACGGACGGAAGGAACTGGGAGCAGGGAGGGCTCTGGAGAAGACGGACGGGGGGCCAGGCGAAATCAGGGCGGAGAGGAGGACTGAGGGGGGGGGGGGGGGGGGCGCCGGGGGCGCGC
>NW_027533258.1:9936325-9953362 GCF_008692635.1 Crocuta crocuta | reverse complement strand
ACACACACACACACACACACACACACACACTCATAAATGAATTAAATAAATATTTAAAAAATTAAAAAAGGAAGAAAAAGAAGAAATGAAGCTAGGGAAGACAAAAATCACTGTCCGTCTCACAAGGGCCTAGTCTCTTGGTACCAAGGGGAAGGGATCTTAGGTAGCAAGCAGAGCTGAGAACCGTACAGTCTATTTGAGTCCAAATATGTAAAGGAGGGTCCAGCCCAGAGGGCAACACAATGGACAAGTTAAAAAAAAATAAATAAATGGGGGCGCCTGGGTGGCTCAGTCAGTTGAGCGTCCGACTTCGGCTCAGGTCATGATCTCACGGTTGGTGGGTTTGAGCCCCATGTCAGGCTCTGTGCTGACAGCTAGCTCAGAGCCTGGAGCCTGCTTCAGATTCTGTGTCTCCCTCTCTCTCTGACCCTCCCCTGCTCACTCACTCTCAGAAACAAATAAAAACATTTAAAAAATAATAAAAGAATAAATGGGAGGTCCTACATGAGGGAGACTATGGAAATGTGGGCTACCTGGGCCCACAGGGATCTGAACAATAAAGTCTCCTCTGACAAATAAATATAAGCACCTCCGAGCTCCTCCCTTTCTGCAAAGGAGTTAAAAAAAATAGAAGGAAAAACTGCTGAAAGGGCTGACGCGAACCTCAGGCCAAGTAACTCACCAGAATGAAGAGCTCACTATTTGTGATGTTGAGAAAGATGCAGTTCGCTCCCAGCGCTTTCTTAAACTCCTTATGGACGTTTTCATTGGAGCAGCTGCAGAGGAAGAGGAGGGGCGCTCAGGGGCCCAGGGGAGAGGGCGNCGGCGCCAGTAACTCACGCCTCTCTCAGATCCTCGGGCACGGCCATGGTCACCTTGAAGAAGCTGCCTTTGGTTGCAAGAGGATTGGGATTGACTGGCCGGAGCCGCTCTAGTGTGACAATCTCATTGTAAGTGGCATCACAGGCAGCATATTCAATGACATNCCCTGCCGGCGCCAGTAACTCACGCCTCTCTCAGATCCTCGGGCACGGCCATGGTCACCTTGAAGAAGCTGCCTTTGGTTGCAAGAGGATTGGGATTGACTGGCCGGAGCCGCTCTAGTGTGACAATCTCATTGTAAGTGGCATCACAGGCAGCATATTCAATGACATAGAACTGGCAGGAAGGAAGGAAGGAAGGAAGGAGAAGTTGTGGATGACCGAGCGTCTGTCGCCCACCCTGTGCCTACGACTCCTGTCCCCGCAGCCTCCACAGGCCTCCGCGTCACTCACATCTCCCTTCATCATCCGCACCCTGGCCAGCCACCAGCCGCAAGGTTCCTGCTCGTTGGCTCGAGAATAAACCTGGAGAAAAGTTGAAAACACAAGAGTTACCGCGGGCCATCCGAACACCCCACGAGCGGCACAAGCACTCAGACACCGGGCTGGCGCACTACACCAGGACAAAGGAAACTAGAGGAAGGAGCGAACTGAAAAGCAGAGGGTGCGATCTGACGTGCTGCTACCACAGACGCAGGAAAAATGACTCCCCGAAACCAGGAATCCCCCGAGAGTCTGGCTGATCACAACCCTGGTAGGGAACCCGTGCGTTTCACTGTTCCGTGGGCCACGGGCCGGCTGGAGGGGCGGAGCGTGGGGAGGAAGGAGTGAACTAGGCAGTGAGAAGCCGGGGTAGTGGTATCAGGGGCCAGGAAGATGCAGCATCCTGGGAAAAGTGCCATCTAGAAAGGGGGACCCCGTGGCCCTTACCTCTACCTCATCGCCTTCTGTGATCTCTTTATTATAGTCAGCCGGAGGCGGCAGCCGGACGTCCCCGAAAGGAATCTGTCTCTCACTCTGCCAGCTGCAAGGGAAACCATGACATGAAAGCCATTCGGGCTAATGGGGTTTCCCGTTTCTTCAGGAAGGGGTTATTGCCTCTACTGGGCAATTTCCCTCGCGATTAAAGGCTCAATTCCAGGTCCTCCTCCACGCTGGTGTCTTCTGTCGCTTGCTAGCACCTTAATACTAGGTCAAATGTCCCCCACCCTCACCACATTTCAGCCCGTTTGTCTCCTGGGATCCATTGAAGTTGACCCCCCCCAACCCCCTGGCTCTCCCCCACCTATCACATGCCTCACAGGACTCAGCCGCCCCCCCTCCACTCTCCTTCTAGGACTTAGTATGCAGGATTCGCTATTCCCAAGGTCTTACTTGTTTTCAAAGAAGATGGTGACAGAGTCTTCGTGGACATCCTTCACAAAGCCCTAGAATGGATTTTAGGACAAATTAAAAAAGAAGAAATAAAAAAAAAAAAATGACAATTTACCACCACTGTGGCCATCAAGGGAACAAAGACATTTAGAGGCCATTAGCTACAGCGTTAGATGGGGACACAAACCATCTAAGGCAGGGCTGGCAAAACCTGCACTGGGGAAGGGACACGAATGTTGAGGTGGACACAGGAAATGGTATTGGCATGGAAAGGGAGGTGGCAAAATCCAGAGAAGAGAGACAGAAATGAAACAGAAGGGGGACACATCATCTGCCTCAGAACAGCCTGGAAACCGATGGTCCACTACGGCTCCCACAGGGGCCTCCCTATCTGTCCGCCTCCTGTTGTGCTGAGCAACTTGCCAGAGTTCAATTAAAATACCAACAACCCTCAGCAGGGCTAAGAATATCCCACGAGACAGTGAGAGGCTGTTCTGGAACACCTAGAGGACATCAGGATCTGCCACGAGAGGAGGGTCTAGCTCCTCGATGCAGCCAGAGACCTGAGTGAACTTGGTGCCTCCGGGCCTGGGTCCGAAGGGAATAATCAGAACACCGATGAAGTTCAAAATGAGCACAATTTACAGAAGGAAAAATCGTTGAGATGTGAGATTCCTGAATGGCAGACTATGATATGCTGCTATGAATATGAAAAAGATAAAATTCGTAGAAACCCCAATCGGGATTTCATGACGTGGGAGAGGAGCAGGGATGATGGAAGAGCTGGTCTTCCCACCTTCTGTGTCCTCACCGAGGAGGCCAAAGCCGCGTGTTCAATCCTATGCTCCCCATTTTCCTGCTTTCTCACATACTCAACATTGGTGACTGCTGAACATTAGATTCTGAAAGTCTCACTGATCAATCTGTTCTTTTATAACGGAGCTTTCAGGTTCCTGTCTAAGAAACCTTTGCCTATAATCTAAGGCCGCAAAGTTTTCTCGTATTTCTTCCTCTGGAAGTTTCATAGTTTTTCTTTTGCATTTAGGTTTGTGATCCACTTTGAGTTAAATTCTGTATATGGTCCAAGATATGATCAAAACTCATTTATTATCCATGGATAGCCAGTTGTTTGAACACTATTGAAAACACTACCCTTTCGCTACTGAACTGCTGCCTCACTTCTGTTCAAAAATCAGGAAGTGCAAGTTAATGTATTAATGACAGAGAGGAGATCCATGATTGACAGGGAACTTTTTGATTGTGGTAATGGTCTGACCTACACCTACACAGATATTTAGATAGATATGTATGGCAAAACTTAAACTGCATTTTGAACACATGTACTTCACTGCTTACACCTCAGTAAGTAAACCTATTTTTAAAAATCAGGGGGTTCAAAAGGCTAACACACAAGAACAATTCCCAAGCTTTCCGGGTAGGCGCAGAAGCTGAGCTCAGGGGAGAAACCACCCAACAGTGCAGACGGGTCTCCCTCGCACCTCCAAGAACTGGTCAATCGTGAACATTACTGCTGTTGTGTTTCCTTCCAGTGGTGAGAAGAAACCCAGATTTCACTGCTGCTCCTTCCCTTCTTCCAGGATAGGATGTTCTGGTGCCCCCCTCGTGTCTGAGGCGCTCCCTACTCCTGGGCCTGGCCAGCCTCGTCCTCACCTGTACTTTATTCCCTCGGCCATTCCCCTCCCCGGAGAGGTTTTTCTCACTCTTCACTCAGCCCCATCAATACCCACTCCTACTGGTCTCCGCGCGAGCACTCCGACGCACTTCTGCTCCTCAGTATTTGCCCAGGTCCTTCTTCCCGTTCGGGTCCTCCCCCCATAACCACTCGCACTGCATCCCTTGCTTCCCTCTTCCGTCCTCCCTTTACGAGGGTCTGTCTGGATTTCTAGAGACATTTCAACCAGCCTCTTCTGCTGACTTTATCCAATATGTCTACCTCGAAGCTTGACAAATAGTGAGAGGTAGCTATTCTCAAACCATTTAGGGATGAGATACAAGGAAGTAGAAGAGACAGAAGAGAAACACTTGTCTGCCTCCTTTGGGAAGAGGTTCCACTCCTAGGTCTACTCATCCACAGAAGATATGCCTAAACCCTAATCCAATTCCCCCCCAGTATGTGAGGGTTGGCCCTCAGGCAGAAGTAACCATCCCTGTGTTTTTCAGCTACCATGATCCCCAAGGCAGAAATGCAGAGCTCAGAAATGGAGTTTTCCCCCACATTACTCAGCAGTTCAACCAATGTCACACACCCTTATACTTCGAGGGTCTTTTTCCTTCAAATATAGTCTCCAAAACCAGCTTCCTCCTCGACCTCACATTCCAACCCAGTCTCTGCTCCTTAATCTCACCCGCATCCTCCAAAGATACCAGTGGTAGAAGGTGAGCTCCCAGTTCTGCTCAGTCCATGCTCATTAAGAAGATACGCAGGTGATGGGGCGCCTGGGTGGCTCAGTCGGTTAAGCCTCCGACTTCAGCTCAGGTCATGATCTCACGGTTCATGGGTTCGTGGGTTCGAGCCCCACATCGGGCTCTGTGCTGACAGCCAGCTCAGAGCCTGGAGCCTGCTTCAGATTCTGTGTCTCCCTCTCTCTCTGACCCTTGCCTGCTCATGCTGTCTCTATCTCTCTCTCAAAAATAAATAAAACATTTAAAAAAAAAAAAAAGAAGATACGCAGGTGAGTCAATCTCTAGAAGGCCAACTCCATCCAAAGAATGACTCAATTCAGTGGCCATGGCACATCGTGGCTTTGGCTTATAGGGCCTAGGACCAGCCGGTAGCGTGCCCCAGGTTTCAAGTACTTCAGTTTCCTCAAATTACAAGATCTGAAACTAGTCCTCACCACCATCCTAATTCTGGGCGCTGAGAAGAGGGAGTTCTAGGAGAAAAGCAGGAAGGGTCTGGGTAAAAAGCACAGGTCGCAGCTGAGGATGCTAAATTCCTTAAGGAAAGAATGAAAACTTGGATAGCCAGGCCAGGGCTGGAAAGTTGATGACTGTGCCCCGAACAGTGAACAGGTATTTCACTGGGAGAGTACAGCTCCAAGAATAAAATACATCTAAGAGTCGGCAAAAAAGAAGAGTTGACGGGATAGCTAGGGGGGGAAGACAGAGCCCAGACCCGACGTCTGTCCTAACTTGGAAGCCCAACAGCAGGACCCAATTCTAAGACAGGAGAAAGGGGCCTTCCCAAATTCATAGTTCTAGAAATACTGTAAATACTCCCTAACCCACACCAAAGCTTGCTGAGTCATGAATATTAAATCAGTAGCAAGGTCAGAATGGGTAAGTATATGGCACTGAAAGTTGAAGAAAGATTCATCTGAATTTGGGGATTTATTGTTGTTTTTAACTGCGCCGTGGGCCACAAAATGCTAACGTGGCCAGAACAGAAAATCCACATCACCTGGCTTTCAGCTCAACTGCAAACTCTACTTTCTGATTCAAAATATCCTCTCCGCGATTCTCCCAAGTCCGTCACTGCCATGGCCCACAGCAGAAAAGGGAAAAGATTCAGAGAGATTTCTGTCGGACGCTTATACGTGGAAAGGGAAACATCTCCCTTCCCATCGGTCTCACACACTTAATCTGAATTAGACACCAATCTTTCCCGGTGATGCTTAGCTCCTATGCTTCTTGAACAAAAACAAATACCCTATCTCAATCTTAAACACTAAGCATCCCTTTCTTTGGAACCCAGAACTTAGGAGTGGGACTGACCAGGATGAAGGATGAGACAGTGGGGGAAACGAGGCTAAAATCCTAGGAGGAAGGGTCTTCCAACAAAGGTGACGCCAAGTCTGAAGAAAAAGGAGGCAAGAGACGAGCGTAGTCGATCAGAATCAGAAAGGAATTAGAGGCTTTTGCCAAAGAAAATAGAAATGCTAGGGAGGCAGGCAAGAGAAAGTCTCCTGTTGGAAAAGTATGCAGAAAGATTGACAGAAGAGATCAGTCAGGANGGGGGGGGGGGGGGAAGACACAGGAACACAGAAGTAGTAGACAAAACCCCTAAGACTGAAGCTGATAAGAGACGTTAAGAGAGATAAGAGTAGCCAGAAGCACTGAATATAGGGAAATCTGGGGAGGGAAGCGAGGTAGAAATGCATAGGCATTTAGGGTGGGTAAACAAAGGCTGCATTAACTTATCAGCTGAAGCTGGGGCAGAAACCTTCCTCTACAAGGGCAAATGCGAGACCCTTTCCAGTTACACGACTCGGAGAAAGTCATTTCCAAGGGCATGAAGCTCGAGAGTTCCATTAAGGGAGAGAAAGGGATGAAAGGAAGTGAAAGAAAGGGGGCTCTTCTCCAGACACGTGATGTTAGAAGAAGCCATCTCTGCTCCTGCTCCTCAGGGTAAAATGAAAGAAGGCGGGAATCAGAAAAGTCTCTGCCACGAGTCCAGGCACAAAGTCCAGAAGACGTTCAAAATGACCAACAGTTAGACAAAGAAAAATTCCTGAGCGGCAAGAGGAGTCTCCCTCTGGCTTAATCTAAATGGGGACCAGCCCCCCCCCACCAAAAAAAGAGAAAAAAACACCCAGTCCTAGAAAATGGATTCGGAATAAAGATGGTAGTAAATGCAGTTGTAAGGAACCAAATAAATCGTGGCCAGGGGAAGAGCAGAAAACCCAAAACCCCCTTCTCCAAAAGGAGATCAGATTCCCAAACTGAGAGTCAGCCAAAAGTCTTCTGGAAGTGGAAACCCTTAAGATCCTTAAGGAAAATCCCCACCCCCAGATTCCCACGCCACCCCCCTTGGCGATTACAGACCGTGAACAGGAAGCCTCCCCTCCCCGAGGTGTGAGGAACCCAGAAGAACGGTCTGAAGACGTCTGAGGTCAAAATGAGATGACAAAAAGAACCCCGTGCCCGTGGAATCGCAGGGCGGCCAGCCTTGGGATAAAGGGGTGGGGTGAGAGACTCGTGAAAAGATGCCACCTTACGGCTAGGAGAGAACTTGACCGCCACAACCCAGAGTGGCCGAGGTCAAAGATAGCAAATGTCACAAATGGATTCTGACCGTTTCTCCTTGGCTTGGGAGCAGAAACCTAACAGGAAAGTGGGGTCAGTCTTCCAGAGCCAGGAGGCTGAGGCCTCCGTGAGGAAGATAAAAGGATCTAATATGGGACGGCCTTCCCAAGGGGGTGATCGGGAAGAAGAAAGAATTCTCCATGTGCTTGGACCGTGCGGAAGGGGTGGGGGGGTGGAGGGGGGATGTGATTAAGGTCTAAGGTAGGTCTTGAACTAGGAAACAAGAAAAGTCCGTGAGAAGCTGGGAAAATGGGGTCTCCGGTGGGGGGGGG
Source organism: Crocuta crocuta (assembly GCF_008692635.1). Taxonomy (NCBI): domain Eukaryota; kingdom Metazoa; phylum Chordata; class Mammalia; order Carnivora; family Hyaenidae; genus Crocuta; species Crocuta crocuta. The sequence goes on along the minus strand of NW_027533258.1, from coordinate 9,945,849 downwards.
GGCGGACGCGGATCCAAGCACAATAATGAACACTGATATTCATTCTCCCCGAGACGGGGGCTAAGAGCAGGTGTAATTAATAGAAGAACCAAAAACCGAAGGAAGGGGGAGACCTTCCAGAGGTCTCCCCGGGAGGGCTGCGGGTGCGAGCGCGGGTCTAAGGTTCGAAGGGCCGGGACTTCGCTCCGGAGGCGCGATCCCGCCCCACTCGCCCCCCTCCCCGGCTGGGGGGAGGGCGCCGAAGACCGGTGTCCCCGGCNGCGGAGCCTGAGGGCTCCCTTTTCTTCACCACCCCCCCCCGCCCCACTCCACCGCCCACATCTCTTCCTTTCCCCGCCCCACAACACTGATAACTAACCAATCGTGCGGAGGGAGGGGCCGAGCCCACTCAGTCGGATTGGGTTTCTGCGGCTCCTGGGCAGGCCACACCCACTTCGCCGCCGCGAGCTCTCCCGGGCTGGGGCAAGTGAGCGACGGGCATGCGCCCGAATGACTGCTTGGTCACTTTCCCCACCTTTGTCTTTCTCGCTGCGCCCTCTCCAAAGGGGGGAAAAAAAAAAGTCGAAAGAAAAAAAAAAAAAAAGCCTGGGGCGCGTGGGCCGGGCTTAAGCGTACACACGCGCATATCGACTCCTGGGAGCATGTGTGACTCCGTGCTGTACATTTAAGAGTCACGTTCCTGCCTTGAGAAGATTCCGATCGTGCATCTCATGAAAGGTTGACTCCAAGGCAGTGTCAAGGGCCACAGGCAACTTCGATTAGCACAAGATTTCGTATCCCAAGGAAAAAATGTTACGGAGTGAGGGTAGTCGAGGGAAAACTCTGGATTCTTGAACTGAGATAAGATACTTAGTTGTAGACATGAATGAAGTAGCACAGAAATTAGTATCATGTGTTGTGCATTTAATCAGTTAGCAAGTATTTTTTTTAAATGTTTTATTTATTTTTGAGAGAGAGAGAGACAGCGTGAGCAGGGGAGGGTCAGAGAGAGAGGGAGACACAGACTCCGAAGCAGGCTCCAGGCTCTGAGCTGTCAGCACAGAGCCCGATGCGGGGCTCGAACTCCCGAACCGTGAGATCGTGACCTGAGCTGAAGTCGGACGCTTAACCGACTGAGCCCCCCAGGCGCCCTATTTAGCAAGTATTTATTTCGCCCTCGCTGTGTTCCAATCACCTTATAAGTGCTAGGGATGCGAAGACAATATGTGGTAGTCCTTCCCCCCACCCCTCCCATGAGGATTTTATAATACACTGGGGAAGGGACAGACAAACAAGTTTAAACAAATTAACAAATAAGTGCCTCGGGTTCCACCGACAGTGTGATAGAGAGAAGGATTCGATATAGAGGAAATCCCAAGGACACAATGGTCCGTTGTTCTTCAGAGTGACCAGAGACGACAGAGGTGAGGGCTGAGGAGGCATTTGCTAGAGGCAAAGTGCAGGAAGATGATTCTTGGGATATCAGGAATTGCAGAGGTGCAGGGGAGCAGAAAGCGCACGCCCCGTGAGGAACCACAACTAGTTCAAAGAGCTTCTGGCTTGAAGTGAGGCGCTGCCGGAAGGTAGGCTGTGAGGGGCTTGTAAATCAGATTAAGGAGAATGGCTTTTCCATTATGAATGGTGAAGAGCCACTGAAAAGATGTTAAGCAGTAGTGTAATGGGATAAGATTTTCATTCTACAACTGTGGAGGATGGATTAAAGAGTAAGGGGGGGGTCCCAAGGCGTGAGACCCCATGAAGAGCTATGCAGGTAAGAGAGAGGCTGAGGACTTACTTGGACAAGGGCTGCTGCGAGCCACAAAGGGACAAGTTGGTTTGAGCCTGTTAAGCCTGCAGCAAGATCAACAAGAATTGGTGATGACGGTGGAGTGGGATGGGGTCAGGAGTCCTTGAAGAAGTACTCAGGGTGACTGAGTGGATGGGGATGCCAATCGTGGAAGAAAGGACTCAGGAGACAAAGGTTTGGGAAGATACGTTGCTGAGTTTGAGCTTGCTTTTGCTTTTTGAGTTTGAAGGTCTGCCATCCTGGGGACGTCCCTTGTCTTCAACAAACTTCTCTTTCATCTTAAATATGTCTTTAGTCTTCCACTATGCCTATGGTAGGTTGGCTCTTCTACCTCACATACCCCTTTGTGGTGCTCATCCTGGTTGTACTATTAATAATTTGCCCAGTGTTTTGTCTTCTGCCATCCGTGAGGTCTATGAGGCCAGACACTGGGTTCTCTGTCTGTCTGTGCCCACCTTTGGATACGCAGAATCTAGCACAGTTCCTGGCCTGGCAAATAATAACTGAAATGAAGGGAATCCATGTTCTGCAGATCAATCGACACACAGGTGTGTGGTCCAGGAGAGGTCTCGGCCAGAGAGGTGCGTGTTGGAATCATCGGCATATTAGTCATAGTTAAAGCTAGAAGGCAAAAATAAATCTCGGGGCACCTGCGTGGCTCAGTCACTTAAGCGTCCGACTTCCACTCAGTTCATGATCTCGCGGTCCAGGAGTTCAAGCCCCAGGTAGGGGCTCTGTGCTGACAGCTCGGAGCCTGGAGCCTGCTTCGGATTCGGTGTCTCCCTCTCTGCTCCTCCCCTGCTTGCGCGTTCTGTCTCTCTCAAAAATAAAAAGAGTATGGGCTGTCAGCCTGAAGAGTTTGAGTTTGGGCTATTAAGCAAAAGCAGTGACTGAATTTTGATGTTGAATGATACCGCCACCTACTTCCAAGCCTCTGACACCAGTAGTCCTTTCGTTTACCTTGTTCACCTGCCATAGCCGTTGTTCATTCAGGCAAAGGATGGGAATGAGACAAAGGGAACAGCATTTCACATAGATAGGGGAATGGCATGGTCACAAGGCCCAGAGGGCCCGTACAGTGCTTCTGAGATACTGAAGAGAGTCTAACATGGTTACAACCAACTTGGACCAGGAAACAAACACATGGCTGGAAGGGTCGGGCCGAAGCTTGGAGGGACTGGAACATGGTTAGACGTTTGGACTTTCCGCTGAGAGAAGTGGGCACCATTACTGGACTTCCAGCCAACTTGCCTCTTAGTAAGATTACCCCAGCTGTGGGGCGCCTGGGGGGCTCAGTCCGTTACGCGTCTGACTTTGGCTCAGGTCACAGTCTCGCAGTTCGTGGGTTCGAGCCCCGCCTCGGGGTCTGTGCTGACAACTCAGAGCCTGGAGCCTGTTTCAGATTCTGTGTCCCCCTCTCTCTCTGCCCCTCCCCCACTTGTACTCTGTCTCAAAAATAAACAAACTATTAAGACATTTTTTTAAAAAAAGATTATCCCCAGCTGGACTAGGAATGGTGCATCAACAGAAGGGCCCAGCTTGTGTTCAGACTTCTAAGTACACAGGGATTTGGGACAAGGCAGAAAGATGGCTAGATGAATGCTGGGTAGAACTGAAAATGGGGACTACGTGGCAGTGTACATACTGAATGCTCACACTGGCCCCAGATTTCTTCTTCACCCAGCTCTAAGAATATGTACAGCCTGCACCGCCTGGCTGGCTCAGTTTTTGGAGCATGAGACGCTTGATCATAGGGTCGTGAGTTCAAGCCCCTGGTTGGGTGTAGAGATTATGGAAATGAGTAACATTTAAAAGAAGAGGAAGAATGTATACAACCAGGCTTCTGCTTTCCAAGTGGGAGTCTGGGAAAGTCTTCTGAGAAATCTGATCAGATGAGAAAAAAGACCTAAGGATACTGGCATTGGGGGTTCCTCAAGGAAACGGCCTCGTGCGTCGCCCTACAATGAAGTGAAGTCCAGAGCCAACATGCCTCCTTACCCGCCATGCCTTACGCGCATGCGCACAGTTTCCACTTGTACCTTAGCATCCCAGTCCTAAATATGAGCAGACAACTGAGGACTGCCTGATTTTTGAGGAAAGCCTCTAAAATGAAAGACTATGCAAGAAGAAAAAAACTTTTATAAAAAAAGTATCATATCCGCAGAAACATAAATATATATCCATGAAACAGCAGAATGTTTTTCTTTTCTTTTTTAATTTTTTTAATGTTTATTTAAGGAGACAGAGTGCGAGTGGAGGAGGGGCAGAGAGAGAGGGAGACACAGAATCCGAAGCAGGCTCCAGGCTCCAAGCTGTCAGCACAGAACCCAATGCGGGGCTCGAACCCACGAACCGTGAGATCCTGAGCTGAAGTCAGACGCTTAAGCGACTGACCCACCCAGGCGCCCCCAGAATGTTTTTCAAAGGCAAAGAACAAAAAACAAAAAAGAGCTCTTAGAAATTAAAAACATGAAAGCAGACCTATAAATTCAACGGAAATATTGGAAAGTAAAATTTGAAAAAATCTTCCAGAGGGGTACCCAGGTGGCTCAGTCAGTTGAGAGTCTGTCTGACTCTTGACTTTGGCTCCAGTCATGATCCCATGGTTGTGGGATTGAGCCCTGCCTTGAGGTCCACACTGAGCGTGGACCCTGCTTAGGATTCTCTCTCTCTCTCTCTCTCTCTCCCCCTCTCTGTCTCTCTCTCCCTCTGCCCCGTCCCTCACTTGCACTATCTCTTTCTAAAATGTTTTTTAAAAAATTAAAAGAAATATCTCAGAAAGTTGAACAAAAAGTGAAGAAGATGGAAAAAAAAGTTAAAAATACATAAGGAAATTAAAGAACTATTCCACGGGATTCAACACCTGAATAGTGAAAATTCCAGAAAGAGATAACAGAAATATGGAGGGGAAGAAATTGTGCCCCCCAAAAAATGTCTTGTAGTTTTTATTTAAGTAATCTCTACCCCCAACGTCAGGCTCAGACTTACGACCCTGACGCCTTGAGATCAAGAGTCACATTCTCAGGGCGCCCGGGTGGCTCAGTGGGTTGAACGTCCAACTTCAGCTCAGATCATGATCTCCCAGTTTGTGGGTTCGAGCCCCATGTCAGGCTCCATGCTGACAGCTAGCTCAGAGCCTGGAGCCTGCTTCGGATTCTGTGTCTCTCTCTGCCCCTCCCCTGCTCACACTGTCTCTCTCTCTCTCTCTCTCTCTGAGAAATAAATTTTTAAAAAAATTTTAAAAAAAGAATTCAAAAACAAAAAAGAGTCGCATTCTCTTCCAACCGAGCCAGCCAGATGCTCCAAGGTCCCAACACGTTTATCTCCCAAGCACCTTTTCTGAAGGAGCTCCATCAGAATAAACCAAGGAAAAGATGGAGAGACAGGTTGGGGGAAACAGGGTATCCACCTGAGAGAGAGATAGGCAAAGGGAATCCGCAAGATGGGTGTGAGGGGCACCCGGGTGGCTCAGCTGGTTAAGCATCTCTTGATTTCAAGCCCCACGCTGGGCTCTGGGCTGATGGTGCAGAGCCTGCTTGGAATTCTCTCTCTCCCTCCCCCACGCTCACTCTCTGTCTCTCGAGATAAATACATAAAAACGTTAAAAAAGAAGAAGAAGGTGGATATGAAGGGAGATTCAGCAGGACGGTCTAAAGATCAGCCTTTCTCTGCTGGAACAGGCATAAAGTCTCTGCTAGAAAATTCTTCAAATGCAAGAGACCAAATTCCTTACGTGTGTTTGTACATCCTTAGCGCGCATTAACACAACTGAAAGAGAATTTCGGGGTGCAGTACCCAGAAAACTAAGCAAGCAAACAAAAAGGAAGCAAGTATTAATTCCAGGAAACGTAAATGGTTCGGAAAAGATCCACAGGGCTCACCAGTGAGGAGCCTTTGCATAATCCTGACAGCGGAAGCACCCCACCGATCCATCCAGAATGATAGCATGTTGGAAGCATGGGAGGCTGGGAAATGGGGGTGTGGTCCTGGCGGGGCGGAACACAGAGTTAGCAGTGGGAAGTCAAGGCTCAGGCTAAAACAGAGGCATCTAGAAGTGGCAACATTTGCGTGCTATTTTTAGTCTGACATATACAGATGAGTCCAAGGCAAAACATAATAACACGATTGCAAAGCAATGGTCTTTCAGGAACCCTGGGAGTTGTAAGACTATTGTTTTTTCTTTTCAAAAAAGTTTTTTATAGTGTATTTATTTTTGAGACAGAGCGTGAGCGGGGGAGGGGCAGACAGAGAGGGAGACACAGAATCTGAAGCAGGCTCCAGGCTCCGAGCTGTCAGCACAGAGCCAGACGTGGGGCTCGAACCCACGAACCCTGAGTTCATGACCTAAGCCAAAGTCAGACGCTTAACCGACTGAGCCACCCAGGTGCCCCAAGACTACTGTTTTTTCTATCAGGCTATAGAAGTGTTTGACTCTTTAAATAGTGTCAAGTAGGGGTGCCTGGGTGTGGCTCAGTTGGTTGAGCAGCTGACTCAGGTTCGGGTCAGGGTCTCAGGGTTGGCAAGTTCCAGCCCTGCATCTGGCTCACTGCTGTCAGCGTGGAGCCTGCTTTGAATCCTCTGTCCCCCTCTTTGCCCCAACCTGCTGGCTCGCTCTCTTTCAAAAACCAAAAACCCAAACAAAAACAAGAAACACATTTTAAATAAATAAATAAGATGTATATCTATGATTAAAAAAAATACTGGGGCGCCTGAGTGGCTCAGTCGGTTAAGCATCTGACTTGGGCTCAGGTCATGATCTTGCGGTTCGTGGGTTCGAGCCCCACCTCGGGCTCTGTGCTGACAGCTTGGAGCCTGGAGCCTGCTTCTGATTCTGTGTCTCCCTCTCTCTCTGTCCCTCCCCTGCTCATGCTCTGTCTCAAAATAAACAAACCGAAAAAAAGTTGGCGACAAGACAAATTTCAGAAATACTAAGTTTCCTACTTTTTGCCCTTTGCTTCTGCGTTAAATTTTTTTCAGTTTATTCATTTATTTTGAGAGAGAGAGAGAGAGAGAGCAGAAGTAGGTGAGGGGCAGAGAGGAGGGACAGAATCCCAAGCAGCAGAGCCCGATGTGGGGCTCGAACCCATGAACGGTGAGATGGTGCGTTGAGATCAAGAGTTGGTCACTTAACCCACTGAGTCACCCGGGTGTCCCTGCATTAAGTTGTATTCATGTATCCTTTTTTTCAAGAAGTGATACCCGGCATGGCAGAAAAGTCAAGAAATCCCAAGTGGCAAGTGGGAAAAGCTGTCCCCTGGCCACTGAGATCCCCTTCTCAGAGTCAAGGTCACTCATTCTGTGTTCCTTTATGCATCTCTCCAGAAATGATGCATTCTAATGCAATTGAAGTTTAAAAACAGCCCCGTCACTAGATAAATTGATTATACTCCAAAGATATAAATCCCTGTCAGATTGAGATGAGGCAAGCACAGGAGACTGGATTTTTCTGGCTCCCGTGTCAGGGAGAGGTTGGCCAGCTTCACTACCTCTTGATCAAGATTATCCTAAAGGCCCATTTGCTCTAAATGAGTTTTAAGGTCCCCAAACTGGCATCATTCAAGAAGAACTGAGCCCCAATGTGTTCTTTCTGGCTGAATCTTTTTTTTTTCTTTAAGATTTTATTTTTAGGTAATCTCTGCACCCAACATGGGGCTCAAACTCACGACCCCGAGATCAAGAGTTGTGTGCTCCTCCGACTGAGCCAGCCAAGCACCCCTCCTTTTTTTTTAAATTTAGATTTGAAGATAGATCTTCAATTTTTTATTTTTGTTTTCAATGTTTGTTTCTCTTTGAGAGAGAGAGCGGGACAGAGAGAGAGAGATACAGAGAATCCAAAGCAGCCTCTGTGCTAACAGCAGACGTGGGGCTTGAGCCCTCAAACCACGAGATCATGACCTAAGCTGAGGCTGGACGCTCAACCGACTGAGCCACCCAGGCGCCCGAGGTCTCCAATTCTTTACATTTCCGCAGAAGTCCAGAGATTCTGTTTCTTACAATTTACACATTTAGGTTACCTGCCTGCCCTTATTCAGTGCCTAAATTATGACCATTTACTCATTGGTTCATCAACAAAAAGAATAACATGGCATCACAAAAGTGATGACAGATGTATGTTTAATGGCACAGAAAGATAGTTCTGATATATTGTTAGAGACTATACTATCCCATCTCTACTCACTTAACTACTCACGTGTATATACGGACACTGAAAATTCTGAAGAGTCAATACCAAAGGGTTAATAATAGTCACGTAAGTAAGGCTTCGAATTCTACTTCTTCTTTACTCCTTTCGTGAAGCCTAACGTGGGGCTTGAACCCACAACCCTGAGATCAAGAGCTGAGCTGAGGTCATGAGTCAGATGCTCCACAGACTGAGCCACCCAGGCACCCCTATGGATTCTACTTTTATTTCACATGAACATTCCAAATTTTCTACAACAAACCCACGTTACCTGAGTAAGAAAAGAGTATCAAAGTAGGACATGGCTTGTGTCCCTCCTGGTCTTCATAGGTCCTTTGGTTTTGCTGAACTGAAGATACGGACTTTGTGACTTCTGATTAAAAAAAAAAAGCGCTCACCAGCTGAACTGATTTTTTTTTTTTTTTATGTTTTATTTATTTCTAGGAGAGAGAGAGAGAGACAGCGTGAGCAGGGGAGGGTCAGAGAGAGAGGGAGTCACAGACTGAAACAGGCTCCAGGCTCTGAGCTGGCAGTCAGCACAGAGCCCGACGCGGGGCTCGAACCCACGAACCGTGAGATCATGACCCAAGCGAAAGTCGGACGCTTAACCGACTAAGCCACCCAGGCGCCCCTGAACTGATTTTTTTTTTTTAAGTTGAGGCAAGTGGTCCTTCCCAAGGCCCCCGAAACACCACCAGCAGGTGGCAGCCTGTTCCATGTGTCCTGCACTGTGGCTTCCAGACCCTGGAGGCCTTTGTCTGGGTCCCAAATGTGACCCCAAGCCTGGGCCAAGCCGGCCCCTCGCTCTTCTTTTCTCTCTAGTCCACAGCCCAGAGCCAAGACTGCGGCCCAGTGGGGGCGAGTGGAAGTCCCCGTGGAGCCACCTTTCCCCCCAGCAGCAGCCTCCAGCAGCCAGGGCGCTCGGAAGTCTCCTGAACTGGCTGGAGGTTTATCGTACCATCAGCTGCTCTATCAGCACCGCATCAGGATACAGTAATTCTCATTTATTTCTCATCCTCACCAAGGAGGCGGAAGGGCCTCTCCCTCAATTCTGCTCTTTCCCTACTTCCGGTTTGGTGACTCCCAACCTCTCTTCCTTCAGGGAGGCCGTGGTCAGTGGCGACAATTCTCTGAGGAGTGCTTGAGCAGGTGGGGGGGTGGGGTGGGGGGAGGCCAAAGAGCGAGATGCCCAAGGAATGGCTTCACTTCCTGCCAACTCCCTCATCGCCTCCCCTTCGAAGCGAAAGGAGTGCCAGCCCTCAGCTTCGGTCAGGTCACGGGCTCCGAGGGCCTTGTACAAGTTCATGGCCCTCTCGTTCCAGTCCAGGACTGCCAGGCGCAACTGGGAGCAGCCCCTTTCCAGGGCCACCTGTGGGAGGAGATGCACTTACTCTTCCCCTCAAACAGGGCAAGGCTTCCTCCCCATTCAGCCCACATACACGCTTGCTGGTGGCCCCATCCCTCTCCTCACCTCAGCCACCTTTTTGATTATTTTGGAACCAATCCCCTGACCTGTTTTGGGGGGAGGGGGGAAGAGGCAAAAAAAAAAAAAAAAAA
>NW_027533258.1:9908930-9936274 GCF_008692635.1 Crocuta crocuta | reverse complement strand
CCCGATATTCGGGCTTCACGTAAATATCTTCCAGATAAACGTTGCGCCCTTTCCATGTGCTATAGATGAAGTAGTACAGCCCGTAGCCCACGACCACACAGGGCCCTGAGAAGGAGAGAGGAAAAGGGGCTCAGGCCTCTGGGCCCCTGAGCGAAGCCTCTGAGAGGGACAGGCAGAGGGGACCCTCCCAGGTCCGGGGGTTCTTACCCTGTGGCTCCCCGGGGGCGGGAAGAAGTTCAGCCACCAAACAGTGATAGAAGGGATTCTCTCCGAAGCCATCTGCTCTCAGGGCTGTGGAGACCGAAGTCGTGGTCAAGAGACAAAAAACCTGGGTGTGCGCTGGGCCTGGGACCCCATCCCTCACCTCCTCCCCAGCCTCCATCGGGTCGCAGGTGCTGGGCCCCCACCTTCCTCAGTGATCTTCACCTGGTCGGAGAGTTTCTCGAACTCGGCTAGTTCCTAGGGTGTGGGGGACACAGGCCGGGTCAGGACAGGGGTCCCGGCGTGGGCAGAGGCCGGGTCAGGACAGGGGTCCCGGCTGGGCAGAGGCCGGGTCAGGNCGGAGAGTTTCTCGAACTCGGCTAGTTCCTAGGGTGTGGGGGACACAGGCCGGGTCAGGGCAGGGGGTCCCGGCTGGGCAGAGGCCGGGTCAGGACAGGGGTCCCGGCGTGGGCAGAAGCCGGGTCAGGACAGGGGTCCCGGCGTGGGGACAGAGGCCGGGTCAGGGCACGGCGTCCCAGGGTGGGCAGACGCTGGGTCAGGGCACGGCGTCCCGGCGTGGGGACAGAGGCCGGGTCAGGGCACGGCGTCCCGGCGTGGGGACAGAGGCCGGGTCAGGGCACGGCGTCCCGGCGTGGGGACAGAGGCCGGGTCAGGGCACGGCGTCCCGGCGTGGGGACAGAGGCCGGGTCAGGGCAGGGGGTGCCGGTGCGGGGGCAGGGCAGACGCTGGGTCAGGGCAGGGGGACCCCAGCGTGGGCAGGCGCTGGGTCAGGGCAGTGGGTCCCGACGTGGGCAGAGGCTGGGTCAGGGCACGGCGTTCCGGGCGTGGGGACAGAGGCCGGGTCAGGGCAGGGACCCCCCCNGCACCCCACCCCCGGTCCTCAGCACCCTCCTCCCCTTCCCTGGCCCCGCTCCAGCTCTGAGAGCTGTTTCCGAGGGGTCTTGAGGGGCTCCGAGGGTCGCTTTTCTCGGGAGTAGTGGAAGAGGGTGACGAATTTCTCTGGGTCCACGGGGAAACCTTGCAATCACTGGGCAAGAGAAGATGATGAGCAGCGGGGGCCGGGGCCTCTTCTTAGTAGCCAGTAAATCACACTCGCGGACAGTACCTCCCGCTGAGGCCTGGGAAACTAGTGAGGGAGGAGCTCAGAGCAGACACCAGGCAGTGTGCCTGCACGATCTCAATTAATCCTCATTTGCAGTCACCCCATCAAGTAGGTATTATTTTTCACATGTCGCCAGGGAGGACGCGCTAAAGCAGTACGGTGGAAGGCCTTACCCAGAGTCACCCAGCTAGATATTTGCTATTCCCCGATTCAGCTGCTTTTTCTTTTTTAATGTTTATTTATTTTGGAGGCGAGGGAGGGGCAGAGAGAGGGAGGGAGAAACGGATTCCAAACAGCCCGAGGCTCACAGCAGACAGCCAGAGGTGGGGCTCAAACTCACCAACAATGACATCAGGACCTGAGCCAAAGTCGGATGCTTGACCGACTTGAGCCACCCAGACGCCCGCCCCTCAGCTGTCGGAGGGAGGATGCTGCTCGGGGTGCCCGGCAGGGCTGTTCTGGGATCTCAAGCCTGGGAAGGCAGCCTCCTCTGGTGGGCAAAAGACTTCGAGGACCCAGGTCAGGCTCTAGAAGGAGAAGGGTAAATGGAGTAACCTGTCCGAGCTCCTGCAATTTCCCAGCAGGGGGAGCGTAGTCGAAGACCTCTGTCCCTCCCCAGATTTGTCCCCGCAGAAGGGGGTGGAGGGTCAGTGCCCCGTCTCCTGCCCCCCTTCTTCCCCCCAGGGCAATCTTTAACCCAATACCAACTGCCTGTCCCCAACATATTCTCCCCAGGGTGATCTGAGCCACAGACAGGACCGTGCCTGGTCATGGAGGGCAGAGGTCCGCTGGCCACATCGCCACGGCGGCGGTGGCTGCTTCTGCTGCTGCTGCTGCTACCTCACAGCCACCAGGTACAGGCCCCAAGACCCAGTCCCTGCATTTAGGTTCAGGATTGGGACAAAGTGCCAATGTCCCCTGTGTGCGGTGGAATGAGCTACACTGGCTTGGCCTTCTTCCTTCCTTTCCTCCGCTTGCGCGGCAGCTGTGTGACTCTCCTGCCGTCGCCAAGTCTCTGGGGCGCCCTCCTCGTTCTACCTTGTTTATTTCTTCTCTCCGATAGAGGATCCAGGACCCTCCGGCTGTGCACCTCAGCAGTGCTTCAGGACAAGGGCCTGTCACCATCATGACCTTTGACTTCACCAAGATGAGGAAGTATGAGGTTGCCACGGCCCCTTCACCTGGTCCCCTGACCCCACCTTCCGTCCCTCACATCTTCCCTTTGTTCTGCGTCCGTGCCTGCCACTCCCCATCCCCGGCCCTGCTGTGTCCCCACAGGGCAGACCCCGCACACCACCTTTCCTAACGTGTCCTTCCAGAACCTCCTCCTCCTTTGAGCTTCGAACCTGGGATCCAGAGGGAGTGATTTTGTACGGCGACACCGACCCCCACGAGGACTGGTTTATGCTGGGACTTCGAGGTGGCAGGCCCGAGATCCAGATACACAACCACGTGGCCCGCCTGACAGTGGGCGCCGGGCCCCGGCTGGACGATGGCAAGTGGCACCAGGTAAGCCGGCTCTGGGCCCGAGCTGGTCCCCGGAAGAGGAAGGGAAGCGGGTTTGCAGGCAACCTCTTACCTCTGGGGTCGTTTTTAATCTGCAACAGAACCCCCATGGAGTCGCTATTCTGGTCTCTGTTTTTTCGGAGGGGGATTCAAGGCTCGCGCCTTGAGTGAGCCCAGGATGCTAGCTGTCGCCACAAGTCCATGTTCTTCCCGCCGCACGTGGCTGCCTCTGCGTCTGCGGTGCGGACGGTGCACGGTGCGGACGGGGGAGGCAGGCCCCCGGGGGGCTCTGATTACGCTTGGCTCCTCCCTGCAGGTGGAAGTGAAAGTTCTCGGGGATTTGCTGCTGCTGACTGTGGACGGAGAGGAGGTGCTGTGCTTGAAACAGGTCTTCGGGCCTCTGGCCAGCAGACCCCAGCCCGTCGTGAGGATTGCAGTGGGAGGGCTGCCCTTCCCTCCCTCCAGTCTCCGCCTGCCGGTAACGACATCACAGGGGTGGGAACCGACCACAGCTGGTGAGGTGTTGCTGGTTGGGGGCGGGCGGAAGATCATGGGGGTCTAGGGCCACACTTTTCAAGGGGAGGGGACAGCATCACAGCTTTGCAGGAGAGGCCAAAGGCTTGGGTCTCAGAGGGGAAGAAACTGAGCGTGGAGCGGCTGGGAAGGAGGCTCCTGTGTCTCGATGGCCACATCCCCGCGTCTTCCCTTCCCTGCACCGGCTCCAGCTGGTCCCCGCCCTGGACGGCTGTGTGCGCCGGGGCAGCTGGCTGGACCATCAGGCCCAGACCTCGGTGTCCGCCCTCAGTGGCAGCCCCAGGAGCTGCGGCGTGGAGTCCCAACCCGGCTCCTTCTTCCCTCCAGGGGCTCACGCGGAATTCAGTCTCCAAGGTAAAGACGATCTTTCCCTCCGTGGCCAGCTCCGCGGCTGCCTCCCCCGTCTCCCTCCACTACTGCTCTCCTTCTACGAGTCCCCAGCCTAGAGTCCTTAGGAGGATCACTTCTCCCCCCAGACCTCCCCCAGCCTCATGCAGAGCCCTGGGCCTTCTCTCTGGACCTGGGACTCCAGCTGGCAGCAGGCTCCGGTCACCTCCTTGCCCTTGGGACCCCAGAAAACCCTCCCCGGCTCAGCCTCCAGCTCCAAGATCAAGTAAGAGGGGGTGCTGCCTGTATTCGGTGGAGCCTGGGAGTGGCAGGAGGGAAGGCGGACCCTAAATTGTCAATATCAGGAAAGCCTAAGGTGGGGGACAGGGACACGTCTTGAAGCTTCCCACAGCAAGCAAATGGCATTTTTTAAACTTATTTATTTAGATTTATTTGTTTTCCTTTACTTATACTTTTTAAAGACTTATTATTTATTTGTTTTTAAAATTTATTTCTGAGAGAGAGAGAGAGAGACAGCGTGAGCAGGGGAGGGTCAGAGAGAGAGGGAGACACAGAATCTGAAATGGGTTCCAGGCTCTGAGCTGTCAGCACAGAGCCCGACGCGGGGCTTGAACCCACCAACCATGAGATCGTAACCTGAGCTGAAGTCAGACGCCCAACCGACTGAGCCACCCAGACGCCCCTATTTTTTAATTATTTTTTTAATGTTTATTTATTTTTGAGAGACAGAGAGACAGAGCGTGAGCACGGGAAGGGCAGAGAGAGAAGGAGACACAGGATCTGAAACAGGCTCCAGGCTCCGAGCTGTCAGCACAGAGCCCGACGCGGGGCTCGAAATCATGAACCGCGAGATCACGACCTGAGCTGAAGTCAGCCACTTCACCGACTGAGCCACCTAGATGCCCTAATTTATTATTAATCTTAGAGAGAGAACATGCGCGCATGCATGTGCTAGTGGGGGAGAGGAGCCCAGAGCGGGGAGAGAGAATCCTAAGCAGGCTCCGTGCTTGGGTGAGGAGCCCACGGCGGGGCTCGATCCCACAATCCTGGGATCATGACCCGAGCCAAAATCAAGAGCCGGATGTTTAACGGATTGGGCCACCCAGGTGCCCCAAGAATTTATTTTTAAGTAATCTCTACACCCAACGTGGGGCTTGAACTCACAACCCCAAGATCAAGAGCCACATGCTCTACCGAGTGAGCCAGCAGGTGCCCCCACAAATGGCTTTTTTTTAAATTGTATTTGTGTGGGATCACTGTGGTGTTAGGGAACATCAAGCCGGGAAAATTTGGGCGGCACATAGGGGGTGGAAATGGTGGGTAGATAGAAGGTGCGGCTCAGAGGCCCAGATGAGGCAGCAAGGGCAGGGTCACAGGGGGTCCGGGCGGTTTGGTCTTTCCTCCCCCAGTCACGTCCGTATTCCACACGCTCTGCAGAAAGTGGTGCTGTCCTCTGCATGGGGACCACAGCTGCATCTGCCTCTGGTCTTGGGAGCCCCTCTTCAGCTGAAGCTGGCCGCGTCTGGGGTAACCTTGAGCCAGGGGCCTGAGACGGAGATCCTAGCCCTGCCTCTCTCAGACCCTGGCTCCCTCCTCAACCTCTGGGTCCAGCCCCATGCACGCCTCTTCCTGGGGGCCCTTCCAGGTACAGAATCCCGCAGCACGTCATTGGGGTCAGCCAGAGGGGAGGAGGAGGCAACTGAGGGCACTTATTAGGGAAAGGAAACTTCTGGAAGGGATAGAGGGGATAAAGAGCCAGTGGGAGGAAGTGCTCTAGAAGACTGAGGTCAGAGAGCCGGGGTAGGGAGGAGCTTTGTGGGTCCAGGCTGCCCTAACGACCCCCTGTACCCCCTCCCTCTAGGAGAGGCTGCTTCAGCCTCCTTTTGCTTGGATGGCCTTTGGGCACAAGGCCAGAAGCTGGACATGGACCGGGCCCTGAACAGAAGTCAGAACATCTGGACTCACAGCTGTCCCCAGAGCCTAGGCAATGACACAGACACCACCCATTAAACCTCCAGCAGAGAATCCCCTTGAATGTCGCTCATTCATTTATTTAACACATCTTTACTGGGTATCCGCAACGTGCACCGTACGAGGCACCGTGCTGAGCGGTGGGCTGTATCGGTGACTACCCCCCCACTTCCTGCCCTTTTGCTGCTCACAGTCCCCTGGGGGGTCCTCCCTCTGAGACTAACAAGCAAGTGGATAATTGGAAACTGATAAGCGCCGTAAAGGGAACTGTAAGAGCTTGGAGACCAGGGGCCTTAACCTAGTCTGGTTAAGCCTCTCTGGCTGGGAGTCCAGCAGCACCCGCAGACAGACACACACGTGTGCCAGATACGGGTCACTTCCTGGGAGCCGGGAGCCCACCTCCTTCCCCAGCCGGTGGGACTTCAGCTTTCCCCTCGCCGAGGCTGGCCCGGAGAGAGGTCTGGAAGGAAGGGAAGAAATGGATTCCAATTATCCCCTTAGCAGGGCCACTGCTGTGCCGAGAATGAGCAGCAGGGGGCATGAGAGAGCCATCAAGGGGTGGGGGCAGGGGCTTTGGGGAAAGGGGTGGAAGCCGCTGGGAGAAGGAGAACGGGAGTGGGGCAGAGGGCGAAGCAGCCTGCGTCTCTCCCAGCCTCGCTTTGGTGCACTTGCCGCGTTCCCAGACGAATTTGTGTCGATTCCATCAAGCCAGAGCTGGTTTATGCTGGTCTCAGCTGGGAAAAGCAGATTCACGAATAGCTCGGCCCTCAGAGAACGTGGTGACCCAGTCCCCTGCCCCTTCCCCGCACCTCTGCAGAATTTTGGTGTCCCAACCCCTACTTGGGGCACCCTCCGAGCCCCGGCGCTCCATTCTTCCTCCTCTAGAGAACTGTTAGCTAGCCCATCCCCCGTCTCCACGACCCATGGAGATCCCAGCGTCCCAGCCTCCTGGCTTCTTAAAATGATTTTCCTACCAGTCACCCGGCAACAGGGTGAGTCACTCATTGGACATGTCATCCCCCTTCTGCAGGGATCAGCCAGGACCTCAATGCCCCCAGGGTAAGGAGGTTCCAGGAGAGACCTTGGCGTGGAAGACACAAAGCGTCTCCTTGGACCCTCGCAATTCCCAGTTTGCTGGTCTATAGCCACTTCCACACAGGCAGAGTGTTTTCGGAGCGTCCTCAGTGCGGCCGGGAAGCCCAAATTCAACCCCGGTCCCCTGGGCAATGTTCGGGGCCTGCCTGGGCCATTGGGTATGTCCATTCAACTGAGAGTCATTGACGACCTACTGCGTGCCAGGCACTGTTCTAGACACCGAGGATAAGTGGATGGAAGACAGACACGATGCTTGTTCTTGTGGACCTAACCGGGTTGGGGGGTGGGAGCAGACAGCCCGTAAGAAAAATAAATAAGCGTGATCATTTCAGGTAGTGGTTGGTGCTATAAAGGGAATAAGATCCTATAACGTAATTGAGGGCGGTAGTCGACGACAGCCCTAGCCGGGTGGTCAGGGACGGCCTCTCTAAGGCAGTGTCACTTGAGCAAAGACTTGAATAATGAAAAGAAACCAGTCCCGTGGGGGCCTCGGGTGTGAGCCAGTGGGGGGTGGGGAGGGTTAAAGGATCTAAACGCACCTGGGTTTCCATCAAGGGTTCTTCTGAGCGGCAGCCTCCTGAATTTTTGTCCCTGAGGATTCTTCCCGGGGGGCTGGCTTTTGTCTCGTCCCTGCACCCCCAACCTCTCTTTCTCCAGGCTGTCCTAGATTCCAGGATTCCTGATTACCATCCAGAGCTGTCTACACTCTTTCATTAAGACTGACTTTGCCTTGACGCAGACTCTGCCAGGCCCCCAACAAGGGTGCCTACAGCGGATGCCCAGTGTCTCCTGCCTCTCTCGCACCCTTGCAGACTCTTCCGGAACTTGGCAGGATACCCGACAGCCTCCAGGCCTGGTCCACCCCCTCACTCCCCCTTCTGTGCTTCCTCTCTTCCCTCCCTCCTTCCCTTTCTTCCCTTTTTCCTTCTTTTAACTGAGTTTCTCGGTTGACCGTACTCATACCTCTGAGTTAGGTAGTCCACAGGGACCCCAAAGATGAGTGAGACTCAGCCCTGGTCCTGGAGAACCAGAGTCTTGGGGGAGAGCTAAGGAGACACGTGCGATGCCTTAATACACATCCCTGTGAGAATGTGGTTGCAAGTTCTACCAAGGACCGCCAAGGAGGTGAGCTTTTCAAGGCATGAACTTGAACAACTCCTACAGCTCCTGACCTGCCAAATGGGAAAGCTACCCCACTCCGAGGCTTGTTGTGAAGATTTGACCAGGGGGATAGGCCCTCTCACACCCCTCGCACAGCGGATCAGGGGTGTAGGCCTCGCACAGCGCGTGGCCTACAGCAAGTGTCCGATGTACGAGAGATGGTGCTTATGATGCGATCATTAACCTCGTGCACAGTTCCTTTCAAACCTTCTTTTGTTGTTTAAGCAGGCTCCACGCCCAATGTGGAGCCCAGCGCGGGGCTCGATCCCACAACCCTGGGATCACGACCTAAGCTGAAATGCAGAGTCGGATGGCTCAGCCAACTGAGCCACCCATGCGCCCCAAGTTCCCATCTGTTTTTATCGGAGTATGGTTGACTGGGATGTACCGCCTTAGCTATTCTGATGGCTCAGTGGCCTTAAGTGTCTCAGTTCGGGGTAACCATCTCCGCCGTCCGTCTCGAGACCTCTTTACCTTGCGACGCCAAAACTCTGTCCCCGTGAAATAATAACCCCCCGCCCCCCCCCACCTGTGTGCCGGAGCTCTCTCTTCTTTCCTTGTTCTTGTCTCTGCAATGACCCATCTTGCTGGGAACCCAGACAACTGAGACGCTGGGATTTGGTGGGGAGGAGGATCCAGGCGCCCCGGCCTCATGACAGGCTCAGGATTTGGGAGAGCGGGTGTGGGAGTTTTTATTCCCTTCCTTTCTCTGGAGATGCCGGAGGCAGGACTGGGGTCTGGGAAGAGGTTGGCTTTTTTTTAATTTTATTTATTTAAAAAAATTTTTTTTAATGTTTTATTTATCTCTAGGAGAGAGAGAGAGAGAGACAGCGTGAGCAGGGGAGGGTCAGAGAGAGAGGGAGTCACAGACTGAAACAGGCTCCAGGCCCTGAGCTGGCAGTCAGCACAGAGCCCGACGCGGGGCTCGAACCCACGAACCGCGAGATCATGACCTGAGCTGAAGTCGGACGCTTAACCGACTAAGCCACCCAGGCGCCCCCCCCTTTTTTTTTTAAATTTTAAATGTTTTATTCATTTCTGAGAGAGAGAGCTGGCTGTCAGCACAGAGCCCAACGCAGGGCTCGAACCCACGAACTGTGAGATCATGACCTGAGCTGAAGTCGGACGCTTAACCGACTGAGCCACCCAGGCGCCCCAGAGGTTTGCTCTTTGACCCCCATTCCTTCCTTAGCTAATTTCCCTGGGAACACCGAGGCTGCAGTTACTGGAATGCTCCCTCCAACACACCCCTTCCTCATGCTGAGCCTCACAGGAGAAGAAGAGGTGCATGGAGCAAGAGGTATGGCAATCTTCCCCTGAAACCCACGGCAGACGTTCATTCTTTTCCGAGGGAGCTGGTGTACAGGGCAGAACTGAGCTCGCAGCCGGGGGGGCCTTCCCCAGGCCAGTGTTTGCCAGGCTGTGTGTGTTGAGGTGCGTGTTGAGGGTAGGATCCAGGCCTCATCTCTCCAGATCGGACCGAGCTCATTTCGATTCTCTTTGTCTGATGAAGGAAAGGGCAAGTAGCAGAAGGAGCCACTGTGGGTTTAAGTGCAATTCGGCCACCAGATGTTGTTTTCCATAGCGCTGTGGATTGCTTGGGTATAGACGGTGTATATGAAGTCTAAGACAGAGGTCTGTTCTCGAAATGCTCGCAATCTGGTTGAAAAGATAAAATGGGGGCGCCTGGGTGGCTCAGTCGGTTGAGCGTCCGACTTCAGCTCAGGTCATGATCTCACGGTTCATGGGTTCGAGCCCTGCGTCAGGCTCTGTGCTGACAGCTCGGAGCCTGGAGCCTGCTTTGGATTCTGTGTCTCCCTCTCTCTCTCTGACCCTCCCCTGCTCACGCTGTCTTTCTCTCTCTCTCTCTCTCAGAAATAAATAAACATAAAAAAACCTCCAAAGTACGCCCTTTGGCCTACAAGGACCTATGTGATCTGGCTCCTACCTCTCGCATCTCTTGCTACATTAATCTCGCCTTCCCCTCTCCGAAGCCCAGCTTTTGCACTTAGACTTTCCTCCTTCTGGAAGATTCTTCTCCAACAGGTCCCCGCAGTTCTTTGGGTTCCTTGGGTCACACACTGAATGTTAGCTCTTCAGTAAGGCCCTCCCGGCCCATCCAGGGGGCTCTCTGGCACATCACCCTGTTGTATTTTTTCTGCATGATATTATACTACATTGTTTTAGTTGTTTGCTTGTTTTCATTGTTTATTGGAATGAGAGTCCCAGGAGCTCAGGGACCAGAAGAGTGCCTGGCTCTAAGCAAATGCTCATTAGATACGCGTTGCATGAATGAATGGGAGTTGGGGCTGGACTCTGAAGGGTGGGCCGCCTTCCAGGACGAGGGAATAAAATGGATAAAGGTGTGAGGTCAGGAGTGAGCACAGCCTGTCCCGGGAGTGGCCAGTTTAGCTCCAGCAAAGGACCAGTTGGGTCCTAGTGGGAAAGGAGGCTGGGGACACAGGCTGGGTCTAGGCGGTGGGATGCCCTGAGGGGCAGAGAAAAGAATCAGGACTCTGTCCTTTGGGGCCACAGGAAGCCGGCGAAGACCTTTGAGCTGAGAAGTGGCCTAATTAAAGCTGTATCTGGAGACAATTAATCCGGAGCCTGCAGAAGGGGCTGAAGCAGAGCCCGCTGTGTAATTTGCAGGACGTGGTGAAAAGGAAGGTGTGGGATCCCTCGGTCAGAAGGCAGGTGGGGCGCCCGGGTGGCTTAGTCGGTTAAGCGTCCGACTTTCACTTAGGTCATGATCTCGAGGTTCGTGGGTTCGAGTCCCGCGTCGGGCTCCGCGCTGACTGCCAGCTCAGAGCCTGGAGCCTGTTTCAGTCTGTGACTCCCTCTCTCTCTGACCCTCCCCTGCTCACGCTCTCTCTCTCTCCTAGAAATAAATAAAACATTTAAAAATTAAAAAAAAAAAAAAGAAGGCAGGAAAAAGGGCCGTTCATGGTCCTGAAGGAGGAAATGTTTTCCTTTCTTCTGGGGTTCTTTTCTCAACTTCTCATGGGGTTTTTGCTATCTAACGTTGTTAGAAATAAAGAAAAATTAACATTTTTCTGCCTTCGGCTTACTGACCAGAACAGGACTGGAGGCAAGAAAAATTATGGGCAGCGCAACTTTCCTCTTTTCTTCCTTGGCATCGTCGCCAGCGGAAGTGGTTGGCTGAATCGCCTCCATCACCCGCATCTTCTAGAAGGCCATTGCCTTGTAGGGTTCAAGGTCTGCTTCGAACCTAAAGTGTGGCCTCTCTCAGCTGCCAGCACCCCCCGTCTGTGCCTTCACTTAACCTCGCTGAGCTGCCGCGAGGGATGGATCCACTGGAGGCCACGGCCGGGTGGCATCACGCGTGGCACGTTACGTGTGTCTCCTTGGCTCACACACTATCCTCCATTGCCCCGTTGAACTTCATGCACAGATCACAAGTTCCAAGGTAAAATTACGAAGGGTTGCAAGATGGTGAAAGCAGAGCACTGAACCGAGCACAAGGCCATTCTGAGGAGCAGGAGGTTTGTCTGAACAGACCCCAAGTCCATGGAGCTGGGCTGGAGGGAGAGAATTCGAGGGCAAGCTCGAGAGTCGGAATGGGTACTGGTGAGGACTAGAGCCAGTATTGGGTGAGAGTCGAAGGAGGCAAAGTGACNAACCGACTAAGCCACCCAGGCGCCCCGAAAATGATTCTTAACTAGAAGGTCTTTAGAGGCTCTGGTACCCCCCTCTCCCCCGCACTAGACTGTCGATCTCTTGAGCCGCGTGAGAACTGTGAGGCTGCCTCCCCAGGGCTAGAGTTGCAGTCTCTAACAGGTGCTCAAATGGGCAAAAGGGGAGGGGGAGTTCAGACATGGGGTGGGGGGGGACACAGCACCTGAGCAGACCTGGGTCCAGGGCTGGGGTCTCTGGGCAATGCTAGGGGCTAGGGAGGTGGTGTTGGAGGAGCTGGGTGGGGACATGGGAAGCCCCTAGGCTTGGAGCGTACCAGGGCTGTGGGACTGGAGACGGTGTTGGGGGGAGCTGGTAGCTGCCCCCCCAAGGGTAATTTCCCCCCTGTGGTGGCTTCCGTCCATCCTGTGTGGCCTGTTCTAGCCTCCATCCCGGCTGGTCTAGCGCCTTGGCTGGTGCCTTCTGTTTTTCTTGGTCTCTGGCTCCTTCTCCATCCCTCTCACATTTGGCCCTGTCCGTCTCCGGATCTCAGTCTCCAACGGGCGGCCTGGGGCCCCTTTGCAGCAAAGATCCGCTTCCCTCTCCAGCTCTGTCTCTCGGGGGGTTCTCTTTCCCTCCACTCCGCCCGGCCACGCCCTCTATCCCCCCATCCACCTGATCCAGTCTGGTACCTGCGGTGGGGGGAGGGGAGAGACCTCCGGGTCTTAAAGAGGCGGCGAGGGGGGGCGGACCCAATCCCTCTCTCCATATTTGCATATGTATGAGGTCGCCCGGGCCAGCGGCGAGGAGGCGGGGCTTCTGGGGGTGGGGAAGGGGGCGGGCCCCCCACAGCCGNAGACTGCGCGCCACGACCGCCGGCCCCGCACTGCTGAGGAGCGGAGCCTCCGCCCCGGGGACCCCCTTCCCTGGCTGTCCCCCAATTGCGCGTCCCTGCCCCACCCCCGCGGCCGAGCCTGGTGTGGCGGTCTCCGCTTGGCGGAGGCGCCTTGAGCGGCCACCTGGTCCCTCTCCACAGCCTCTTTGCATCTTGGATTTCGGGGCAGCCCCCTCCCCCACCCCTCCCTTGCCTCCTTGCACCCCAATTTTTTCTGCGTCTCGCTCGGGTTTTGCAGCCGTCTATTTTTGCATCCCTTTTCATTTTGTTTCTAGAAGGCTTGGGGGGGTTGGAGAGGCTGCATCGCACCCCTTCCTCTTTCTAACCTCCCCTGCTCTGACAGCCCCCTTTTCATCGCAGCCCGGGGTGGGGGGGGGGCTAGGATCGGTGCATCCTACGCCGCGCTGCCAGCACCCCGCAGCGCGTGGCCGTGCACCCCGGAATTTGCAGCAGCTGTCCATCTGAGGAGGGTCTCCCTCGCCCCCGCCGCCTTTGCTCCCCGCGCGCTCCGGAGCGTGGGGGGGCTTCCGCGCGCCGCACCCCAGCTTCTCCGCAGCCCCCCGCCCCGCGCGGGACTCGCCCCCCGCCGCCAAGATGGTCATCCAGAAGGAGAAGAAGAGCTGCGGGCAGGTGGTTGAGGAGTGGAAGGAGTTCGTGTGGAACCCGAGGACGCACCAGTTCATGGGCCGCANCCTGCTGCTGTTTGGAGCTTTTCTGTGGCTGCTTTGTGGGTGGGGGGCTGTTGGAGAGGGGTGGCCCTGGGCGGTTTCGGAGGTTGGATGTGGGAGGCTCAGATGTCGCAGGCGGAGGGAGGAGTGGTCGCCAGTGGTGAGACTGCACATACATCATCCGGCAGAGTGTCGAGACCCTCCCAACCCACGGCGGGACTGGGGGGCGTGTGTAGAGGGAGTTGTCGATCTCGGAGGGTCTGGTGCTGGGCTTGGGTGCAGGTGAAGGGTGGCATTCTTCCAGAAGGGATTGTTAAGCTGGGAAGTCAAGCATAGGGGACCCTGTTGTGACACAATTTACAATTCATGCACACCGACTCAACGCTGATCCATCAGCCCACCCACCCGGGCAGTCCTTGCCTTCAGGAAACTGGGAAGTCCAGCCCCTGGGGTTGCAGGGGTCCATGATGGCTTGGGGAAATCTGGGGAAGCTTCATGGGGACAGTGTCTTTTGAGATGGAAGGACAGAGGGTCCTGGGTGGTGACAGCAGCAGGCAGTTACACCAGGCTGAGGAGTGACGGAGTTACGTGTCACCTACAGCAAGGACCTGCTCCCTGCTGGGCAGCCTCTGGGACATTCTGCCTTTACTCACCGCCTCTCCCTGGGTTCAGTGCATGAACTGGGGGGTGGGGTGACCGCTGAAGGTTCTGGGCAGCTCTGAGAGATTTCGTAGCTAGACAGGAGCTGCGTGCAGGGTGTGACTTCGGTGGGGCGCCAGGAGGGAGGGGTCTGCTCTCTGAATGTGAGGGTCCAGCCCTCTGAGGGATGGGGTGAGAGTTTGGTCATGAATGGTGGCCAGTGCCAGCTTCAGAAGTCACCGTGCCGGACAGCTTTAAGCACGAGGACCCACGAAGCCGTAACAGATGTTGTGCCTTTTCGGGGCCATGAATGGTTGACAAGTTGGGAACGTAATTTGATGCAGAACGACTGTGGCCTAGACTTGGGGTTGTCCCAGCAACGAGAATTTAGGTCTCTTGTGGCCTTCACGAGGTTGGGCTGCTCTCTGCCCTGGGACCGGAGGGGGCGGGGAGTCTTGGCTGGAAGCCAGACCCAACTGCCTGTTTCCAGCTTGTCTCACTTTGCTCCCAAGGGAAGGCTCTCAGATGTCCTCGAGACTCTGTGACCCGTACGAGTGCAGAATGTCAGAGCGGGAGAGGGGTCTGTGGGGACAGGTGAGCTCGTCACGGGAGCCTTGGAACTTGCTGACCCCGTTTCCTCCTCCCCAGCCTTCATCCTTCTCTTCTACCTCGTGTTCTATGGCTTCCTCACGGCCATGTTCACCCTCACCATGTGGGTCATGCTGCAGACGGTCTCTGACCATACCCCCAAGTACCAGGACCGACTGGCCACACCGGGTGAGTGAGGCGGCTCCCCGCCCGTCACTGGCTGCTGTCGCGCGCGCCCCCCAGGCGTCCCGAAAGGAACTTAGAGCCTGAGAAGGGCCCACGGTTTGGAAAGGCTTGGTTCTGACGACCCGGTTACCGCGTGCGGGCAAGTTCTGGAAGTCTGCCTCCCTCCCCGTTTCCCGCAGCTGAGAGCTTGGTGGCCTGGGAAGGTGCTAGATGTCCACAGGAGGCCTTCCTCCACCTCCACCCCATCCATCACCGTGCTGCTGTCTGTGTCCATCTTCCTCCCTCCAAGGGTGGTCCCTCCGTGTGTATATATATATATTTATGTACATATAGGTGGTCCCTATATAACTTACCCACTTGTCTCCACTTGTCTGGTGTAGGTTTGATGATTCGCCCCAAGACTGAGAATCTTGATGTCGTTGTCAACGTCAGCGACACTGAAAGCTGGGACCAACATGTTCAGAAGCTCAACAAGTTCTTGGAGCGTGAGTGAGCGGGCAGCGACGTGGTCCCGCAGAAGCTCGGGCAGGGGACTGGGGGACCCTGGAAGCAGAAGGCCCCATGACTGTCTCTCTCTCTCTCTGTCTCTCCCACCCCATAGCTTACAATGATTCCATCCAAGCCCAAAAGAATGATGTCTGCCGCCCTGGGCGCTATTACGAACAGCCCGATAACGGGGTCCTCAACTACCCGAAGCGTGCCTGCCAGTTCAACCGGACCCAGCTGGGCGACTGCTCTGGCATCGGGGACCCGACCCACTATGGTTACAGCACCGGGCAGCCCTGTGTCTTCATCAAGATGAACCGGGTACGTGTGACCTCGGTCACCGGCGGGGGGGCGGCCAGGGCCACCATCTGCTGGCATTTGCTTCCTTTCGCTGGAGACATTCTTGGATGTTTGAGCGGCTGGAAGAAGGAGAGAGATGGGGCCCCTGGGGGCCGGGTTCTGGGGGGGGGGGGAAGCCGGGGGCGTGCGCCTTTGACACCTTCTTTCTCTAAACCCTCGCTTGCTCTCTTCATTCCAGGTCATCAACTTCTACGCGGGAGCAAATCAGAGCATGAACGTTACCTGTGTGGGGAAGGTGAGTCGCTTGGGCCCTGTCTGCCTGCCCATCTGTTTGCCTTTCGTGGCTTCCGTGTGACTCACTCATGTCCTTCGCTCTCCTTTGCTATCAGAGGCCCCGTCACTCTAGGGACAAGGGGGTAAGAGCGGGCGCCAACATGGCCCGAACCCCAAGGGGCTCCCCCCACTCTCGCTTCTCTCTAGGCTGCAGGAGCCTGCCCTAGACACCCTCCTCTCTGACTGCACCCAAGCCTCGGCGGCCGCTTCTATCCCTGGCCCTTCACCCTCCCCCAGGTCCCCGGTCTCCGTGGCTTCCGCTCTGCCCCTCGCACCTCACCCGCTCTTCCGCCTTTTTAGGGGATCTGGTAGTTACTACCATCTGCCGCCACTCAGTGTCCTTGGAACCCTGCGGCCCCTCCTCTGTCCTCTCTAGAAGCTTCCCGTCCCTCTTTACCCACACACACACACACACACACACACAGCCTCCCCTTCCGTCTGAGCCCTTACTCACTTATCTGTTCTCTCTTGGCTCTGCTCCAGAAACCGATTCTTCAGACTGGGGTAAGAACGTGGTGTAGGAGTAGAAGTGGGTGGCCCTAGTATCATTAGCATCCTTCAGGACTTCCCAGTCTGACGGAAGGGACAGGACAGCCCCTCCCGCGCACATGCGAACACACACGCACACACGCGCGCACACACACACACAGACTCACAGCCCAAGGGAAACAGATTTGAGACAAATCCTCGGGGCGAAGGAAGAACAGAGGGAAGTCTGGAGACGAGTGTCCCTGACCTGCTCTCCCCTCCCCCCCTGCACCCCCCACAGCGGGATGAAGATGCTGAGAATCTCGGCAACTTTGTCATGTTCCCTGCCAACGGCAGCATCGACCTCATGTACTTCCCTTACTATGGCAAAAAGTTCCACGTAAGTGCCGCGGGGGACCCGGACGGGTGGCTCCTCCCGGGGGAGCAGGGTCCTCGGGGAGGAGGCTGAGTGCCAAGGGCCTGGACCTCTGCTCTCTTCCTCTGGCCCAGGTGAACTACACGCAGCCCCTGGTGGCCGTGAAGTTCCTGAACGTGACCCCCAATGTGGAGGTGAACGTAGAATGCCGCATCAATGCCGCCAACATCGCCACAGACGATGAGCGAGACAAGTTCGCCGGCCGCGTGGCCTTCAAACTCCGCATCAACAAAACCTGAGGCCCCTTCCTCCTGCCCCCACCTCTTTCCTATGGATGCTTCTGGAATGTCCCTGACCCTGCCTGATCCCTCCCTCACCCGCCCCAAAGGTATTTTTTATAACAGAGCTATGACCTGTTTGAGCCTCACGCCCCTTTTCTTTACTTGTGAACCCAGCCTGATGGCCATTGTGAATCCCTGCCTTCCCACGGTCTCCGCCCTCCCCTCCCCTCCCCTCCGGATTCCAGCTCCGTCAGAGGCAGGGAGGCGGGACCCCAGGAAGGTGGCCCAAGGAGTTAGGGGCTGTTCTGGTTCGGGTTTAGCTGTGAGTGGGCTGTCTCCACCCCTGCTGTCCCCAGAGAGCGATAGAAAAGGCCTGCCCGCCCACCTTCTCACCTGCCCACCATCACATCCACCTTCACACCTGCCCACCTTTGCACCTGCCTTCCCACCCATCCACCTCCCACCTTCTCACCTCCCACCTTCCCACCTGCCTTCCCACCCCCCACCCAGCTTCTCAGTCTCCCACCTTCACACCTGCCTTCACACTCATCCGCCTCCCCCCTGCACATCTCATTTCACCCCTGGTTTGCAGACCCCAGTGTGGCCCTCCATTCACCTTCCTGTCTCCCACGCTTTCTGCTTCATCGACACAGCCACTGTCTTTGTGGCTTTGACTTACCCGGCCCCTCCAGCATTGGCAATGTGTCCCCAAGCCCTCTCTGTCCCCCTTCCCGCCTCTGGAAGACAGCTACTTGTAACTGAGGACGAGGTGGCTGTGTGGCCTTTTCCCTGTCTTCTGGCCCATTTTTCTTCTCATCCTGTGGTGACTGGCGCGAGCTGGGCATGAGGGTCTGGAAGAGGAGTCCCGGTTGGTTCTTCTAGAAAATTCTCTTCCTGTCACCCACATAGGCACTCCTTGGAGGGACGGGGCTGACCTAGGCTGAACATCCACTTTGTTTTTTGCCGACGACGGCTCACTGTTTCCCTGTTTGTTTTCCCAGAATATCCTTCAAGTTCCACTTCCCCGGAGCGCTGGGGGAGGGCGGCCATTTTGGCTGGGAAACGTCAGCTGGCTATGGGACGATTTCACCTCCTTCCCCCCGGCTTCCTCCCTCTGGCTTCTCTTCGCACGTTATCAACTAATCACTAACTCCTTCCTTCTCCTCTGCAGGTCAGCCTAAACGCTGCAAATAGCCCCCCAGTCTAGGCTCTGAATTTCTTGGCCCTGTCTCCTTCGGGACCCCTTGGCGTTTTTTTGAACGACCCCATAGTGCACATAGAATGTTACGTGAGGGGCCTCTGGTGTTCTTGAGTGATAGTGCCCTTGACCTCTGCCCTCTCTAACTCCCCATTTCTTTTCTGACACTGCAGTTTCCACACCTCACCCCCCTCCCTCAGATGGACCCACCCCTCCTTCCCTCTCACTGGATCTGGGTCTCTTCCCTTGGGGTCCCCATGTTTTCCTGCATTCCCTTCGCTCCAGTGGTCTCTCTCTGCAGTTATTTAATGCCTGTGTCAGATCTACTGTAAAAGAGGATAAAGTACAATAAAATGAGAGCAATTATATATATAAATATATATCACACATGGAGCCCTGCGTGTGGCTTGTTCCTTTCTGAGCGTTTGGAAGAGCGCTGGGAAGGGAGGGCGGGCCGTGTGTGTGTGTGTGTGTGTGATCCGGGTGGTTTGGGGGTCACCTGGGCCTTGGGGGTCCTGCTTCCCAGCTTTGACTTCTTCGTGCAGTGCCCAGCTGTCTACCCCCTCGATCGCTCCTTCACTTATACCGCCTTTGAGATCGCTCAGCGCAAGAGAGGCAGGAAGCCTACATCCCTTTGTTCGGCGATACTTACGAAGTGCCTACTGTGCATTCTAGGCACCGTGAAGACACACTTATGAAAGAGGCAGACTTCCTGCTCCCAAGGAGCTCCCCAGTTTAACGGGAGAGGTGAGGAGCACACGAGAAACCCTCATACCAGGTAGACCTGAGCGTGCCTCCAGGGAGGGGAGACAGGCCTCGAGGAAAAAACCCAGAGGGGCCATTGGCTTTCTAATGAGGGGCTTCCAATAGCAGGTTTCTTAGAGCTTTAAAGGCTGGGGTGGTTGCGGAGGGAGAAAAGCCTCAGCAGTGCTCAGGGATGTGGGAAAAGTGGACCAGAAGAAACAGCTCAAAAAACAATATGAACCATTATGATCTTAACTGGGGGTAAAAGTATACACAGAAGGGTAGGGAAAAAAAAAGGGACGGATGGGTGCATAGAAAGATGTTTACTGGGGCGCCTGGGGGGCTCAGTCAGTTAACCGTCCGACTTCGGTTCTCAGGTCATGATCTCTCTCTGACCCTCCCCTGTTTATGCTGTCTCTCTCTCTCTCTTTCTCAGAAATAAATAAAACATTAAAAAAAAAGAAAGAAAGATGTTTACTGTGACATACGGGGATGGGTTTAGAGCTAATTTTTATTTTCTTGGGCTTCATTTTTGTTGGTTTGCTTGCAATGAGTTAGTAGTATTTGCCCGGAAAAATAGCTTTATGACACAGGCAACTGGATACACAATTGTATCACGAGTGAGTCGCATATGCACACGCAAGTGCACGGGCACAGACTGCTGGGTGTGCTCATTATCATGCCAGAGCTGGATCTTATTATACACATTTGTGTGCATTTCACTGTTTTATGACCAATACATTTCTCGTGCCACCATTTCACCCGGTAGAGCTTGAATGCATGTATGTTTTATTTTATTATTATTATTATTAGTTTTTTTATTATTTAGTTTTGAGAGACAGAGACAGAGCGTGAGTGGGGGAGGGGCAGAGAGAGAAGGAGATACAGAATCCGAAGCAGGCTCCAGGATCTGAGCCGTCAGCACAGAGCCCGACGCAGGGCTCGAACTCAGGAACCATGAGATCATGACCTGATCCGAAGTCGGACGCTTAACCGACTGAGCCCCCCCAGGCGTCCCTGCATCTATGTTTTTAGATGGCTGCATAATATTTTTTTTTCCATTGGCTCATTGTTGCCTTCTTAATTTGCTCAAGCTCCTTGACAGCTGCAGATAGAAACTATTTTCTGCGTTGCAAAATTCTGCACCCCTAACCCCCAAGCAACCGTTTGCCTCTCTGTTTCAAAATGTTAGGTCTTCATATGTTTAGTTCTTTGGTAGTTTCCGGGTGTCCTGTCACTAGAATAGATTCCTATTTTCTAGATTTTTCTGGGTGTTGGGGGGAGGCAAGATTTTAATTTCAATTTTTACTTCCACTTTAATTCTCCTGATTTTTGTTTCTTTTTGTGCATGGTGTGATTTGGAGTCCAGGTTTACTTTATTTTTCTGGTTTTGTCCACTTCACTTTACTTTTCAAAAATCTAGGGAGCCTGGCCGGCTCAGTTGGTAGGGTGTGTGGTTCTTGACCTTTGGGTCGTGAGCTTGAGCCAAACCTTGGGCGTAGAGTTTACTCAATAAGAAAACATTTATTTATTTATTATCTTTATTTTTTTAGAAATCTCTTTTTAAGTTTATTTACTTATTTTTAGAGAGAGAGAGAGAGAGCATGGCAGTGGGTAGACAGAGAGGAGACAGGGAATCCCAGGTAGGCTCTGCTTTGACAGCACAGAGCCCAGCGTGGGGCTTGAACTCACCAACTGTGAGATCATGACCTGAGCCGAAGTCGTATGCTCAACTGACCGAGCCATCCAGGAACCACAAGGGGAAGAAATTTTTTTTAAATGTTTGTTTGTTTATTTATTTAGAGAGACAGTGAGGGAGGGAGGAGCAGAGCGGAGGGAGAGAGAGAGTCCCAAGCAGGGTCCACGCTGTCGGTGCAGAACCTAACGGGGCTTGCTCTCACGAATGGTGAGATCATGACTTGAGCTGAAATCAAGAGTCAGAGACACTTAACCAAATGAGCCACCCAGGGGCCCCATACACCCAGCTATATTCATTTGATTTCAAGTAGTTTTACACGGTGTGTTCTGTTATCTAGCAGGGTGAGTAGATTTCCCTCCATCCTTTTATTTATTTTATTTTATTTCTTTAGTAATCTCTACACCCAACATGGGGCTCAAACTCATGACCCCAAGATCAAGAGTTGCATGCTCCACCAACTGAGCCAGCCAGTCGCCCCTCACCCCCCACTGCCTCTTAAAAACATTTATTTACTTTAAAAAAAATCTCTACGCCCAAGATGGGGCTTGAACTCACGACCCTGAGATGCAGTGTCACATGCTCTTCCGATCAAGCCAGCCAGGTTCCCCTCTCAGTGTTTTGAGAAGATAAAAAAAAAGTTTATCTACTATCTATCTTCTTAAATTCTCTTAATTCCAAGAGTTGTTTATTATGGTCTCTGGAGCGCTTAGGTGCGTAGTCCTATGATCAAAGAGGCAGAGATACTTTACCAGTGTTTTCTTTCTTTCTTTGATCCTCTTTGAATACATTGTAACATTCAGGCATCTCTGTATAGGTTTTTTATTTTAATTGGAATTATCTTAGTGTTTAACCATTAGGATAATATTTCCTTGTATTCCATTACTATTTTTAATTAAGTTTTTTTTTTTTTAAGGAATGGATGCTGAAATTTAATCAAATTCCTTTCAGCATCTTTTGACATTATCATACTTTTCTTTCTTAATTTGTTAATGTAATGAATTACGTTGATAGATTTCTCTACAAAACCAACTTTGTGCTCCTGGAATAAACCTTTACTTATAGTGTTAGCCTTCTTCTGATTCATCAATGTATTCTGATACGACGTTGAGAGTTGTGCAACTGTGTAAGTTAATTTAGCTTCTAGGTCTTTACGGTCTTTATCAGGTTTTCTATTAATGAAACCACAACTTTACATAAGTTGGAGATTTCATTCTCTTCCTGTAGCACAGAATAATTTAAGGTGCATTGGACCAATCAATGGTCCTTGCTGTGTCTTCAATGAGCTCTTGATTTTTAAAAATTATTATTATTACATGTTTTTTAGTAAACTCTACTCCCAACATGGGGCTTGAACTCATAACCTTGAGATCAAGAGTTGCGTGTTCTTCTGACTGAGCCAGCCAGGCAGGCACCCCTTCTTTTCTTCTTATAAATTTATCTTGTTTCTAAACTCTTGCTTTTGGGGGCACCTGGGTGGCCCAGTCAGTTGAGTGTCCGACTTCAGCTCAGGTCATGATCTCACAGTTTGTAAGTTTGAGCCCCGCGTCACGCTCTGTGCCAATAGCTCAGAGCCTGGAGCCTGCTTCGGATTCTAAGTCCCCCCCGCCCAAATAAAAACATTAAAAAAAAATACAACACCCTTCTACTTTTGGATTTTACCGTTTCAATCAAGTTTGCTTTCTCTTTCAACAATTTCTGTCTTTTTTAGGATGCATCTAGGTTCCATTGGTTTCTCTTTCTCCTTTTTTTTTTAAATGTTTTTAAAATTTATTTCTAGGAGAGAGAGAGAGAGAGACAGCGTGAGCAGGGGAGGGTCAGAGAGAGAGGGAGTCACAGACTCTGAAACAGGCTCCAGGCTCTGAGCTGGCAGTCAGCACAGAGCCCGACGCGGGGCTCAAACCCACGAACCGCGAGATCATGACCTAAGCGAAAGTCGGACACTTAACCAACTAAGCCACTGAGGTGCCCCTCTCCTTTTTTAATATAGAGACAGAGCGTGAGCAGGGGAGGGGCAGAGAGAGAAGGAGACACAGAATCCGAAGCAGCTCCAGGCTCTGAGCTGTCAGCACAGAGCCCGACGTGGGGCTTGAACTCACAAACTGGGAGATCATGACCTGAGCCGAAGTCGGACGCTTAACTGACTGAGGCACCCGGGCTTCCCAAGAAATATCCCAAATATCAGTGGTACTGGGCTTGGCCTTTAAACTTGAGAGCAGGGGCCACGTCCGCCACGGGCCCCCACGTTCTAGAACAGAGCCAGGCAGAGGAAGGCACCAGTGAATGCCTGCAGATGAGGTGGATGGCTGAATGAACAGAGGGGTGGGCAGGCAGGTAGGACCAGAGTCAGGGACCCCATGCAGGTCACACAGCTCATCGCGGAGCTGCCCACGGACCCAGCTCGTTCCCAGCCCAGGTTGCTACTGGCTCACAGAGGTTGGGGCAGAGCCGGATCGGCTCTGCTTTCTGAAGGGGCAGAGCAGAAAGGGACGCAGTCTAGGGGACCTGAGCCGGGGGCAGGGGGTGGGGGAGCAGTGCCTGATGCCCGTCAGCAGGGAGCTTCAAGGTGACCCATCTGGAGGAGCGTGGAGGGGGAAGGAGTTTTGAAGAGTGCGGGTTTGCCAAGGCCCTGAAGGGCGGGGAGAGGTGGTGAAGGTTCAGGTCTCTGCCTGAGAAGGTTCCAGATCTCCTGGGGAGCAGTTAGCACTCGCCGATGGCTGGTAAGAAGGTGGTCTGGAGGCCAGGGAGGCTGGTGGGTGCTTGGCCGCCTGGGACCCTCGGGGCAAGCCGTGCTACCCCACACAGGCGCTTTGGGCCCGGCTGATGAAGCCGAGAGGCCGCTGGCTCCAGAAGGCTCTCTGGACTTTAGCGCCCCTCCCTCTGCCTCCAGGGAGGTGGGCCAAGCCATGTCCCCGCTGTCTGGCCGCCCCTCTAGGCGCTGGCTCCGGTGGCAGTGGGTGATGGGGAGAGCGCCCCCCCGCCCCCTTCCCTGGGAGCCAGCGGCACCGAGGATCGGAACAGGCGGGGGGAG
Organism: Crocuta crocuta; assembly: GCF_008692635.1. Lineage (NCBI taxonomy): Eukaryota > Metazoa > Chordata > Mammalia > Carnivora > Hyaenidae > Crocuta > Crocuta crocuta. The sequence goes on along the minus strand of NW_027533258.1, from coordinate 9,912,813 downwards.
CCGGGCTCCCCAACCTCAGCTCTCCTCCCCACCCCAAGAAGCCCTTTGAGGTTTTCCTGGCAGAGTTTAAAGCTTCAATTCATTGAACTGCCTGGCCTGAGGCCCAGGATGAGGGGATGCCGGGAAGGCCCCAGCCCCGCACCCCGGCCCTCACCTTAGCCGCCCCCACTTTCCTGGGACCCTGGCTGCCAGGCCTCCCCGGCTCCCACTCTCCGGCCGACGGCACCCACCACCTTTCTCCTCGGGGACCCAGGTCTCCTGCCCCTTCCTTGTGGAGCAGATGGCCACTCCGGAGGCTCAGGCTTGCTAAATCAGACCTTTAAATCCCATAATCCTCGGTGAGAGGCTGACAGAGGGGGCAGCGGCCCAATCCTAGTAGCAGGGGCAGGAGAGAATCTTGTGCCAGCCCTGCAGGGCGGGGGCGGGAGGGGGGAGGGACAGTTGGTTCCCGAGTTATGAATGGAGCCCCCACCCTTGTTGTCATGCAGCCCACAGACTGACCCAGTCTCCCGCTTTTGTTCTCCTCCCAGAACCCANAGGTGGCTGCCTCCCAGCATCACCTCCTCACTCACCCCTGCCATACGGCTGGCCCCACATGGCCTCTGCGGGCGCCCGCCCCAGACACACAGGTGGTACCAAAATTTTATTGTAAAATATGAAACTGATATAAAAAGGGGGTATAAAAAGGGAGGAGAAGGAGGGGTGTTGGCAAAGAATGCCGATGTGCCTCGCAGAGTGCAAAATGTCATGCTAAGTAGCTGGGGGGCGGGGGGAAGTAAATAGACCTTGGTAGATAGAGACCCTAGACCAGGGATCGAATCCCTCCAGGGTGTAGGATGGAGTGAGATTTCCTTTTAGGAACTGGGGTTCACAGGGAGGGAAGACAGGATCAGGCCGGGGCCAGCAAGGACACGCCATAGAAACCTGAACATCCCATCCACCAACAGGGACGTTAGGGAATCAGCACCCACGAAGGCACCAAGTCTCAGACATCATGTGATAAAAAACTATTTTGGGGCCAGACATAGATCATTTCATTAACTCTCACAACAAACCCCGTGAGGTAGGTGTGGTTATCAGCATTTCATAAAAATGGACGATAAAATTAGAACAAATTCCACAGCAGGTTAAAATGGTAGAGAACTGGGTTTGTGACCCAGCGTGTGATTGATTCTAAAATGCTCTTTACAGGGAGGAATATCTTCCTACCTCCCCTATGGTTCCTTGTATTAAAAAATCTTTAAAATCTAGGTTGGAGGGTCCTACCTTCCTACCAACCAACCAACCAGGAGGCCTACTTTGTTAGCAGAGCCTTAGGCTGAGGAACGTGGAAAAATTCAGGGAGTTTCAGAGGCACACCTGCACCAAGCAGAGGAATGCACCAAGCTTGTGCGTTCAAGGTCCCAAGTCCCAAAAATGCCAGGGAAGGAGAATAGGGTGAGGCTGTCAGTGGGAGGGGGGCGGGGGGGGGACAGGAAGCAGAGGATGTCAGTCTGAGTCAAGGCCCTCTCTCTTGAACATTGGCTTTTTATGGCGGGAGGTAGACTGCCCCTTCTTAGCCTTCAGGTGGCTGTTGGCGAGACAAGGCGGAGGGGAAGGGATGACGTCAGCGAGTGGGATCTGAGGGTCTCAGACCCAGGCTCTGAAGGGCCCCGGGCTGGAGCAGGGGAACTCAAGCTAAAACGGGTCACCAGCAGCTGCAGATGTTTACTGAGCACCCGGGATACTTGTGTCTCTCGTCTTCATCTTCCCCTACCCCGCCTGACAAACAAGGAAACTGAGTCCGGTAAAGGGAGTCGCAAAGCCACACGGACCTGCTGGGGGTTGGCGGGCTGGGGGCCTGTCTCAACCCCGCGGTGTCTAATACTCCCACGTGGTTAACAGGCCTCTATTTGGGACCCCAGCTCTCAGCTAGGGGGTTGCTGGAAATGACCAAGAGGCACGAAAGGGGGTGCGGGACACAACTCAGGAGAGACTGAAGCCTGACTGAGCAGGGCAGGTCCCACTGTGAGGGCGCCAGTTCCCTTTTGCCTTGAAGGTGGGATTAGAATGGAGTCCCATGGCCCTTTCACGGCAGGAAGGCAGGGGAGCGGGGCGGGGAGAGGGCCCAGGTCACTCACCTGGAGTGAGCCCTGCTTCCGCCTGGCTCCCTTCCATTCAGGGCATCCTTCAGCTCCAAGGCCTCATTCATCTCTCGGAACATCTCGAAGCGGTCACGCCCCCGGATCTGTGGCAGGGGAGGAGGGGGATAAAGAAGTATTACTAGGGCGCAAATCACAGTTCCATTTAACGCACGTTGTAAGTGGAGATCTGAAGCGAGGCACCACTGCCCCCTGCTGGCAAATGCCTTAATTGCAGGCAAAGCAGTCAAGAAGACGACCGCATTTTGAGCGGTAGACTTGGAAACAAATCTTCAACCAGTAATATTGGCGTCAAAGGAATCGGGGCACCTGGGTGGCTCAGCCGGTTAAGCGTCTGGCTCTTGCTTACCTGAAGGGTGAAATATTCTCCATCCAGTGGCTTCTTCTTCTGTGGGGGAGTAGAGCTGGTGCTGGGGGGCAGCGCTGGGAAAGAGGGGAGGAAAGGCAAGAGAAGAGTAAATTTTTAGCCAAACTGCACCCTCTCTGCCTCCTCTTGTCCCGCCCGCTTACCTCGCTTAGTGCTCCCGGGCGGCGGCTCAGGGCAAGGCTCCCCCTTCTTGCGGAAATTTTCCTCCTCCGTGCGACGGTCTCTCCCTGGACAGGCACAAACTCGTACCTCGAAGCTGTTCCGTCCCAGCAGCTTCCCACTACCCAGGTAAGAAGACAGAAGCAGGAGGCAGTGAGGGAGACGGAACCCCCGCCCCGACCTCCAGCCTCCCTCATCCTACGTGGAGCCTAAGCGTCAGGAGGACTGAGAAGCCGCACGTAAGAGAAGGCCCCAAAGCGAGAAAAGAAAACTTGGTGGACGCGGAGGGTGGGGGATCACAGAGGATGTTCCACGTGCGGGGATGGGAACGCGTGGGAAGGACTGGACGGGGGTAGCGGGGAGAAAGGGCCCTGGGGCAGGGTGGCGTGCGGGTCCCTACTTGGAGTCTTCCAGGGTGATGATGGTTATGATGGGCCGTCGGTTCATGCCCCCCATGCAGGAGCTGTTACACATGAAGTTGTAGTGGATGGTGGTGCAGTCGGAGCCGACCTGGGAGAGAAGGTAGGGGCGGGTGGTGAGGTCGCCGGCCCGGCGCGGGCCTGCAGGGTGCGTAGGCTCGTTTCCTCAGCCCTGCAACGGGGACACCCCGGCTGGCTCTGCACACCACACAGGGCTGCGGGGAGGCTGAATAAGGAGAAACCGCCCCCATCTCCCACCTGGATGGCCCTTGACAGACCCCTCCCCCCGCTCCTCCCAGGAGGCCAAGCAGACCTCGGGCGGCTCGTAGGGCACCACGACGCTATGTCGGAAAGTGTTTCTATCATCCAAGTACTTGGCGTGCATATTTCCTTCTACTCGGATGAGATGCTGGGGCGGCGCCAGACCTGGAAGCAATCAGGAAGGAATGAGGGGTGCGGGGACCCTGGGGACTGGCCCTGCCCCCTCTGTCGCCCCCCCCGCCCCGGCCGGCTCACCATCGCTACTGTCAGGGCAGCGCTCGTGGTGGGGGCAGCGCCTCACGACCTCGGTCATGAACTCCGACTTCTTGTAAATGGCCATGGCGCGCACGCAGGTTCCCGGCGGGGGTGGGGAGCTGACCCACAGCTGCACCGGGCAGGTCTTCGCCAGCTGGCAAAACAGCTTGTTGAGGGAAGGGGAGTACTAGAAGGGAAGGAGAAGGGGCAGACAGGTCAGGGGACGAGTGTGTGGCGGGGGCGTCAAGCCAACAAACACGTGCTGTGTGGGCCACGTGGCT
>NW_027533258.1:9908476-9908706 GCF_008692635.1 Crocuta crocuta | reverse complement strand
GGGCTCCATATCCCAGAAGCCTACTTGCAAGAAATGGGGGGTGCAGGAAAAAAAGAAGAGAAGTCCCACGGCCCCCTGAGAGATGCGGACAGGAGCGACGACGAGCCCAGGGTCAAAGGGGAAATGTCAACTTTGGGACGGAGGCAAGGCCAAAGGGGACAGAGCAAACGAAATAGGTGAAACGTAGGAAGACCGAACTGAGGAGGAATCCCAAAGTTCTGAACAGAGAA
>NW_027533258.1:9905727-9908368 GCF_008692635.1 Crocuta crocuta | reverse complement strand
GGATGGAAACCAGCGCCGTAGGGCCACTGACCGTGCAAGTAACAGACTTGGCGGTCCCGGACTGCAGGAACCCTAAGCGGAAACCATAGGCGCCCGGGTAGGTCTTCTGGGAAGGGACGAAGGATGACAGGGGCCAGGAGATGGCTGGCGCAGGGGTGGCTGGGGCAGGGGCTGTTGGCGCTGGAGCCGCGGACATTCTGGAAGCGTCATCTGGAGCTTCATCCAGCCAGTTTGCGACATCTTCTGAGAGCGGCAGCTCATTCACCTCCAAGGACAGCTCCGAGGACTGCAGGGGGGGAGACAGGAGTCGGAGGGCCACGTCTCCGGCTCCTGTCCCCATAGGTCCCCAGCCCCCCACCTCCCCACCTCCCGTCCTTACCAGAACGTTGTTTTCAGGAAGTCTGGAAGAAAAGAGCAGAACATGAGTCAGTGCTGGGTGTTGTTTCCTACGGGCTCTGCCGGGGGGCTGGGGGGGTCCCAGGAGGCTGGCAGGGAGCCTGCCCCGCCCCCACTTACAGGTTCCACAATTCTGAAAATGTCTCCTGGCTCAGAGGGGGCTCGATGTTGAGCTCCAGCGGTGGCTCCTGCATCGTGGCTCCTGGCACGGCAGTGTGGCCGCTGCGGAGGGAAGAGCGCGGGTCCGGCGTGAGACACCCCCGACCCCGGGGTCGCCCGTCTCCCTGGGAGCAGGGCTCCCCGACCCGACCCTTTGCCAGCCCATCGCACACGTTCTCCAGACGCGAAGGTAACCAGAGATGGGATCCCAACCTTCCCACCGCCGAACCCTCAAGCCTTCCTGGAAAGGCGCCCTGCTTCTCCCCTCTTTCCTGGTAAGAAGGATGAAGCGACTGTCACCCCACTCCCTCCACTTGGGGGAAGATCCCTCCATGATAAAGCCTCCTTTTTAAAAAAATGTTTATTTATTTTTGAAGGAGACAGAGACAGAGCACAAGCAGGGGAGGGGCAGAGAGAGAGGGAGACACAGAATCAGAAACAGGCTCCAGGCTCCGAGCTGTCAGCACAGAGCGCGACGCGGGGCTCGAACCCATGAACCGCCAACCGTGAGATCATGACCTGAGCCGAAGTAGGGCCTTAAGGACTGAGGCACCCAGGTGGCCCCCGGCACAAAGCTTCCTTAACTGCCTCTCAGGGATGTTAGCCCACACCAGTCAAACACCTCCGGCTACGCTGTTTTCTTTTTTTTCTTTTTTTTTTTTAAATAATTTTTTTAATGTTTTATTTATTTCTAGGAGAAAGAGAGAGAGAGAGAGACAGCGTGAGCAGGGGAGGGTCAGAGAGACAGGGAGTCACAGACTGAAACAGGCTCCAGGCTCTGAGCTGGCAGTCAGCACAGAGCCCGACGCGGGGCTCGAACCCACGAACTGCGAGATCATGACCTAAGCGAAAGTCGGACGCTCAACCGACTAAGCCACCCAGGCGCCCCAACACTCTGTTTTCTGATTTTAATTCCAGTGCACCGTCAGACGCCTTTTCTTATTCATTTCGGCTGTTGCCTCTTGGGGAATAGAAACTTCCTCAGGGGGCGCCTGGGTGGCTCAGCCCGCTAAGCGTCTGACTTCAGCTCAGGTCATAACCTCACGGTTCATGGGTTTGAGCCCCGCGTCCGGCTCTGTGCTGACAGCTAGCTTAGAGCCTGGAGCTTGTCTTCCGATTCTCTCTCTTTCTCTCTCAAAAATAAATAAATAAATAAAAAGCATCAAAAAAAAAAAAAAAAGAAACTTCCTCCGGGCAGGCGCGGTATCAGCTGTGCTCGTCACAATACCAGCAGTTCAGAGGGGTGGTCCCTGCCCCCGCCAGGGCACTGCCACCAGCTCCTGACATCTTCCCTGAGGCCAAGTTTGCTATCAGCTTTGCGAGAAAACACACCTGTTTCGCGCTTGCGTCCAGGTTCATTGCCTTCTTTGTGTGTGTGTCCTGCAGGGCCCCGACTTTCCATTATAATCTCCCTTAACCTTCACCTCTACCGGCACGGGGTCCGGGGCGTATTTTCTTGTGTGTTCCGTTTGTGAAACCCTTGCGTGTGCGTTATCACACTTGTCGCGGTCACCTGACCGGTGAGCAAGCCCGAGTCCCAGAGACAGGTGAAGTGAATTCCCGGAGGGAAGCGAAGTGAACGGCACGCCAGACACACAGGCGAACGAATGGGCTTTTATTAAAAACGACCATTAAAGGACGCCTGGGTGGCTCAGTCGGTTGAGCATCCAACTTTGGCTCAGGTCACGATCTCACGGTTCGTGAGTTCGAGCCCCATGTCGGGCTCTGTGTGCTGACAGCCTGGAGCCTGCTTCTGATTCTGTCTCTCTCTCTCTCTCAAAAACTAATAAAACTTAAAAAAAGTTGTTTTTTTTTTTTTAAATGACCGTTCAGACGTCTAGGAGTAAGATGTTTACTCCATCACAGAATCTGCAGAGCCCTTTTCTGCAATCAGGAAAGGCTGAAGGTGCAGATTTTGGCTGACAAACGTCCCTCAATTAAGAGGTTGGCAAAGAGCTACTCATCACAGCGGCTAATGCTGACGGGGGTTGGGCCATGCCCGTGCGTGGAAAAAGGCAAGAGAGGGAGTCAAGGGAAGTGATCCCAAACATTTGCTTTGTAAGGACCAGGACCCCCCCCCCCCCCC
>NW_027533258.1:9900011-9905720 GCF_008692635.1 Crocuta crocuta | reverse complement strand
CCCCATCAATGATCCAAAGAACTTTGAGACTTCATGGAAGGGAGCTCAAGAGAACGGAGAGGGGGCTCAGCAGTCAGAAGCCCTCGGTTTGATATTATACTGTTGCTTACACTTGCTGAGTGACTTCACCTATCTCAACTGGCTTCCTCACGACAGGCACGGAGTTTTGCTCGTCTTTGTGTTTAATGAAAAGCACCCAGCTGGGGCGCCTGGGTGGCTTAGTCGGTTAAGCGTCCGACTTTCGCTTAGGTCATGATCTCGCGGTTCGGGGGTTCGAGCCCCGCGTCGGGNAAATAAATAAAAAACGTTTAAAAAAAAAAAGCACCCAGGACCGGAAATACTTGCAGCTGTAGCAGACAGAGCCAGGCTCTGGAGGTGGACAGGCGAGCCTGCACCCCAGGCTCACCACCGAATCTTTGCAGAATTTGGGGAGTTACTTCTCTGAGCCTTAGTGTCCTTTGCTCTCAAATTGCACCTTACTTATTAACGGATGATCTAAGGAGCTCAGACTAGAGCTCAACCAATGTGTTGGTTTGTAGGGTTATTCCCTGTTTTTTGTTCTATATTATTTTAAAGGGAGAACTTCGTAATTACGAATGGGTGGGGCTTCGGTAGGAAGCCCCCATTAAGGCTAGCTCAGCCCCCCTTGGGGAGCTGTTCGGTAAATGTGCCACAATGAGCTGTCCAGGAATGGTTAAGTCCAAGCTCAGTCCCCCTGGGAGGGAAACAACCCCACCGACAGAGGAGGTCTTCCTCTTTGGTCCTGGCCAGCAACTAAATTCTCAATGTTTCTTTCTCAAAAAGGCCCAATCACTAGGAAACATTTTCAGAGCAGGTAATTCCCACAGACAAGAGCATCAGGGGGCACCTGGGTGGCCCTGTCGGTTGAGCATCCAACTTCGGCTCAGGTCGTGATCTCACGGTTCGTGGGTTCGAGCCCCATGTCAGGCTCTGTGCTGAAAGCCTGGAGCCTGGAGCCTGCTTCGGATTCTGTGTCCCCCACCCCCCCTCTCTGCCCCTCCCCTGCTCGCGCTCTGTCTCTCTCTTTCAAAAATAAATAAACATTAAAAAAAAAAAAGAGCATCAAGGGCCATTAAATTCGATGGTCGAAGCTGAAACAGACTTTCCAAATGGCTGGGGAGGCAGGACGCTGACTTAGATGTCCCCTGTGGATGTCCCCGTGGGAAGGCCATAAACTCAGCTGGGACTCCACTGATGGGCCCACCCCACTCCCATCATTCACAACAATGGCTGCTGTTTATAATCCCCACAGGGGCCCACTGCTTTCAGTGGCTTATCTCATTAATCCTCTCAAGAAGCAAGTAAGGTAGGTATCATCAGCTGAGGAGACCCGAGGTTAAAGTAATTAAGTCACTTACTCAGGCTCAGGGCCAGGGATTTGAACCTGGGCTGTCCACTGCCACGTCCAAGCTCTAAATAATTATGTCCCCCCGCCCCCTCCCCCGGCTTCATCCAGAGCCTGGTGTCAAAAAAAATCTGTTTTGGCTGAAAGCTATTTGATTGGGGTAAAAAAAACAAAGAAGGTTCTGGAAAGTAATAAGGGCGGTGTCTGGTAAAATGGAACACCTTACTACTTTTGCAGCAGGAGGCTTGTGCAAAAATGTTCATGTCAGTGTGGTTCCCGGATCAGTCGGAAACAGCGGTATCCTCACAAGAGAAATTTACTACAGCAATTGATGGAAATGAATTTATTTGTATATGTGTAACTAGATACAGTTCAGAAAACATGATTGATTAAAAAATACAACTTGAGGGGCGCCTGGGTGGCTCCGTCAGTTGAACGTCCAACTTCTGCTCAGGTCATGATCTCACAGTTCAGGGGTTCAAGCCCCGTGTCTGGCTCTTGGCTGACAGCCCAGAGCCTAGAGCCTGTTTCAGATTCTGTGTCTCCCTCTCTCTCTGACCCTCCCCTGCTCATACTCTGTCTCTCTCTCAAAAATAAATACATATGGCCTACTGACGAGCTATGATAGTTTTGATAGGACAGTGATGATCTCAGATATCAGATATGTATGCTTATGGGACTGGGGATATTATCAAAGGATTCTAGCTTGATTAACAAAAATAAAGAGGGCGCCTGGGTGGCTCAGTCGGCTGAGTGACAGACTTCGGCTCAGGTCATGATCTCATAGTTCATGAGGTCAAGCCCCACATCGGGCTCGCTGCTCTCAGTGCAGAGCCCGCCTCGGACCCTCTGTCCTTTTCTCTGTGCCCCTGCCCTCCCCTCCCCTGCTTGCGCTGTCTCAAAAAAGTAAATTAATTAAAAAAAAAAAAGGGTGGTGTTCATACTTGTGTAATTAACGTATGGACTTAGATACGACAAAATATTAAGTGTGATAATTATTTGGTGTACTGATTTGGTGGGAATATGTGTTGTGTTATTCTCACCAGTTTTTCTAAAATAAAAAGAAGCAAAAAAAAGGAAATTATAGAATACCGCAGACAATTTCAAACACGTATATGTCTAGGTGCTCCCCAGAAGCCCACAAATATTTTTGAGGTAAAAATCCACATAAGTTGAATGCACCATCTTACCATGTAGGTAACAGAACTGAACAAATTTTGATACAAGCTTGTAACGTAGCCCTGTCAAGCCTAAGACAGGTTGCCGTGTTTCCTTCTAACAGTTATACAACAGCATTCGTTCAGACCTTCCTTTCCCCACGGATTCATTTTGGGGCCTTTGTAGAGAACCATTTGACCACACTCGTGTCTTTTCCTGGGCTCTATTCTGTTCATGATTATTGTCCAACAGTAGCCTTATAGTAATCTTGAAGTCAGGTAGTTTAAGGCCTCCAACTTTGTACTACGCTTTCATTTTGGAATCAGCTTTTCAATTTCTACAAATGAACCTGCTAGGGTTTTGAAGGGGGATTGAATCAAATTATTTTGGAGAGTGCTGCCATCTCAACACTGTTGAGTGCTCTTATCCGTGAATATGGTACCGTTATTTAAATCTTCCTGAAATTCTCTCAGTAATATTTTGTAGTTTTTTTTTTTTAATTTATTTCTAGGAGAGAGAGACAGCGTGAGCAGGGGAGGGTCAGAGAGAGAGGGAGTCACAGACTCTGAAACAGGCTCCAGGCTCTGAGCTGGCAGTCAGCACAGAGCCCGACGCGGGGCTCAAACCCACGAACCGCGAGATCATGACGTAAGTGAAAGTCGGACGCTTAACCGACTAAGCCACCCAGGCGTCCCTTATAGTTTTTATCATAGAACTCTTGTCCGTCGTTTGTTCGATTTACCCCCAGGATGTCACATTTTGGGATGTTATTATAAGTGGCATTATTTTTACAATTTGTTTTGTGACTTCAGATTCAATGGTTGTTATTATATAAAATAATTTATGTATATTACCTTTGGAACTTGTGATCATGCTATAATCACTTATCAGTCATGGTGGCTTTTCTTTTTAAAAGATTTTGTTGTTAAGTAATCTCTTCTTTTTAAAAGATTTTGGGTTTTTTTTTAATTTTCTAAATGTTTTTATTTATTTCTGAGAGAGAGAGACAGCATGAGCAGGGGAGGGTCAGAGAGAGAGGAAGATACAGAATGTGAAACAGGCTCCAGGCTCTGAGCTAGCTGTCAGCACAGAGCCCGACGCGGGGCTCGAACCCACAAACAGCGAGATCATGACCTGAGCTGAAGCCGGACGCTCAACCGACTGAGCCACCCAGGCGCCCCTAAAAGATTTGTTGTTTAACTAATCATGGGGCTTGAACCTATAACCTCAAAATCAAGAGTTGCATGCTCTACCGACTTAGCCAGCCAGTTGGTGCCCTTCTTGATAATTTTTCAATGGATTTTCTATTACCCTCGTTAACACCTTCGGTATAATGTTGAAGGGGTGAGAATCCAATTCTTTTATAGCCCCTGTTCTTAGAAGACAAGCAGTCAGTCTATCACTATTATGTACTGATGGTAACGTGATTGGGGGCGCCCTTTAATAGACTGAGGAAGTTTTCCTTTCTCTGGTTTGCTGGGAGGTTGGCTTTTCTTTTTAAATCACGAATAGGTATTACATAATGTCAACTGTTTTTTATGCATCTGTTGAAATCATCATAGGATCCTTATCCTTCGATTTGCTTATGTGGCAAATTACACGGATCAATTTTTTGCATGTTTGTTATTGCAGTCCAGAGATAAACACCACTTGGTCAGGATGTATTTATCATTTGTCTGTATTATCAGATTTGATTTGCTAACGGGAATATTGGTCTAAATGTTCTTTTCTTGCAATGTCCCTGTCTGGTTTTGGTATCAGGATTCTGAGGACTATCATAAAATCAGTTTGGAAATGTTACCTCTTCTATATTCTTAAAGAGTTTGTGTAAGATTTGGTACTGTTTCTTCCTCAAATGTTAGAGAAGAAGAAAGGAGAAGTAGAATAGAAAACAGCATTAAGATGGTAGACTTAAACCCAAATCTTACAATAATTGCATTACATTTAAATGGGCCAAACGCTCCCATTAAAAGCAATCTAGTGGGGAAAGGAAGGTTATTAGGAGCTAGAAGAACTGGGTATCCACGTAGGAAACACTGAACACGAAACAGAACCTTGACCCCTCTCTCTCATCACGTAAAAGCTATTTTAAAATTAGTTAGTTAATTAATAATGGCTCATGGACCCAAGTATAAAGCCTGAAACCATAAAGGTTCTAGGAGAGAATATCCTAGAGTATTTCATGACCTCAGGGTCGGCAAAGATTTTTCTAAACAGGTCATAGAAAACCTTTGAAAGATAAAAGATGAATCTTCTGCTGCTCCTCTTCAACAAATAGGCAAGCAATAGGTCAAACACAGGAGAAAACGCTTGACAAGAGAGTCCTATCCAGGGCATATAAGGAACTGCCTGCAACTGAACACAGTTAAAAAAAAAAAAAAAAGAAAAAAGAAAAGGAAAGCACATAAACCAACTTAAAGAAATGGGGGAAGATCTGAAGAGTCACCTCCATTATGACGTAGGAATGGCCAAAAAGCAGGGGGAAACGGATCGGGGTAAAGAGGATCTCAAATTAACACCACAATCATATACACAACATTAGAAAGACTGACAAACCACACACATGTGGGAAAGACAGACCTTGCTGGCGGGAGTGCAAAGCGGGACAACCACTATGATATCTACACTAGAACTGGCAAGTNATAAGAAAAAAAAAAAAAAAAAAAAAAAAGTACAAGAATGTTAAAAGAAGCTTTATTCAAAACAAGCCCAAACGGGAAACAACCCCAAAGGTCATCGTAAGGAGAACGGATAAACAATCTATCTTTTATTCATCCAACGCGGTAGACTAGATACAAAGCAGCAGAGCATGGATACAAGACTGATACACGCAGGGACACGGATGAATGTCACAGGCATCACGCCGCAGGCGAGAAGCCACACAAAGCAGCACATACTGTGTGAGTCCATTTACAGGACGTTCTCCAACGGGCAAAACTGGTGGCAGAACCACAGATGAGGGTCAGAGACTGAGTAAAGGAAGACAGGCACGTCCACCTTCCCGGGGGCGATGAAAGTGTGCATCCCGACGGGCTCTACGCCGTGCTGAGTTGCCACGACTCGTCTAATCGCAGTCGGCGTAAACGCTACCGCGATTTCGGACCGAGCGGCACGCGGGCGCCGGGGCCGCAGCAGGTGCGCGGGCGCCGAGCGCAGGCTGGACCCCCCGGGGCCCCAGGTGACTG
>NW_027533258.1:9889179-9899915 GCF_008692635.1 Crocuta crocuta | reverse complement strand
CCCCGCGACGTTCGCTCTGCGTCCGAAATCGGAATGGCTGAGCTCGAGCCGGATGCCGGAGAGACCGCGTCTCCGCCGCGGACGGACGGCGCATCGTCGCACGCTTTCATCATTTAGTTCTCAAACGCACCCCTTCTCGAAAATACCCAGGGCTTGCCCCAGGCTCGCTTCTGAAGACCCCCGTCGCACGCAGTGGTAGCGTCCGCCCAGATGGCCGGCGACGGGGTGGAGCACACCATTCAAGGAGGGGGAGGGACTGAGGTTTGCATCAAAACAAATACCCCTTCCGGCCCCAAAGCGGCAGCGAAGTAGCTCGGGAAGGGGGCAAAAGAAAACAGGAGGGGAGGGCGCTGGGCTAGCCGCTTCCCTCCGCAGCTTGGAGGAGCCGGTCGGCATGACACTCTCTCCCTACTTCCCTCTCGTGGGCTGCACAGTGAGCTGCTCCGGAAAAAGAAACCGGAAGCGCTCCTGCAAGTGGCAAAATGTAAATGTAGAGCCAAACAATAACAGGGCTCGCGGGCCTCTCGGACCCGGACGGTCCTCCCGGACTTCGCGGGCAAATCTCTCGTGGAGCACTTCCCGCTTTCACAGCTGACAGTCTAGTGGGATTTGCTCCATCTAGCGGAGCCGGGGACCGGTTGGAAAGACCACTCCGGGAAGGACAAAGGTCCGGAAGTGATGGGACCTGAGCAGCTTGGGCTTCCCAGATCCCCCCCCCGAATGATCATTTCGGAATGGAGCCCGAGGTTCCACCGGGATGATGTGGGCTCTAAAATCTCGGATCATGAGTCCCCCCCCAGATTCCGAGATCCGAACGTCTCAAGTCCTGATGCTTTGTGCACCCTGTTTCAGGGTTCCCCACACCCAGGCCTGAGGTGGGGGGGGGTGTGGAGGGTGGGGGAGCCCCCTAGGCCGGCTGAAGGTCCCACTCCCCTGTTCGCTCGGAGTTCGGCTGGTCCTCACATGCCCATCGTCTACACCGAGGCCCCCCAACGCTGCATTCCTATGTCGGTGCCGCCAGCCAAGCGTCCATTCCCCCAAGTCGCTAAGTCCCAATGCCCCATCCCCAGACCCCGCAATTCTCGCAAGCTGAAAACACACGGAGCCGAGAGCCGGTGACTCAGAGGACTCATCTGGCTCGGTCAGGAGCTTACCCGAACCTCAGGGGAGCGTGTCACCGTCCTGGGAAGCACGCTCCGAGGCCGGACGCCAGGGGACCCCGGAGCCCAGCAGCTACCTGCGCCTAGAACGGTGGCTCTGACTTTTGAGAAGCTCAAAACTTTTAGCGCCAGACAGAGCACATGGGAGGGGAAAATCCCAATCCCAGCAACCCCCGCGAGGCTCCTGGCACAAAGCTGGACAGTCGCCATGACAAGTAAGGGCAAGCAGTTCGCCGGCGGGCGGAGGCGGTGGGAGTGGAGCCCGAGAGCAGGGCAGGGAGAGACCGGATTCTCGCCGTCCTGGTGCTGCAGCTACTTGACACTGGGGTGGGGAAGCTGGGCCAGCCAGAGCTGCGACGAGGGCACAATCGGTGGAAACCATTTTGGAAGCCTCCCGCCACTGTGTCGAACGTGAAGGTGAGAGGAAGAAAGCCACTTGTCATCCATCCCTTTCCCAGATAGCTGGATAGTGTCTTCTCATCAGCTAAAACCAGCCACCTTTTTAGGAAGGACGTCCTTACTATCCCAGTCTAACGTATTTCTTCAGACATCCCGTATCACACACCATCTTGTTTAATTTCCTTCACAGCCCTTGCCGCTTTCTGCAAAAATGTGTTCCTTGCCTTAAATACACAGCCACGTAAGCCTTAGGGAGGGCAGAGCCCTTGTTCTGCTCGCTAACTCATTGTTGTATTTCTCAGTGCCTCGGATAGTACTGGGTAGCAAGGAAGAGTTCAATAATAGATACTTAGTGAATGAATGAAAAGAGACGGAAGTGTGAGGAATTTGGCGAAGAAGCAAGAGAGGATCGAAATCAAGTATAGCGCTAGCGCCCTCTTGCGGGTGAGAGGGGGAGTAGGTGCTTTAAGCGTGACCGGAGGAGACGGCAGGGGGCGCTCAGGCCCTTCCAGCCGAGGCGGAAGCTTTCGGACTACAACACCCAGCAGCCACCAGGAGCCCCAGGGCTTCGTGGGTACGGTAAGCCCTCGTGACCTCTCACGTGCCGGCCCCGCCCCTCCCGCGGGTCGCCCGCGAAATCCGATCGGGAGGCGAAGGGCCAATGGCAAGGTGCGGCCAAATCCCGCGAGAGCGCGTGGCTCTTAGGGACCGAGCGGGCTGCGGAACGCCGCGCTGGCCAGCTTCCTGTCGCCGTGTCCGCCTCGCCTGCCCGGGGTCCGCCGCCCCCTCCCGGAGGAAGGAGGCGGGCGCAGGTGGGCGCTCCAGGTCGGCGTCCGGAGCCGTGCGAGCCCTGCGGCAGGGCCGCTGGTAGGCGGCGGCGCCAGGGTTGCCCGGCCGAGGCCGGGGTAGCCGCGCGTCCCCGGCAGNGGCCGATGGGGACGAGCCGCCTCCCCGCCTGTCCCCGGATCCCACGGCCGGTTCAGCTGGTTCCCAGGACGGGGGGGAGGAAGGCTCAGCTTCTGCCTCCGCTCCCCTGGAAACGGGGTTCGGTACTCCTCGGGAGCTGAGCCCCCGAGTCGAGGAGCCAGAAGTTTCTGAGAACGTGAGCCTTCCTGCGGAAGAGACGGACAGGCCGGAGTTGGGGCCCGGAGAGGCCGCGGCAGGGGTGTCCGAGGAAGCCCCTCCGGAGGATGAGGGATTCAGGTAAGGGGTGATGGCGTGGACTCCGGGGTCCGAGCGCGTTGGGAGCGGGAGCTGTGTGGACGTNCCAGGTCTCCCCCCCCCCCCCTTCTCAGGCTCATTTCCTCCTTGCCTTGTCCCCGCACCTCCCTTCCAGCACCTGGAACTACAACTTCTCCCAGCTACCGCGATTTCTCAGTGGCTCCTGGTCAGAGTTCAGCACCCAGCCCGAGAACTTCTTGAAGGGCTGTAAGTGGTACGTAAGGGTAATGGGGAGGGGGTGGGGGTATCCACACCCGGGACTTTTACCATAAAAGGAACCACAAAAAACCGTTATCTTGGAGCAGGTCCATCAAGAGGGGGGTGGGGAAAAAAAGCAAACGTTCCTCTTGGACTGAGCTTAAATTCCATCTAGAGTTATGTGTCTTCTACTTTTCTCCAGGCCTTGGGGGGCTTACCTACCCCAGAGGGAGCCCGGCACTTGGGAAACAGAGCCGTGTCCAGCTTTCTGACTCTTTCCCGTTTCTAGGGCCCCTGACGGTTCCTGCATCTTGACCAACAGTGCTGATAACATCCTGCGGATTTATAACCTGCCGCCAGAGCTGTACAATGAAGGGGAGCAGCTGGGATACGCAGAGATGGTAAGGGCCGGGGCGCCTCCGGGCTCTGCGTGTTTCAGTCCTTCGCCTAGACAGGGGGGAATTGAGTCCGCGCCTTTCCTGTTGGCAAACAAAACGTTTCTTCACGAAGGTTCCCAGGTAGCATGTTCCACCCTGGACGTGAAGATATCTAAGGCGGTATTTGCCCCTTTTTTAATCGTGAGTGTGTGTTTCCCATCAGAGAATGGTGGGCGTGTCGTGAGGCTATTGAGGTGACTTACAGTTATTTATTGAGCGGCCGCCAGCGTGTCCGTTACCGTATCTGGTGTTGACGAGAAGTGCTGAAGGAGACAGATGACAAACGTGGAAACCGACGAACACGGAAGTTCGTTACAAATTGTAATGAGTGGTGTGAAGGAAAGAAATGGAACGAGGAGGAAGGAACCAGAGGAAACCATTTTGTTCATTTGTTTGTCTTAAGTTTACTTCTTTGTTTTGAGAGCGAGAGAGAGCGAGCATGGGCGTGCACAAGCAGGGCAGGTAGAAGAAGAAAACAAGCCCAAGCAGGCCCCACACCATCAGCGCAGAACCTGACTACGGCTCAAACTCATGAACTGTGAGATCATGACCTGAGCCAAGATCAAGATGCTTAACCGACGGAGCCACCCCGGCGTTCCTAGAGGGGATCATTTTATTTAAAAGAAAAAATTTCTTTTAATGTTTATTTTTGAGAGAGAGAGACCCGGAGTGTGAGTGAGGGAGGAGCAGAGAGAGAGGGAGAGAGACACAGACTCCGAAGCAGGCTCCAGGCTCCGAGCTGTCAGCACAGAGCCCGACGCGGGACTCAAACCCACAAATTGAGATCATGACTTGAGCCGAAGTCTGCCGCTTAACCGACTGAGCTGCCCAGGCGCCCCACAGAGGAGACCACTTTAGATGAAACTGGTCAGGAAGGGGCTCTGAAGCAGAGCCCTGAAGGATGATGGGATCAGATATGTGAAGAACATTCCAGGAAGAGGTGATGAAGTGACAGAGACCCAGGGCTAAGAGGGAGCTTTGTGTGTTCAAGGAACGGAAAGTAGGCCCGTGTGCCTGGACAGAGGCCGGTGAGGGGGCACGTGTGGTGAGGATGGATCCAACAAGCCATATCGTGTTGGATCTGGTGGGTAGGCCATTTGGGGTTTATTTGGGAAGCCCGGGGAGAGTTTTAAGACAGAAGGATGTGGGGCGCCTGGGTGGTTCAGTCGGTTAAACGTCTGACTTCATTCAGCTCCGGTCAAGATCTCCCAGTTTGTGAGTTCGAGCCCTGCATTGAGCTCTCTACTCTCAGCGCTGAGCCTGCTTGGAATCCTGTCTCCCTTTCTCTGTGCTCCTCCCCTGCTCTCTCTCTCTCTCTGTCTCAAAAATAAACAAATGTTACAAAATAAGAGTGAAATGATGGCCAATAAAAGTGAAATGATGGCCAAAGTTTAGAGAATGGATCGTGGTGAGCAAGAGCGAAATCGGGGATTCATCAGGATGCGTTTCTCATGGTTCCCATGAGGGAGGGCGGTGGCGGGAGACACGGAGAGGCGTGGATGGGTTTGAAGTGTATTTCGTAGGACGTGGACGTCCACCGGCTGTGACGGTGCGGGGAAGCGGGCAGTCACGGGTGACATCCAGGTGTTGATGGCCCCGGGGGCGGTGGTACGGTTACTTGGCAGAGGAGACGGATCAGAAGAAGCCCTGAGACAAGTGACGGCTGTTTAGGTCCGTGAAAGGCGAAGCTGAGGGAGAAGCCGGGGCTGGGATGTACTTTGGGAAGCGGAGGAGCAAGTGGGCGGTATCGGGTGTTTCCCGAACGATTCAGTGTCAAGACCGTGTGGCTGGAGAAGGAGGCGGCTCTGGCAGGTGGAGGTGGAGTGCGGGACCGATGGCCGAGGCCGAGGCGGGGTCAGGTCTGATGCTGTTGAGGGTGAGACATAGACAGTGACCCCCGAAGACGTTAGTGACCTTGGCAAGAGCACTTTCCGAAGAGCGACGGAGGCAGAAGCCGAGTAGAGCGGCTAGAAGAGGAGGTATAGACAGTTCCTTGGAAAGTTACTTTTGGACGCGAGTCAGGAAATGGAAAGCTGAGCAGAGGGAATGTGGGGCCGAGAAGGGCTAGCAAGGTGCTCCCTCCGTGTCAGGAATGACCCAGCGGACACGGAGGAGTCGATGCGGTAGGGGAGAGAGGTGGGCACGGGTCCCGGAGATGCTGGCTGAGGACAGGGTCCGGAGCCCATCGGAGGACTCGGCTCGGTGCAGAATCCTCTCTCGAAGTAGGCAGAGAGGCAGCTGTTCGGTGGTTGGAGGATGTCGGGGTCTCCTCTCTGTCGTCTCAGGGAAGCGGAGAGGGAGGTGAGCTGCTGAGGGAAGAGGGTGTGTGGGGAGAGCGCGGGAGGTGCGGCTCGTAGGTTCTGGCGAGTCGAAGATGCAAACCCGCAGGGAGCGTGGTGGCGTCGCTGTTCCGTGCTCAGCGCCCACTGGAAATTGGTCGCCGTCTGTTCAGGGTGAGACCGTCACCTTCACTGGGCATCTCTCCCCAGCTTTCCTGCGTGACAGTGGGGACGGTTCTGCCAGCCCCCGTCTCGCAGGGTCATCGTGAGCGTTAAAACAATTAACGTAACGAGTACTCGGTGAACGCCGGTCGTGGGTGTCAGCCGGGTCACGCGTGGAGCAGGAGGGCCGTGTGGCTGGGGGCTTGCCCGCGGGGAACGACAAGGCCGCCTTGAGCATCTGCAGGGGCGACCGTGCAGCGGGTGGCTCGAATGGAAAGCGGGCAAGGAAGTGGATTGTCCACGTATCTTTGCTGAAGCTGAGTAATTGTGGTGGAGAGAGAGCAGGTCAGCTGCACGGCTGGATTGGGGGGGGGGTGGTGGCTGCAGGTGGTGGTACGACAGGCCAGGGTCGTGGGATGGTGGCTGATGTGTGTGGTTTAACTTTTCTTTAAAAAAAAAAATTTTTTTAAGTGTTTTATTTATTTTTGAGAGAGAGACAGTGTGAGCAGGGGAGGGTCAGAGAGAGAGGGAGGCACAGAATGAAGCAGGTTCCCGGTTCTGAGCTGTCAGCACAGAGCCTGACGTGGGGCTCGAACCCACAAACTGCGAGATCATGACCTGAGCCGAAGTCGGACGCTTAACCGACTGAGCCCCCCAGGCGCCCCTTAATTTTTTGAGGCACCTCCACACTCTTCCAGAGTGGCTTCACCAGCTTGCAGTCCCACCAGCCGTGCCGAAGAGATCGTCTTTATCCGCATCCTCACCAACGTCTGTTGTTGCCTGAGTTGTTCACGTTAGCCCTTCTGACGGGTGTGAGGTCGTACCTCATTGCGGTTCTGCTTTGCGTTTCCCTGATGAGGGATATTGAGCATTTTTTCATGTGTCGGTTGGCCATCTGGATGTCTTCCTTGGAGAAGTGTCTATTTGTGTCTTTTGCCCGCTTCTTTACTGGATTACTTGTTTCTTGGGTCTGGAGTTTGAGAAGTTCTTTATAGATTTTCGATACTAACTCTTTATGTGTTACCTCATTTGCAAATACCTTTTCCCATCCCATTGGTTGTCTCTCAGTTTTGCTGATTGTTTCCTTCGCTTTGCAGAAGCTTTTTATTTTGATGAGGTCCCAATAGTTCATGTTTGCTTTTGTTTCCCTTGAGCACCTGACTCTTGATTTCAGCTCAGGTCGTGATATCATGGTTCATGGGATCGAGCCTCGAGTCAGGCTTTGCACTGACAGCATGAAACTTGCTTGGGATTCTTTCTCTTTTACTTCTCTCTGTCTCTCTTTTTCACCTTTCTCTCTTTCTCTCTAAAAATAAGTCAGTATTTTTTAAAAAATGCAAAGAAGCTGGAGTTTGGGGAAGTGAAAAGATTTGGAAAAGGCCTAGGTGAGCAAGGTTGAGGCTCACCCTCCTCCTGTCCCCGAGGTGTGCCCTGGGAAGGGGGAGAGGGAGAGAAGGTGATGACAGCCTCCTTAAGGAAGAAGGGGGCCCAGTTCTGGGGAGGGCCTGGGCGCTCACGTGACAGGGGAAGGCTGGGGGGTCCTGGGTGGGTGTGGTGGGCCATCCTGAAAGAGCTCAGGAGCAGGGGTCGTTAGAAGAGCTGCAAGCGAGGCAGGCTGAGAATTTATTGTGCCACTTCGTTCAAGAAAAACAGGAATGTTGGGGCGCCTGCGGGGCTCAGTCAGTTGGGCGTCCGACTTCAGCTCAGGTCATCATCTCACGGTTCATGAGTTCGAGCCCCATGTCGGGCTCTGTGCTGACAGCTCAGAGCCTGGAGCTGCTTCAGATTCTGTGTCTCCCTCTCTCTGCTCCTCCCTCACTCATACTCTGTCTCTCAAAAATGAATAAACAAAAATTTTAAAAAGAAAGAAAAACAGGAACGTTGAAAAGGGGAAGAGCCATTATTAGCCACCACCACTATTCAGCCCTTTAAATTCCCCTGCTTTGTTTCCAAGCTCTGTACAGAGTGGTGGCTTTTTGTGTGGTTGTGTTCCACTAGGAGGTGGTTTTGTATGCTGCTTTCTTGTTTTCTTAACAGTCGTGTCCTAAGTGATGTCCCGTCTCCATAGTTCTCATAGTTAGTGGTGTCTGACGCTACCCCGAGTGCCCGGGATTGGTGACTTTCTCCCCTGTCCCCTGTTTCGGACATTTGGGTTGTGTCCAGGATGTTTGTGTCCTGAATTATCAGTGAACGTCTTCGTGTGTTTTGATGGAGATTCTTTTCAGAAGAGAAATTTGACGAGTAAGAAATACTCTAGGTCAGGAGTATCAGTGTTTGTTTTATGTCTTGTGCGGCAGAGACCCAGTTTGTCTCCAAAGCTCTTCTGCCTTTTTTCTTTTTCTTTAAACTGCTGTTTGCAGTGTGAGTGTAGCGGCTCTGTCACAAGTGCAGCCATCAGATAATTGCACTTTGTGTGTCTCCACGTTGAGGATATGGGAATAGATACAGCCATGTAGGCGGGGAGATGGGGGTGGCCGCTTTTGAGAACTTCCATACTCCCGTTTCTTTTTCCTTCTTTTTTTTTTAAT
This sequence comes from Crocuta crocuta, assembly GCF_008692635.1. Taxonomy (NCBI): domain Eukaryota; kingdom Metazoa; phylum Chordata; class Mammalia; order Carnivora; family Hyaenidae; genus Crocuta; species Crocuta crocuta. The sequence continues at coordinate 9,891,531 of NW_027533258.1, read as the reverse complement.
GTTTATTTACTTTTGAGAGACCAACCGTGAGCAGGGGAGGGGCAGAGAGAGAGGGAGACACAATCTGAAACAGGCTCCTGGCTCTGAGCTGTCAGCATAGAGCCCGATGCGGGGCCTGAACCCACGGACCGTGAGATCATGACCTGAGCCGAAACCAGATGCTTAACGGACTGAGCCACCCCAGGTGCCCCTCCATACACGTGCTTCTTCTTCCCGACGTGCTTTCTTAATTCCTCTCCTCCCTTCTGTGCCTTTTTACAGAGCTTTCTGGAACTCCTGTTCCCAACTCCCCAGCCCCGACCCTGCGTTCTGTCCCTTCCCGGCCCCAAGGCCTTTGCTCCCTCTAGCCCTACCCCGAGGTGCCTTGGAGGGGGGCTGCCCTCATCCCCAAGTACTGCATTCAGACACTTGCACTTTCTCTTTGTGAAAACTTTTCCTTTGAGGCTTCTGCTGTTTGGTTCTCCCTCATTCACCAAGGTCATGGGCACCTCACGGCTGTCCTGTGCACCCCAAGGCTTTCCACCATCCTGGTGACCTCAGGTATCCAAACCAGAAGCTGGGTCTCATACTTTCCCAGCCCCCCCCATTCCGATTAATTGCCAGATCCCATGGAGTCCCCTTATCTCTGTGATCCATGTGCTTCTCTCTACTCTGCTGTCCCCGCGGTAAGTCCCGTCTTACAATTGGGGGCCTCATGTTCCTGGAACTGTCTTCTGTCTCGCTCATCAGGACAGTTCTTGCTGACTGTGGGTGACACACTAGGTGTCGGGGAAGCACAGCTGCGATCGTTGCCTCCTCAGATGGGTACGATGCAGGGTGAGGAGCAGCGGGCTGTGGGAATGGGGGGGCACCTTGCTCCGTTCCAGGGCGTAGGGAAGGCTTCCCAGGGGAAGAAGCACCTAAGAGACTGGAAGCGTAATTAGTGTCCAACCAGGAGAAACTGTCGAGGGAGGCAACGGAAGAACATTCCAGACCTGGGCGCTGGCGTGCGTGAAAGCCTGTAGATGGGGAGTACTGTACGTTGGCACCTTCTGGGAGCTGGGAGTCCAGCGGTGGGATGGAGAGACGTTAAAGGGGTGAGTACAGAGGGGTGAGCGAAAGGTGGGTAGGGGGCAGGCACCCTGTCAGGAGATGGGTTCTCTACTGAGGGTTACGCGGAGCCATTGAGCATTTTAAGGCGAACGACACCGGACAGAGTCCCAGCCTCACGAGGTCCCTGTGGCCTGCAGGGCAGGGTGAGGGGGGGCNCGGGGGGGCGGGGCCTCAGCTCACAAGCTGGTAGAAGTGCTCGCAAGATGGCGGTGGCTTTGCGTGGGGACGGAAGGGCGGGAACACCCGGGCGGGGGACTCGGGAAGTGAGTTCTGCCAGCTGTCACTTGGCTGGACCAGGGGCGGAAAGGGGGCGATGAGTAGGAGAGGTCAAGGCTGCCGCTCAGATCTGAGGCTTCGATACTGGGATGTGGAGCCCGGGGGTGGGGCAGGTTGGAAGGAGGCGGAAGCAGGGTCGGTCACAGACAGGCCGAGTGTGAGACGCCCGCGGGACGTGCGGGTGGCGCGTGGAGCCAGGCGGCCTGACATGTGTGGAGACTGAGGTCCCGGGTGCGCGACGTCACGCCGAGGGCCAGCAAGTAACTGACAGAGGGCTGATACCAGGTGATTGAAAAACTCCCTTCCAGTCAGTAAGGAAAAGCCAATAGCTTAGAAAAGCGAGCAGAAGTGACAGGAAGGTGTACGCAAGCAGCTAATCAACACGGGGATGACTGTCCGACCTCTGCGGTCATGAGGGAGAGGCACAGCTGTACTCTAGGGACAATCCACTTCACGCCTTAAAAAAATTTTTTTAATGTTTATTATCGAGAGAGAGAGGCAGAGCATAAGCAGGGGAGGGGCAGAGAGGGGGAGACACAGACTCCGAAGCAGGCTCCAGGCTGTCAGCACAGAGCCCAACATGGGGCTCGAACTCACGAACTGGGAGATCATGACCTGGGCGGAAGTCAGACGCTTAACCGACTGAGTCCCCCAGGCGCCCCAGCACAGCCTTTTATTGAGAAAAAGTTGAAAGTCCGGCAACACCAAGGGGAGCCACAGGTACTCGCAGGGCGCCGGTTGGGGGGAGAGTGAATCAGGGTGATCTCTTTGGGCCACTATGTGACAGTGACCGTATCTGGCAAAGGGCACGCCCTAGACCCTGGTCAATTAGCAGAAGCCGCAGGGAGGCCCTCCCGCACGTGTACCAGAACGTTCAAAGCCCACCACCCAATGTACGGAGAAACGCGGGTGACTGTCAGAGCAGGCTCGCGAGTGGGGTACTGCCCAGCGGTGAGGTGCCAGAATCAGAGCTGCGAGTGTCCC
>NW_027533258.1:9880926-9889079 GCF_008692635.1 Crocuta crocuta | reverse complement strand
CAGGCCCCCCCACCCCCCCATCACAGAGGAACACGTGTGTTCTGGTACCTGGTACCGTTGGCATTAGAATGTAAGGGCCTGCGGGACGATGGTAAACGCCTGTCCTCCGTCCTCCGGGTGCTTTTTGTGTGAACACAGTTCTGCAGCAACGCGCAAATACCCCTGGGGAGGGCGTCCTTGGGAAGAAGCGTTAACTCGTTTGTATTTTATTTTTTAAGCCAGGTGGAGGGGTCACAGGAGCTTTTAAATATACTTCTTTGCAGGTTTGAACTGGCTAAGACAATTTTTTAGAGGATCTAATGGCTTCTAGTAGGTGCTCAGTAAATGTTCGTTTCAGTGGTTGGTTCATGGTTTCTGTGTGGGGATGTTACTTTTCTTTGTTTTTTTCTTTAAGTTTATGTATTTTGGGGCGCCTGGGGGGCTTAGTTGGTTAAGCATCCGACTTTGGCTCAGGTTATGATCTCACAGCTTGTGGATTTGAGCTCCATTTTGGGTGACCATGAGCCCCGCTTCTCTCTCTCTCTCCCTCTGCCTCTCCCTCTCTGCCCCTCACTCACTTATTTTAATTTTTAAATAAAAATTAAGGGGCGCCTGGGTGGCTTAGTCGGTTAAGCGTCCCGCTTTCGCTTANTTTTAAAAAGTTTAAGTATTTTTGGAGAGAGAGACAGAGAGCACAAGCAGGGGAGGGGCAGAGAGCGGGGTAGGGAGTGGGACAGAGGATCTAAAGCAGGCTCTGCGCTGTCAGCACAGAGCCTGATGCGGGGCTTGAACTCATGAACCGGGAGATCATGACCTGAGTTGAAGTCAGACACAGGCTCAACCAACTGCGCCACCCAGGCACCCCTTCCTTGTTTCTTCTTAAGTGTTTAAAAAGGAAAAGGAGAAGTCTGTGTGGCCTTTGATGCCCCAAATCACAGTCTGAGCTGGTCCTTGAACGTTGAGATCAGGAATGTTCTTCCTATCAACACCATCTGCTTCTCCTCTGGTTAAGTGCCGACAGACAGTCCTCCTTTGTCATAAAACTTGCGGGTGCACGAGGCTGCCTCCTCTTCCCGCCAGTGACCCAGGCACCCCTGCATCTCTGTCCAGGCCCCTGTCCTTCGAATGGTGGAAGGTGACACCGTCTACGATTACTGCTGGTATTCTCTGATGTCTTCGAGCGAGCCAGACACGTCCTAGTAAGCAATGTCCCTTGCCTCCCGTCCGCCGTCCCCTCTCGTTGCCCGGCCCCCAAGTTTCAAGGGGATCCCGTACTGAGAGAGCTAGGGACTGCCCGGGGCCTCGGGGAGGGAAGGCTGGCGCACCCTTCCGTGCAGGCCGAGAGGGCCGGCCAGTTGGCTTCCTCCCCTTCCTTTGACAGCGCCGGGGCCTCCGTGTCTCTCTCAGCGTGGCCAGCAGCAGCCGGGAGAACCCCATTCACATCTGGGATGCGTTCACCGGGCAGCTCCGGGCGTCCTTTCGAGCCTACAACCACTTGGTAGGGGCCTCCCCGCCGGGTCCCAGGGCTCGGCCTCGCTGCCCCGCCTCCCTGCCGGGGCTGCCAAGGCCGTCGCAGGCCTGTTTACGCTGCCGTCCTGCCCGCAGGACGAGCTGGTGGCGGCCCACTCGCTCTGCTTCTCCCCGGACGGCGCGCAGCTCTACTGCGGATTCAACAGGACCGTGCGTGTGTTTTCCACGGCCCGGCCCGGCCGCGACTGCGAGGTCAGGGCCACGTTTGGTGAGCATGTGTGCCTCCCAAGGGAGGAGGTGGGAGGGCAGCGCCACGTACGGAGGGGTCTTGGTGACCTGGGGGGGGTGGGGGTGCCTGGCCTGTCACGGCATCTTCAGTCCCGCCCAGGGAGGCGGTTGGACTCAGTGGGCAGAGGAGAAGACAGATGCAGGGAGGGGCCGGGACTCTCCCCAGGCCAGCCCGTTCGTTCCCCAGCTGGCGCCCTGTCGCCGGTGCGCCTTTTGGTCTCCAAAATCCCGGTGTCTCTGGGAAATTGGAGGTGAGGCTGATTTCATTTTCCTCCAAGCCTTCAGCTCTCCATCCATTCGGGAAGAAACCGCTCTGAGAAGGAAGAAATAAGTCCTGAGCATTTAGGCCCTTCGCGGGGATAGAAGGGTCTGGGGACACCAGAGACGGCTAGCCTGCTTGTGACGAGCCGGGCGGGCGAGGCACTGGGTCCCTGCACCCGGGGCGAGGGACAGACGCCCCTCTGATGAGTCCGGTCAGTGTCCGGTGTCCTCACCCTGTCCCCGACGTCGTTCCGTCCCTTTCTAGCGAAAAAGCAGGGCCAGAGCGGCATCGTCTCCTGCATGGCCTTCAGCCCGACCCGGCCGCTCTACGCCTGTGGCTCCTACGGCCGCTCCCTGGGCCTGTACGCCTGCCACGACGGCTCCCCTCTGGCCTTGCTGGGGGGACACCAAGGAGGCGTCACTCACCTTTGCTTTCACCCTGATGGCAACCGCTTCTTCTCCGGAGCCCGCAAGGTACGGCACGTCCTGCGATCGCGCAGAGGGTGCACGGCAGGCGGCAGCGGCGGCGTAGCCTGGGATGCGCTGGGGGCCGAAGCCAAGCTGGGGGGCGTCTGCAGACGGTGAGGGGAGCAGGGGTGCCTCGTGGGGGGAGGGCGAACGGGCTCCAGAGCCCCGGTCTATGTCGTCAGGACGCCGAGCTGCTGTGCTGGGATCTCCGGCAGCCTGGCCATCCCCTGGGGGCCCTGAGTCGAGAGGTGACCACCAATCAGCGCATCTACTTCGATCTGGACCCGTGAGTGACGGGGTCCTTCCTGCCCAGGGTCCCAGTGGCCCAGGGATGCCAGAGCCCAGCCACAGGTCCCCGCCCCTGGCTGTGAGGGGTCCCCGCCCCAGGGGTGAGGGCTCGGTGGGGGAGGGGGGTCCCCGCCCCAGGGGTGAGGGCTCTGCATCAACAAGCTTCTCTTCCCAGGACCGGGCAGTTCTTAGTGAGCGGCAGCACCAGCGGCGTGGTGTCCGTGTGGGACTCGGGCGGGGCCGGGCACAAGGGGAAGCCGGAGCCAGTGCTCCGTTTTCTGCCCCAGAAGGACTGCACCAACGGAGTGAGGTCGTCAGTTAACCCACAGACCTGGGGCTCCGGGCGGGGGCGGGGGGCTGCTGAGGGAACAGGCATCCTCTCAGGGTGCCGACGGACCCTGCCCGTCTCTCTCCAGCCTGCACCCCAGCCTGCCATTGCTGGCCACCGCCTCGGGCCAGCGTGTGTTTCCGGAGCCCACGGAGAGTGAGGATGAAGGGGAGCAGGAGGTGGACCTTCCCCTGCTCTCCATGCGCCACGTGCACCTTGAATGTCAGCTCCAGCTCTGGTGGTGTGGGGGGGCCCCAGACACCGGCGTCGCTGATGCCCACCAGGGCAGGGAGGGGCAGGGGGCGGTGGGGGCGAGTTGATATAAAGAGGTTTTATATGATGCTGGAGTCTTTGTGTCTTTTTGGGGAGCCACTTGGTGGAGATGGGGGGCCCTGGCGGGGTACAAGGGGGCTCCCTTGTCCGGGGCGCGGTGGGGGAGGCATCTTGCTCCCGAGACACCCGGGTTGAGAGGCGGGACTAGGCGGCAGCCAATGGGGCTGCGGAGCTCGGTGTGAAGTCAAGGGAGTGGGGGTGGGGCTTCATGCCATTGACTGGCCGGTTGCTAGGCAACTCGGTAAACTGAAGGGGGGGCAACCTGTTTGAAATCTCAGTCCCAAGGTGGGGGCGGCAGGGGTCAGGGTGAGCGTGGCTNGACTGTTGGGTGTGACTGTGTGAGACTGTGCAGACAGTGACAGACGAGACACCCGCTCACTCGCGCTCGACACTGTTTACCACCCTCCAGCAGCAGAGGGACCATTACTCAGCTCTGGGGGAAGGGGAGCAGGAGCGCCCGCCTCTCCCCCTGGACTCCCCCAGCAGGCAGGCGACTGAGTGGCCAGAGTCAAGGACACGCAGCAAAGAGTAAAGGTGCCGAGAAACCACAGACGTCACACGTCACATTCCATATTCCCGCTACATGCGGGGCAAGGGCGGGGGTCTTCCACTGGCCAGCTGTCCCTGGCCCCGCTTCTCCATCGATCCGCTTGCTCGGGGGCTGGGGGGGGGGCGAGTATGTTATTTCAGGCAGTGCCTCCTCCCCACCCCCACCCTCGCCAGAGCCTGAGAAGGGGGCTCTGAAGAGACTGTCAGCAGGGGATCTGCTTTGGGACCTCCCCATCAGAGGGAAGGGACTAGGGGCCTGTGGCGGCTGAGGGGCGAGGAATGTCACCTCTGCCCAGAGATGCTGAAAGCGAGGGTTCTTACACCCAAAAAGGCAAACCCTCCTCCCTTCCCCCAGGATAATTGGAAACAGCCCTTCCGGCTGAATGTGGGTTTGGGGAAAGGTACTCCCTTTCCGCCCCCAGCCCCGCTTCTCCCCACAGCCGTGCAAGAAGGGCCCGAGTTCACCCCCCTTCACCCTCGCCTTGCACCCAATCCCAGGTAACAGGCGAGGGCCCGGGAGCCTGGGACAAAAACCGACCCCAGGAGGAGGAGTTCGGCGGCCTGGGTTAGGTTTCCGCCTTTATCCCAGACTCCCCCGGTGACCTTGGGCAAGTCACGGGGCCTCCCCGAGCCTCAGTTTCTTCCCCCCTGCAATGGGGAGCCTGCAGCCCTGCCCCTCCCACTCGACACAGGTAGTCGCGACGGCCAACTCAGCCCACTTCGCAAAGTGCGGAGGCTTCAAGGTTATTACTATTCTCTCCAGACCTGCCGGGGAGCCGCGGCGGCGCTCCGGGCTGGGGGAGGAGGCGGCGGCGGCGGGAGCCACGGGGGCCGGGCTNTCCGATCCCGGGGCGCTGGAGCGTGGGCCGGGGGCGTAGGGCGCCTGCAGGCGGCCCCGGGAAGGGCTCTAGCGGGCTGAGCGCTCCGCGGCAGGGGCGCGGGCAGAGCAGGAAGCGGGTCCGCGTGGGCGCGGGGGGCGGCCGCCACCGGGGTGGTCGGGGCCGCATCGCCGGGGCAGCCGAGGCGGTCGGTCACCGCAGGAGGGTGAGCGACTTTGGGGGAGTTGGTGCCCCGCCCCCCAAAGGCCTTGGCGGGGTCATGGGGACCCCCCGTTCTGGGCCGGGGGGCGTGCGAGTCGGGGCCCTGCTGCTGCTCGGCGTTTTGGGGCTGGTGTCTGGGCTCAGCCTGGAGCCTGTCTATTGGAATTCGGCGAATAAGAGGTGAGTGGCCCCGGGCTGGGGAGACCCCACACCCTTCGGGCAGGGAGTAGGGAGGCTTCGGGGGCGCGGGGGGCTGGCCTCTCCGAGCTGGGAGGAGGCTGGAGGGAGGCTGTTAGTGCTCTGATGCGAGCTGATGGGTAACGAGACGGAGGTGATCTTGGGAGCGAACAGACGCGGCTGGATGTGGGTGGCGATCACCGTGTGTCGGGAGTTGGAGAGACCTCACAGGGGGCAAGGATCGGAAAGTTCACGGGTAGCCGCCGGGAGGGTGGTGAAGTGGTTATTTGGGTTTGTGAAAGACTTGTGTCCTGTCGGGGGCTGGGCTTGGAGGGAGCCTGGTTAATGTCAGCTCTCCCGAGAGCCGCCGAGTAGGTGCGGCTGAGCGCGCAGGGGAAGGGCAGGGTGCCTCCCTCCCCAGGAGGGACTGGTGACCCGACGGAAGGGGGCTCAGTTTGGGGGCTCCGGGGACAGCTCACCCAAGGCTTCCTGACTCTGTCCACACCATCTGTCTCCTGACTCTTCGAGTTCCCAAACCAGAAGATATTCCTGCCTTCCTGGCTTGGAGACCTTTTTTTTTTTTTTTTCCTGAAAGAAGCCTGGAGCCCCCTAAAGCCTCCTTCTTTCTCTCTTGTATCTGGAGTCCTGAGGACTCCTTGGCCCCCCCTCCCCCATCTGTGTTGCAAACTCTTCCATCAGACCCCTCTGGTCCCTGGCATGCTTGCTTTGCTCTGAAAAAAAGGCCAAGGGTCACATGACGCTTCAGATCACACAGGGTAAGACCTGGGAGGTCATCTAGGACCCTGGCCTCCATGCAGATCCCGCTCCCCCTTAGCAAAAGAGTTCTGTGTTTTGAAAACTTCCTACGCCCCTGGGGAGCCCGAGTGAGGCCACGGGAAGGAGGAAGGGGGTGGGCCTCGGAGCCCATAGGATCCTGGGTCTTAATCCGAGCTCTGCTGCTTTCCGCTGCGTGGCCTTGGGCATGCCACTTAACCTTTCTGGGTTTTAGCCTCCATCCTTACACCTTTTATGAGGATTAGAGGTAAGGTGTTTGAACATAGTACATGCTCATTAGAGGAGAACTAGAATTACTGTTTGTCTTCTCTTGACTTCCCAGCCTCCCTCCCTCCCTCCCTGCTGTGTGTCTTTGGGTAGAATCTCAAACGTCTTTCCTCCTACCCACCAACCCCCAGCTGCAGTTGGAGAATCAGGTGCAGCCTGAGGAAGTTAGGCTTATTCTGATAGGGTTGAGGAAAGGGGGGGGTACGGTGTTTGGGGGACTCTTTGGGATGTTGCGGGGGAAGGCGTGGGTCATTTGGGCCTCTGGGGAGATACTTTGCAGGGGTCCCCGGGGGACCCAGCTCTGAGACCCCGTGGCCATTGACGCACAGGAAGGGGTCACAGGCGTTGCAAGGGGCGGTGCTGGGCCAGTGGGCCTGGGGCTGAGGGCGATGTGGGCTCTAGGCTGTGGTTAGAAAAGTCAACTCCCTGAGTTCCAGAGCAATAAGACACTTTCCCTAGGAAGTCCGAGACCTGGGGGAGGAGGGGTACTGGGCAGGGGGTGTCTGGGACAGCTGGCCCCCAGACCATGGTTCCCGTTAGCCTCATGTAAGGCCATGGCCAGGCCAGGCACTTAACTCCTGTCGCATCGCCCGGCTGACTTGGGACGCCGGTCTGGATTCCACGCCACCCCCGCCTCCGCCCCCCAGCTCCTCCCTTGCCCTGAAATCCCTCACATTCAGTGGTGGCCTGGGGGAGGGGAGGCCCTGCCCCCCGTGGTTGACTGCCGTGGAATCGTGGAATCGTGAAATCACCTGGGATGGGTGGGCTGTGTGGTTCCAGAGAGGCCAGCTCCTTGGTAACTGGCATCCTGTTGGCATGGCAACGGGGCTAGTGATGGAGGAGAGATGGCAGTGTGCGTGTGGTGAGGGCGGGCTGGAGAGTGCATTTGGGCACCGAGGGCCTGGAGATTTCTGCGCCTGGCTTCCCGCTGCTCCCGAGCCCTCGGTGCCCGCCCTGTCGGAACAGACTTTCCACTCAGACCAAGGCCGGCCTGCAGGGATGTGGGGTGAGGGAGGCAAAGCTCTGGTGGCCAGACCTCTAACCCCTCCCCTGGTCCACCTTGAACCTCCTCCTGACAGGTTCCAGGCCGAGGGTGGTTACGTGCTCTACCCTCAGATCGGGGACCGGCTTGACCTGCTCTGCCCCCGGGCCCGGCCTCCTGGCCCCCACTCCTCTCCTAATTATGAGTTCTACAAGCTGTACCTGGTAGGGGGTGCCCAGGGCCGGCGCTGTGAGGCCCCCCCTGCCCCAAACCTGCTCCTCACCTGCGACCGGCCGGACCTGGATCTCCGCTTCACCATCAAGTTCCAGGAATACAGCCCTAACCTGTGGGGTCACGAGTTCCGCTCGCAGCACGATTACTACATCATCGGTACTGCTGGGCGGAGGGCGGGGTCCTCGGGGCGCCCCCCCCGGCCCCCCGAGACTGAGGGGCAGAGGAGGAGCCGAGAGAGCGCCCTGATGCCCCCGGGGTGGAGTCAGGGCCAGGGACTGGGGCCGGAAGAGGGGCTCGACTCTGGCGTGCCAGCTTCCCCGCCTGGCTCCTCTCTCGCAGCCACGTCGGACGGGACCCGGGAAGGCCTGGAGAGCTTGCAGGGCGGCGTGTGCCTCACCCGGGGCATGAAGGTGCTCCTCCGAGTAGGACAGAGTGAGTGGGGGGCCGGGCACACCCCCTAGGCGCCGAGGGAGGTGGGGGCGGCCCCGTCGCCGTCCGGGCGCTGCTGTCTCAGCCCCCTTTTGGGTCTTCCTCGTCTCCAGGTCCCCGAGGAGGGGCTGCCCCCAGAAAGCCTGCGTCTGAGGTGCCCGTGGAGAGAGACCGGGGGGCAGCGCACAGCCTGGAGCCTGGGAAGGAGAGCATGCCAGGTAGGAACCCGGGCTCCAGCGTCCTGCCTCCCCCCTTCCCTCCCCCC
>NW_027533258.1:9879050-9880856 GCF_008692635.1 Crocuta crocuta | reverse complement strand
CGCTCTCGGACCCCAGCTGCCCCGCCTTCACCCTCTCCCTCCGGCTTCAGTTTTGGGTGGGGGGTGATACAGGAAACAGGAGACAGGGTGGGAGGGGAGTGGAAGCCAAGTGAGGAAAAGACTCAATTAGAAGTAATTAGCCGAGCCGGTGCTTCAATCAGTGCTGCCAGAGACGTGGGGGGAGACTGCTGGGCACCCAGCTGAAGGGCTGGACACACCTNGGGTGGGGGGGCCGGGGAGGTGGGGTCCCCAGGGGGCTCAGGCGCTGCCGGGGAAGCCCGCGGGGACCCCCGAGGCTGGGTGTCCGGATCCCCAGGTGGTTCCTTCAGCCCCTCCCCCTCTTTCCTCCTTCACCCCTTCCCTGCCAGGTGACCCCACCAGCAATGCAACCTCCCGGGGTGCTGAAGGCCCCCTGCCCCCTCCCAGCATGCCCGCGGTGGCCGGGGCCGCGGGGGGGCTGGCGCTGCTGTTGCTGGGCGTGGCAGGGGCTGGGGGTGCCATGTGTTGGCGGAGACGGCGGGCCAAGCCTTCGGAGAGTCGCCACCCTGGGCCCGGCTCCTTCGGGAGGGGAGGGTCTCTGGGCCTGGGGGGTGGCGCTGTGATGGGACCCCGGGAGGCCGAGCCTGGGGAGCTAGGGATAGCTCTACGGGGAGGAGGGGCTGCAGACCCCCCGTTCTGTCCCCACTATGAGAAGGTGAGTGGCGACTATGGGCACCCTGTGTACATCGTGCAGGATGGGCCCCCCCAGAGCCCTCCTAACATCTACTACAAGGTATGAGGGCTTCTCCTACCCGGCTCTCCTGGATCCAGCCCCTCTCGGGTGCTCCTCCGGTTTAGGTCACGGTCGGAGGGCCGCCTCTGGCGTCTCCTCGGCCCCTCTGCCCCCCCCCGCCCCCCAGGTCCTGTGCTCCTGGCTGTTGTCACCCTGTCCCCCTCTTCTCCACTCTTAGGACTCCTTAAGACCCCTGCCCTCGGTTGGCCACGTGTGCCCCCTCCCCGTCTCTGTGCTCCTGGGTCCTCTTTCCTTGGGGAGGGGGCTGGGACTCCGCCTCCTCTCCTGCCCGCGACCCGGCCACCCCGTGCCCCTGACCCGCCGAGAGAGCTCGGGGCGGGAACGGTCTGTCTTTTGTTGGCGTCTCTTCCTTTCTGCCTCTCACTGTTTTTCTCTTCTTGTCTCCTCTCTCTCTTATTCTCTCTGTCTCTTCCGTCTCTAGGTCTCTTCCTCTTCCCTAGCGCCCCCCTCCCTATGCCTCCTTTTACCCTCTCGGCTTCCAATCCTCTCCCATCTCCCGGGTGGGGGGGATGTCCGCGTCCGCGTCCGCGCCCTCGGCTCCCTCCTCTGACCTCTCTCACCAGCCCTCCCCTCGGTGTGCCAAAAGTAGGGGCCCTAACCGGGAAGGCTGTGGCACTCCACCGCAGCTGTCGGGGCTTGGGCCGCGGGGCCTCCTTCTCGGCCCTGGCCCCCGGGCCTCCACGGCCGGCCCCCGGCCCCGTTGGGGCGGTTGGGTCATGACAGCCGCCATGAGAAGAAGTGTCCTGTTTTGTCAGTGGCCCTTAGCAAGATCTGACCCGGTCGGGACACACGTGGCTTTGGCCTGGCGCTGAATGGGCCACTCGGGACAGGAAGTGACTTGCTCCAGACACGCAGTGGCAGAAGCGGCGCGGCGGAAACTGGAAGTGCCTTCGTCCAGGACAGGAAGTAGCACTTCTGAAAGAGGAAGTGGTCTGGCTGGAACTCCAAGTGTGGCTTAGTCTGGGGGGCGGGGTGGGGGGAGGGGGCTGGTTCTGTCTCTGAGGAGAAGTGGG
>NW_027533258.1:9873479-9879020 GCF_008692635.1 Crocuta crocuta | reverse complement strand
GGGGGGGGGGGTTAGGAAGAACTTCCTGTTTGAGGAGGAAGCTGGAACTCACTGACTGTGAGAAGGTAGGGTGGACTGAGGAGGATTCTGCTTCCCCGGGGTCCCCCTTCCCTGTTCGCTGTGCTGCTTTTAGGACAGTGAATGAAGGTGACTGCCATTGGTGGTGGCAGGCCCAACTTGTCTTGTTCTTCTGCCCTTTTCCCTACCCCAGTAGAACTCTGTTAATCAACTGGACTGTCCCCAGAACCCACGTGTCGTCCCCAGTAACCCAGAGGGCTGTCTTGTGCAGGACACCCTCTCACTCTCTAGTCCTTTGCAACTCCACACGGCTCCCTTCTTAGTGACCAAAATGGTGGCCTACTGACTGGTCTGGCCGACCGACCGTGGTCCCTAGCAACTGTTTCCATAGTGACCAGCGTGTACTATTTCCTGCCCTCTAGTGCACCACGGGCCTCAGTTTCCTCCCAGCTCGATTTCATTAGACCAGAGCTGCCCTCGGGCACCGAGTCGGCCACCTTAATCACCAGCCAAGATGGTTGCTTTGTCCGCCAGAGGTCACGTCATCTCTCTGGTGCCGTAGTAGTTCCCAGCTCCTTCCTGATTTTTCGGATCGCTCCTTCCAGAGAACAGGAAGTTGACATTGCCATGGGGGAGGTGGCGGGGTATGGCCGTCACCTCGATAGTTTTACTGTAAAAGGGAAATTTGAACAACAAAAACCAAAAAAAGAAAAAAAAAAGAATAAAAAAGAATAAAAAACTTCAAAAGTTGACAAGGAGACTGGAGACTGACTGGGCGGGAGCCGGAACAGAGAACTGGCCGTGGGCGCTGGCTTTCAAACCGAGAGCTGGGTCGCACGACGCCAGCCAAGGGGAAGGGTAGGGAGACAGCTGGAGGTGGGGAGGGGGGCAGCGCATGGGGAAGGGGTGGGGTGAGAAGGCCACGGGAGGCAGGCAGTCACCTCCAGGGGAGGGAGAGAGGAACCCAGGCAGGAGCGAGTTGCCGCTACATCCAACGGGGACATATGTGGACGCGCCCCAAAGCCCCGGAGACCAGGCAAGTCGCGGTCAGAAACACGTCCACGGGTTCAAATCCCCTCCCCCCAGCCCCCCTGCCCAAGGCACCTGTGACTTGGGGAGTTTTGCTGTTGGGGACTAGTGTGGGGAGAAGCGGCGGGTGACACAAGACGCAGGGACCCAGGCGTCAGGCTGCCCGCCCCCTGGCTCCCTGCGCACCCATCACCCGGGCTCTTCTCCCCTAAAATCCCCTGGTACCCAGCCCCCTAGACCCGGCCCATTCTCCAGCCACAAAAGCAGCCTGTCAGGAGCATCACCGCAGCCTGTCGGCAGGGGTCACAACCTCTGCCCTGCCCGCCCCTCCCCTGACTTTAGGTGCCCCTCCCGCTGTCTCCCATCTGCCTGGAGGTCAAGGGGTCTGTCCAATGAGACCCCTGCCCCTCCCCCGTCTGAGCAGGGTGCCTGGGTCCCGGGGAGGCGCAGTGTTCCGGGCGGGGAGTAGAAAACGGTGGCCAGGTGCTGGACCGTCTGGAATGTACTCCTGTCCTCGGAGCCCCACACTGGAGAAGCCCGAGGTGGGGAGGCCTGAGGGGGGCGGAAGGGCTGGTCCCTGCCCCTTAGTGGGGGTCGGTGGTCATGGCAACATCCCCTTCCCCACACACAAAGCCCCCCTCAGCCTCCCGCGTGGATGGAGCCGGCAGCCCCATCGCTGGCTATCAGCCTCAGGGACTTGGCAACCGTCACTATGGCAACTCAGAGCCCAGCAACAGGGCCCAGTGAGAAAGGGAGGGGTCCGACACTGAGGCAGGGCTGTGTGTGTGAGGGGGCAAGGGAGCCGAGGGAGAACCCCCCCCCAACACACACATCTAGAGATACAGGCGGAGAGACGAGAGGAAAGAGAAGTGGGGCTAAATTGTGACAAACACCTCTGCCGGAGCAGCCCAGACACCAGAACACGCTGAGCGACAGGAAGACACCTGGGGACAGATGCACAGCTGGGGAGAGGCACAGCTCATTCGGCACAACAGCCCGAGGTACACCCCCTCGGGGCGTGGGCGTCCGTGGACTCTCCCCCTGCACGCACCCCCAGTAAGGACCTGCAGCCTGCCCCGCGCGGGGCCACTTGTGTATTTTCGAGCGATCTGAAAGCACTGGCGACTTCCACCCAGAACGACACACGCCGTCCTGTTCTCTTTCCGGGTACAAATACGCAAACGCACTCCCCGGTGATAACCACAGAAAGCCGAGAGGGAGGGGACCACATTCATTTTTGGTTTTTCATTCACTCCTCCACCCAGCGTCACGAAAACTGCCTATTTTGTCCCAGGCACCAGTTCAGGCACTGAGACTACAGAGTAAATAAAGTCCCCGCTTTCACAGAGTCCACATGCCGGTGGGGAACAACGGAGTAGCATTTCGGGCAGTGACAAGTGTGGTATAAACAGAACAGTGACAGGGATAGAGAGTCCCGGGCAGACGCTTTAGGAGGTCAGGAAGGTCCCTCTGAAGAGGGGACATTTGAGTCAGACCTTGTGTGATGGGGGGGGGGAGGCACGCACGGTGGGAAGGGGCACACCCGGCGGAGGGAACAGCAAGTGCAAAGCATAGAGGTGACCTCTTGGCACGTTTGGGAACATCCACAATCCAGATGTGTCGTGTCCTTCCCCAGCCTCAGCCTGGCGGGGAGCCAGTCACTTAGGGTCTAGAATCCACACGAAGGAAGTTGGTCTCATTCGGGGTGCCTTTTTACCCCCGTTTTGTTTCTTGGGCGTCAGGTGTGTTTTTCTCCGTTTGATTTTAAGCTCTGGGAGGGCAAGGGTGATGTCTGAGCTTTTACGGGGGCTTGGACACCCGTGGATTGTAAAGCTGCCCCCACCCCTGTTCCCAGAAGCAGAGACTGTCCTGGGGGCTACAGACAGAAGCTCACACTTCGCAGGATGTAAATTAGGTTGAGGGGTGTGTGTGTGTGTGTGTGTGTGTGTATGTGTGTGTGTGGTTTATGTTGGGGCTTTTAAGGAAAGGGCTGCGGTGGGAATTTCTGATGGGGAATGGTTGACATCCTAAGTGGAATTTCAGTTAGAATGAAAAACGGAGCCTCCTAAGGGGCTATATGAGGAATCGCGAACATGGGGAGCCCCCCACCCCCACCCCAGGGGAAGTTTCAAGATCTGTAAGCAGCTGGGAGAAATGCTGCTGGCTGGAACAGGCTCAGAGAGTTGAGGGGCGGGGGGAAGCCTGAAGATGAGCAAAAACTGGCCAGGGGGAGAGAGCTCAGAAAGGTGGCAGGGAAGGTGGGTGTCCTGAAACGAATTTTTAGGGGACCGGGTCCCAGGGACCCCTGATTCCCACGGCGGATGGAAGCTTCTGGGGTCCTGGTTCTCCCTCTTCCTCCCGGCTGCTCTCAGAAGCTCAGGCATCGGCTCCCCGCCGGCCCCGGTGCTGGTGGTGAGACTGGGCAGCCTCGGGGGCGGCAGCTGGTGGGTGAGTGGAGAGGAATCTGTGTGCTCAGCAAACAGCAGCCGCCTCGGTGCCCGGTGGCTGCCTCCTCCCTCATCAATCAGCCCCAGCCAAATGTGCTAGTATTCTCACCACCCCAAGGGGACTGGGGCTGGGCCAGGGTCCCCAGGGGAGTGAGATGGGGCTGGGTGGGGGATGGTGGGGGTGGCGCTTGGCTTCCCATCTCTTGGCCCCTGCTCTCCCCTCTTCTGGAAGCTCTCAGCCCTTCGTTTCCCGGAACGAGTCTCTCCTGGCCCCTAGCATTGTGAGGGCATCAGCTACAAATCACCTGTGGGGGTCTGCTAGGGAGCCGAGGGAGAAGAGGGATGAGTCAGGGGGGAAGAGGGATGAGTCAGGGCTGAAGAGAAATCTACTCTGGTTCTCACGGGACCGGCCCAGGGCACAGTCAGCAGGAGGCTGCTGGCAGACAGGCCCCGTCCCCCCAGGCTGGCCTCTCTATCCCTGACGGATGCTCTGGACGACAGGCCGAGACCCTGACTCCCTGAAAGTCCTCGCCTCCCACCTTCTCCCAGCGCCCCCGGCCCCCATTCCCTACTTCCCGCCAAGATCCAGAGGTCCGGCGCCCGGCTCACCCCAAATCCGCTGCTCCCCACGGGGGTCTGAGGCCTCTAGACCTTAGCCTGCGGCTCCCTCTCCCCATCCGCAGCCCTTGCTCCCCTCGGGGACCCAGGCGTCCTGCCCGCTGTCTTCACCATAACAACCATTCTTTTGGAGTTGCTGAACTTTAATATCATTTCATTAAGGCAGCTAGTTAGAGAAGGTTGGGGGCTCAAAGAGCCCGGGGTGGGCAAAGGACGGCCAAGGTAGGGGGGAAGCAAGGGAAGAGTCCCCCTCTCTCCGTGGAGATGGCTCTGAGACATCAAATATTGACAGTGAGAGAACAGAACTTATTAAATCCGGGACGGGGGTGTGTGTAGCTGTGGGAACGGCCCGGCCGGATGCCTGGGTTCTGAGGTTAATGACGGTCTGGGAGGAGGGGAAGGCCTGGCTGAGGCGGGCGGACGCGCCGAGAGTTGGGGTCTTGGGGGCACAACTCTCCGGTCCCTTTCCTTTGGGACGCACTGACGCTTGGTACCCTGGCCACGTGCCTCAACTGTCCCCTCCGTACCCCCGGGGACGAGGCCCCCATCACAGCTGTGGTTGGCTCCCCTTCATCCCTCTCCCCTACCTCCACCTCTGTTGATGAACCTCGGCAGCGTTTAATCGGATTGAGCAGTAATTAGCAAAGCGAGATGTTTGATTACCTATTTAGCATAATGGAGGGGGCTGGGATCCCTAGGTACAGCCAAGGTTGGGGAGGGAGTCAGAAAAAAATGGGGGCTCCACGCTGTGTTCCTTTCCCGGGGGAGCCATGAGCGCTGACTGTAGCACTCCCCACCCCACGCCTCCCCACAAATCTTCACTCCTTTGGGATTTTTCCTTGGGGGATCTGGCCAATCACGTCAGTTACCTCTCTCTGCCACCCGCTGCCTCTTCGGTTAGGGGGATGGATCACCCACTTAGCCCTATGCTGTGCAGCTGGCTGGGGGTGTGGCAGGACCCCTCACAACTTCGATCCTTGCCTTCAGCAATAGGACTCGGGCCTGGGCTCCGGGGCCGGCACAGCCCAGGAAGCTACCTGGAGGATAGCAGACGCGGGGAGTGCCCAGGCCACCGGCTATCAGTGCGGGAGATTAGGGTAGGTGGGATGGCAAGCTCAGGCTTGGGTGTGGATTAACCCAAAGGCCCTTCAGGAACTCCCCGAGACGGCCTTGGAGCTGCGGACTGGCAGAATGAGACCTGTCAGGTGTGAATGGCAACCAGAGGGGGGAACTGAGGTCCCAGCTTCGCCCCCCCTCCTCATCCGGCAAAGAAAATGTCATCAATTTAGCTCCTCATGGAAATGTAATCAGTGGGCTCGCTGCGGGCTTTGTCTTAATTAGGCACTATTGATGGAAGCAGGGAGGGTGCCTCCCCCTCCCTCTGCTTCAGACTCCCCCCCCCCCCCCCCCTCTCTGAGGCCTCCCTCCC
>NW_027533258.1:9872396-9873347 GCF_008692635.1 Crocuta crocuta | reverse complement strand
GGCGCCCGCGGGCAGGGCCCGGGCTTGCAGGCGCCCCCTGCGCCGCCCCGGCCCGCAGCGCCCCCTAGCACGAGCTGAGGTCTGCCCCCACCCAGGGCACACCCCTCTTCTCTGGCTTCCCCAGGACTCAGCCTTTGTTCTCACGGAAAGCCGAGCCCCTCCCCGGCCCGGTCACCTTCCCCAGGGAGTCCCCGCCTCCCGTTCCCCCCAAAACGGGCGACGCTTCCCAGAGCCCATCCTCAGGTCCCGGAGACTCCAGTTCCGTGCTTCCCGGCCCTCCCCCGCCCCGCGCCGCCAGGCGCTCCGAGACCCCAGTCCGAGCTCAGCCGAGGGAAACCAGCGGGAGGGCAGGGGTGCTCCAGCCCCGGTTTTTCCCCCGGACCCAGCTGCAGCCACGGCTGCCTCGAAATCCTGGAGCGCCTTCTAGAGCGTCCACGAGCCCCGCAGGCGGGACGCCGGGCGCCACCTGNGGGCTGGGGTTGAGACTGAGCAGCGGGGGCAGTTGTGACTGCGGGGTGAGGACGCCCCTGCAAAGGCAGGTTTGCAGATAGGCAACCAGTTTGAGGACCGGGCCGGTGCCCTGGTCCCCTGTGTCCTTCCGGAGTGAAGGCGCGGCGCGAGTCCCCAGGCTGCCGCAGCGGTCCCTCCTGGGGCCTGGCCTGGCGAATCTGGGGGCGAGCCCCTGGGGAGGGTGCTCCCAGCCAGGCCGCGGGCTCCAGCAGCTGAGGCTTCTCTGGAGACCCCTGGCGCGGCTGCAGGTGGTTTTATCGACGCGCCGGCCTAATAGAACGCTGCTCCTTGGAGCAAAGTAACGCATCCTTCCGTCTGAAACTCATAACCGGTGATCAATGCCTGTGGCAGCCTGTGGGGACGAGGGAGGAGAGCCACAGGTGGCTGTCGGGCTGGAGCCAATCACACGGTGCCCCTGGACTGCTGCGAGCACGCCTAGCA
>NW_027533258.1:9866257-9872371 GCF_008692635.1 Crocuta crocuta | reverse complement strand
GCCCGCCTCCCCCCTGCCCCATTCCTTCTCCACCTCCCCAACCCCATCTGAAATTGCGCGTTGGGTGACTTTTCTCCTTCCCAGTCTGTTCTCAGGGCCTTAGGGACTCAAATGGCACTGGGCTTCGTTGTGGGTTAGCACAAGGTTACTCTGCCAACTATGCTAAGAGACCTTTCCAGTACCACAAAACAGCGAACAAGGTTCCTACCCCCCAGCAATTAAAATCTAAAGAGATATGTTGCAAATACTGCTTCTCTTTTTCTTTAACTTTATATATTTTAAGAGAGAGAGCGTGAGCAAGGGAGCGGCAGAGAGAGAGAGAGGGAGACAGAGAATCTCAAGCAGGCTCCACGCTGTTAGCACAAAGTCCCACGTGGGGCTTGAACTCACGAACCATGAGATCATGACCTGAGTTGGACGCTTAACCCACTGACCCACCCAGGTGTCCCGCAAATACTGTGTTTCTTTGCTTAAGGGGGTGGCACGTTTTAGCGTGGGTAGGATGAGAATTTTCCCTTTACAGGGGGTAACGCGGGAAGAAAGGAGGTACGTAGGAAAACCATCTTGGCTTGCTCCAGTGACTTGGTACCATGACAAGGGACGGGGAAGTTGGGGACAGCCCCCCTCGGCCTTCTCCCGACCCAAGGCCCTGAGGGGTAAGGTGGCTGAGGATGTGTGTGACCACGCCTGGGCTACCTTGGTCTTTTCTTACGTTCTCACACTTCTGGGCAGAGAGAGAAGGTTCCTAAATCTAAGGAAAGGAGTGAGGCCTGGGGGCTGATGGAGCAGGGTGGCGGCACCCCCAGATTCAAGTATGATATTGGGAGGGGGTCTGAGTTTGTGAATTCAAAAGGGACTGCATGTACCGGGGGTGGGGGGGGCTGGGGAGGTGGGTCCAGGCTGCCCGTGTGTCCGCAGGTGTCGCCCCCACCATGGCCAGCAGAGCGGAGAAGAAGCGGAGGTTGAGTGCCCAGTTGAACGTTGGCCGCGGTGCCCGCCGGAGGGCCGCCCAGGCTGACGCCGCCTCGAGGCCTGCCTCCCCGACTCCCGAGCTGGATCCCGAGCCGGAGCCCGAGCCCCTCGAGGAGGAGTTTGGTGGGTACTTGCCCCGGAAGAGCTCGAAGGCAGAATGTTTAATTTTAAAGCGGGTCTGAGGGCTGTGGGGGGTCGAGCAGAAGGTCAGGCCTGATGCTGGGCCCCTTTCTCTGGGGTGTCCTCNGGACCTGGAGCTCACTAGCCAGTCCTTTCTCGTGGCCTCTTCCCCCAGGTGGCTCGGAACACACCAAAGACGGTTTGATCTCCTCCCTTTTCCCATCTTCACCCTGGGTGGCAAAACAAATCATGTTTTTCTTCCATTAAGCCCATCACCATGGAGACTCAGCCTGAGCAGCCGCGTTCTCCCATCTGTTTAAGGGCCTTGCGTCTCTGCCTTCATTTTGGCAGAGCCTTGGTAGACTCAGGAGGGTCAGGTTCAGGGCCACACAACACAAAAAGAAGCCTGGTGTCTAGATTGAGGCAGCAGAGTTCAAAGGGGCCACCTCCTGTGGCTTTGACCTCAGGGACCCCTCTCCTGTGCGTTGGGAGGTTTCCTGTAACTGTCACTGTCACTGGGCCGTGCCTTCGAGCTCTGGCCGCAGTGGGTAGCGCTGTGAACTAAGTATAGACCCCCCTACATTTCCCCACGGGGCTTCTTTATTCCGCAAGCAGCCTGTCAGGAGGGACAGAAATAGAAAACCCCCCTTTCATGCCAGCAGTGGTTAAGCACAGGCGTGGGAGAGAGGTCCGGGGTACGCGGGGTACCCAGCATCCAGAGGTTAGAAACACGCAGAATGTTTTGTTCTGAGTTCTCCTGGAAGCAGTAAAAATGGAACTGGGCCCTGGAGGCTGGGCACCTGGACTGGGGGGGAGGGGGCAGGAGGTGTTCGACTCGGAGCCTCCCCCAGTGTGAGGAGGGAAGGAGGTGCTCAGCGAAGGCCTTGGCCATCCAATCCAGAGAATCTAGGACTCCTTTAGCTCTAAGCCTTTTTGTCGCTGGACGGGGAGCTTTCCAGATGGCCCAGCAGCGGTTCAGAGGACCTGGGGACCTCCACAGCATCCCTGACACCCACCTGTACTCTCTGGAGCTGGGGGGTGGGGAGGGGTTAGGTCTGTCCCGCTGGAGAGGGCTGGGCCCGCCTCAGGTCTGGATGTTTGCGTCCCCTCCCTTCCCCCATTCATATGTTGAGATCCCATTCATATGTTGAGGTGTTAGTGGGTGGGGCCTTTGGGAGGAGCGCCCATCAGATCCGGAGGGTGGGACCATCATGGATGGTCCGGAGAGATCTCTTGCCCAAGTCCTCCCTGTGAGGACGCGGCGAGAGGTCTTCGACCCAGAGGAAGGCTCTCGGTGACCGGGCTGCATCCTGGTCCAGGACTGCAGCTTCCAGAAATGTGAGAGAGGTTTCTGCTGTTTACAGGCCCCCCCAGTCTGTGGTGTTTTGTTAGCGCAGGGACAAAGGGGGGCCTGAAACCCGGGGTGAAGGGGGTAAGGGGGCAAACACCCCTCGGGGGTCTGTACTGAGCCTCTGCTTCCTTAAGCTTTCTCAGTTCCCATGAAGAAACCAAGGACAGGTTTATAAACCCATCTCCGCAATTTATTTATTGGTTTGTTCATTTGTTTATTTTGGGAGAGTGCTTGTGTGTGTGTGTGTGTGTGTGTGTGTGTGTGTGTGTGTGTGCGCGCGCGCGCGCGCCCGCGCGCGTGCGCGCGCAACCAAGGAAGGGGCAGGGAGAGAAGGAGAGAGGGAATGAATCCCAAGCTGAGCTTGGAGCCTGACCTGGTACTCGATCCCAGGACCATGAGATTGTGATCTGAGCTGAAATCAAGAGGTGGGTGCTTAACCCACTGAGCCGCCCAGGTGCCCCCACGTTTGTAATTGTATTTATTTATTTATTTGATTTTTTTTATGCTTTAAATATTTTTTGTTAATGTTTATTTTTGAGAGAGAGAAAGAGAGAGAGACAGAGCGCGAGCTGGGGAGGGGCAGAGAGAGAGGAAGACACAGAATCCGAAGCAGCTCCAGGGTCTGAGCTGTCAGCGCAGAGCCCGATGCAGGCCTCAAACTCATGAACTGTGAGATCATGACCTGAGCTGAAGTTGGACGCTTAACTGACTGAACCACCATTTTTTAATGTTTTATTATTTTTTTTAAAGAAAGAGAGCGCTAGTGGGGGAGGGCAGAGAGAGACAGAGACAGAATCCGAAGCAGGCTCCAAGCTCTCAGCTCTCAGCTCAGAGCCCAATGCAGGGCTTGAACTCATAAGCCATGAGATCATGACCTGAGCCAAAGTTGGATGCTTAACCAACTGAGCCACCCATTCATCCCTTTAAAGCACAATTCAGTGATTTTGGGTATATTCACAAAACTCCTTCAACATCACCACTATCTAATTTTGGAGCATTTGCATGCTGCTCGCCACCCCCAGAGGAAGCTACTTCGAGCACCTTGACAAATTGGCATCAGATGACCAATTTCTTTACTTCTAATTGCATCAGACCCTAGTGTTTTATTTTTAATTAAAAAAATTTTTTTGAAGTTTATTTATTTTGAGAGAAAGAGCGGGGAGGGCAGAAAGAGAGGGAGAGAGAATCCCAAGCAGGCTCTGCAGCGTCAGTGCAGAACCCAATTCAGGGCTCGAACTCACAGACTGTGACACCTGAGCCGAGACCAAGAGTCGGATGCTTAACCAGCGGAGCCACCCAGGCGCCCCAAGACCCTAGTTTTTTAGCAGCCACTCCCATTCCCCTTGCCCCACAGATCCTGATAACCGCTAATCCACTTTCTCTCTGTATGGATTTGCCTGCTTTCGACATTTCACGTAAATGGATTCATATAGTATGTGGTCTTTTGTGACTGGCTTCTTTCACCCGACCTCACATTTCTGAGGTTTGTCTGTGGTGTGGCATTGTGGCTGACCTCCATTCCCTGTTTTCTTTTAATGTTTATTTATTTATTTTTGAGAGAGAGAGAGAGAGAGAGAGCGCGAGCGCGAGAGAGCACACTTGTGTGAGCGGGGGAGGGGCAGAGAGGGAGAGAGAGACAATCCCAAGCAGGCTCCGTGCTGTAAGCGCAGAGCCTGACGTGGGGCTCGATCTCATGAACATGAGCTCATGACCTGAGCCAAGAGCACGAGTCGGACAGACGCTCAACAGACTGAGCCACCCAGGCGCCCAGCTCCGATCCTTCTTTATCGCTGAACGATATCCCACCGTAGTTTTATTTATCCGGCCACTCGTTGTTTCTGGTCATCTTGAGTCGTTCCCACCTTTTGGCTGTTGTGAGTAGCGCTGCTGCGAACATGGCCGTGCGAGGGTCCGTTCCGGGTCCCTGCTTCCAGTTCTCCTGGGGACACACCTGGGGGTGGGGCTCCTGGGCCCTAAGGTGACGCTGTGTTTGATGAACGCTTTCGTTTCTGAATTTTTATTCTTCCCAGAGCCAGTGTCAGAGGAGCCCAAGGCAGAGAGAGAAGAACTACCGGAGCCCGAGGCGGATGTGGTAAGTCAGGGGTGTCCCGGGGACCAGTCTGTCTCCCCAGGAACTAGTCAGTCAGAGGCCTAGCTGCAAAATGGCGGCCGAGGAGGCTTCTTCCGTGTGTCGCTTGCTTCCGCTCTCTCTCCGCCGGGAGCCTGCTTGCCGCAGATGCAGCTCGCTGAGTGCTGGGCGAAGCTCTCCGTGCCCCCCACCCCTCCAGGAGAGGAGGGCTTCACGCCAGGGTCAGGGCTCTGCGCCTTCCCTTCTTGTCTCTCCACCTTTTTTCATTTATTTTTAAAATTTTTATTTATTTATTTTTTTAGTATTTATTTATTGAGAGAGAGACAGAGGGTAAGTGGGGGAGGAGCAGAGAGAGAGAGAGACAGACAGACAGACAGAGCGGGAGCAGAGGAGGGTCAGAGAGAGAGGGAGACACAGAATCCGAAACAGGCTCCAGGCTCTGAGCTGTCAGCACAGAGCCCGACGTGGGGCCTGAACCCACGGACCGTGAGATCATGCCCTGAGCCGAAGTCGGACTGACCCACCCGGGCGCCTCTGCCAGTTGCTGTTTTTAAAGTTTATTTATTTTGGGGCGCCTGGCTGGCTTAGTCAGTTAAGCGTCCGACTTTCGCTTGGGTCATGATCTCGCGGTTTGTGGGTTCGAGCCCCGCGTCGGGCTCTGTGCTGACTGCCAGCTCAGAGCCTGGAGCCTGTTTCAGAGTCTGTGACTCCGTCTCTCTCTGACCCTCCCCTGCTCACGCTGTCTCTCTCTTCTCTCTCCTAGAAATAAAAATTAAAAAAAAAAAATTAAAAAAAAATAAAGTTTATTTATTTAGAGAGAGAGACAGAGACAGAGAATGCATGCGCAGGAGGGGCAGAGAAAGAGGGAGAGACGGAGACAGGGTGGAGCCCACTCGGGGCTCGAACCCACGAACCGTAAGACGATGAGCTGAGCCGGCTGAGCTGCGCGGGCGCCCTGACGCCCCGTGTCCGTCGGTGTCCCGGGCGGGCTGCACCGTCGTCCTTTCCCAGCGCGTCGTCTTGCTGCCCCGTTGCTGCCTTTGGTGCACGTTCGACAGGGTCCCAGGATTCCGTTTCACCCCGCGGTCGAGCAGGGCCGGGCGAGGCGTCTCGGGAGGTCGTGACCCGCGGCCCCTCTGGGCTCTGCTCTAGCTTCACGCGTAGACGCAAGGGAGTCTCCCTGTCCGGGTTCTCCGGCGGCTTCCAGCCTGTCGCCCCCGCCCCCGCAGCCTTCCCTCCACCACCCGGGCCGTCAGGCGTCTCTCCTCACACCCGTGGCCCCGCGTGCGCTTGCGAAAGGGGGAAGGGACCCCTCCTGACAACCGTACCCGCCTCGGCCCTCCGCCCCCCTTCCGTAGAAGCCCCTTTTCCTGTCCCGGGCCATGCTGACGGGCCTGGCGGCCGCGGAATGGACAGCGGAGCACGACGCCGCCCTGGAGCGCTTCGCCCAGGACCCTTCGGAGCCCGTCCTCACCATCTTCGTGGACCCCTGCGCGGGGCTGAAGCTGGACCTGGGCATGCCCGTGCAGGTGGGTGCTGGCTCTCCCGGGCCCCGCGGCCTTCTGCCAGGGCGCCGAGGGTT
>NW_027533258.1:9849940-9865922 GCF_008692635.1 Crocuta crocuta | reverse complement strand
CAGGGTTTGTCGTGGTCAGATCTCGTGGTCTGGTGGTGAAGACAGACGTACGAAGCGTATTCACGGTACGTTAGGGCCGGGCTTCCTAGGAACATAATGGGGACGGTATAGCCAGCGGGACGCCGGCAAGGCCGGTGACAGAGGTGACATCTGAGTGGAGAAGAAGGTAAGTAGGATCATCGAGTCTGGTGGAGCTGTGCCAGCTGCAAAGAAAAGAGCTGTAGGAGGCGATCCTGGGAAGGCGGCCGGGGTCAGCTCGCGGGGGCTCGTGTGCGGTGCTGGAGGGGACCGTGCAGCCTTCACGGGTTAGAGAGAGAGCACCCCCAGTGCTGTGGAGGACACGGCGGCGAAGGGTGAGGCCCGGGAAGGGAGACGGTTAAAAGACAGGCGGAGCGTAGAACGTCTGCGGGGGAATCTGGGCAGTGGGTGTGTCGGTCATTGTCGTAAACCTCTTGTACGTCTTCTGTATGTTTGACGTCTTTGAAATAAAGCTTTGGAAAAGAGAAAGGCCCTTGCTTTGCTTTTATTGGCCGCGCACATACAACACGGTAATGATAATGAAGATGAACGTGGCCCTGTGCGCTGACAAAGTTTGGGAAATGTTCCAGATCAAACAAAAACCAAAACAGCCTGCGGTTTTTTCCTGCACAGCAGCGACAGGCAGCTATAAAATATGGTGGAAAATAAAAAAGATCCCTCTCACAAAAAGAAGAAAAGTTTGCAAGAAACGTGTAGGATTTATAGGAAAGAAAGCAAGTTTGTTGCTGGCCATGAAAGAAGATTTGATTGAATAACCATATCTGTATTATAAACATCACTCCATCTAAAAAAAAAAAAAAATTTGATGCAACTCCATCACAGTGCCAAAGCCCCTAAATCCCTTATGTAAAGATTTAAAAATATATCCAGTCGGGGCGCCTGGGCGACTTGGTGAGTTAAGCGTCCAACTTCAGCTCAGGTCACGATCTCGCGGTTCATGGGTTCGTGTCCCGCGTTGGTCTCTGTGCTGACAGCTCAGAGCCTGGAGCCTGCTTTGGATTCTGTGTCTCCCTCTCTCTGCCCCTCTCCTGCTCACGCTCTGTCTCTCTCTCAAAAATAAATAAACACTAGCGCATATATATACATCCGGAAATGTGCATGAAAATTCATGAAGAAGGGAAGTAATGAAGGAGAGCTGCGAATACAAAAATCTGTAGTAATTAGCACAGAGCTGTACTGGGGCAAGAACATACATTGATATGCAGCATTAAAGACACCAAGTACGGATGCATATATGTAAGCATTTTCTCTAAAAATTGCATTTAAAATCTGTGGGAAAGAACAGATCATTTGGTGAACAGAATTGGGAAGTATGTAAAACAAAGTTTTTCATTAAAAATCTAATCAGCTGTGGGGGAGGGGGAAACGGGCAGATGTTGGTCAGAAAGCACAAAGTTTCTGCCATCAAAAGCAAAGCCCACAAAGCAAAAATACACACGTGGAACTACATCAAATCCAGAAGCTTCTGCACTGCAAAGTTTCTTCCATCAACAAAATGAAAAGGCAAACCTAAGGGCTGGGAGAAAACATGTGCACATCATATATCTGATAAGAGATTAATATCCAAACTATATAAAGAGCTATAACTCAAGAGCAAAAAGAACAAACTGCCAGAGGGATCGAAGAGACATTGTTCCAAAGACCTACAAATGGCCAACAGGTATTTGAAAAGGTGCCTTCATATCCCTAATGGGAGAAATGCATATGGAAATCGCAGCGACGTCTCAGATATTACCTCATACCTGCCAGAATGGCCATCATCAAATAGACTCTTAAGACATAACAAATGTTGACAAAGACGTGCCGAAGGGGAAACCCCCTTGCGCTGTTGGGAATGTAAGTTGGTGCAGCCCCTCTGGGAAATGGTACGGACGTTCCTCAAAAAATTAAAAATAGAAGTATAATCTGGCAATCCAGTTCTGGGTGTCCATCCAAGGAAATGAAATCACAATCTCAAGATATCAGTACGCCATGTTCATTGCAGCATTATTTACAAAGGCCAAGCCATGGGAGCAGCCTTGGTGTCCACCGACGGATGAATGGATAAGGAAACTTCCATAGAAACACGATGGAATATCATTCTGCAGTAAGAAAAAAAAGAATCCCGGGGCGGCCTTGCGGGCTCGGTCGGTTAAGTGGGGGACTCTTGATTTCAGCTCAGGTCATGATCTCATGGTTCGTGAAACGGCCCCACATTGGGTTCCACACTGACAGTGCATGGAGATTGCCTCTGATTCTCATTCTTTCTCTCTCTTTCTCTCTGCCACTCCTCCTCTCACGCCTGCTTTCTCTCAAAATAAATAAATAAACCTTTAAAAAGTTGAAAGAAAGAAAGAAAGAAAAAAATCTTGCCATTTGCAGTAACCTGGATGGAACTTGAGGGCATTATGCGAAATAAGGCAGAGAAAGATAAATACTGTATGAGCTCACTCATATGTGGAATCGGGGGGGGAACCCCAAACTCATTGAAACAGAACAGATTGGTGATTGCTAGAGTGAGGGGGTGGGAGGTGGGGAAAACGGTTGAAGGTGGTCAAAAGGTACAAACCTCCAGTTTTAAGATAAATAAGTTCTGGCAAAATAATGTCCTACGTCGTGACTATAGTTAGCAACATTGTGTATTCAAAAGTTGCTAAGGGAGTAGATCTTAAAAGTTCTCAAGACAAGGTAGAAGACATTGTTAACTGTGTGAGGTGATGGATATTAGGTAAACTTAGTGCAGTAATCACTTTCCATATATCAAATCATGTTGTACGTGTTAAACAGTGTGTAGGTCCTTTATATCTCAATAAAACTGGAGGGAAGAGGGTTTGGTTTCATCTATGCAAGGTGAATGGTTTTGGAGATTTATTAGACGGCATGGTAACCATAGTTACCACGTGTGGTACACCTGCAATTTGCTAAGAGGGTGCATTTTAAGTGTTCTCGCCACACACACACACACACACACACGCACGCACATGAGAAAAAAAAGAAAAAATGGTACCTAGCGAGATAATGGGTATATTAATTCGATTGCGGCGATCATTTCACGACACATACATATAGCAAAGGATCAGGTGTATGCCCTAAATATACACCTTTTTATTTGTCATTATGCCTCAATGAAGAGGAGACCATTTATTTGGTATGCTGAAATACATTCTAGATAAGACTACAGACTTAGTTGTATGCTTCTGGGTTAAGATGGCCAGCTGAACTTCCTTAAAGAATTAATACTCTTGGGGCGCCTGGGTGGCTTAGTCGGTTAAGCATCCAACTTTGGCTCAGGTCACAGTCTCACAGTTTGTGAGTCTGAGCCCCGTGTCGGGCTCTGTGCTGACAGCTCAGAGCCTGGAGCCTGCTTCCGATTCTGTGTCTCCCTCTCTCTCTGCTCTTCCCCTGCTCGTGCTCTGTCTCTCCCTCCTTCAAAGATAGTAAACATTAAATTTTTAACAATTATTACTTTTGACAAAAAGAGCAAAAAGTAAAACCAGGAAAAAAACCCCACCCAAGTGCAAAGAAGGAAGAAGCATCATCTAATCTAAGAAACTTTATAAGGTGGGGAACCAATGAGAGGTCTAGGCACGGAGTTACGGAAACTGTTCTTCCCAGAGGAATGCCGGACCCCCAGCAAGATGGGACCCTCAGCTCATGTAACAGAATCTGGAAAGGAAGAAATTAGCCTCAGCCACCCACCGCTCCCCTCCTGCAATTCTCTCAGGCTGCGAAGAGGGAATAAAATGTAAAATTCCCACTCCTTTCCCTTCCCCTTGGAGCCGGCAAAGTAATGGGGCCTCCCAGCAGGATATCAAGGAGTCGCCCACAGTCTGTCGGAGCAGAAAGGACGGGAAGCTGCCCACGCAGGTGGAAAGTGGAAAGAAATTGCGTGGCAACCTCCGGCGTATTCCTCCAGGGGGAACAGACACAGAGGAAAAGAGCTGTGCAGAAGGGAATTCCTCACAACACCCTCGTGTTCTAGTACAACCTAACGAGAGCAGGCATTCGAGTTTTAAAAAGCTGGGAGCTGAAATGATGGAGCATGAGAGCGATAAAAGGGAGGCCGAAGATTTTAGGAAATGAACACAGCAGCCTGTTACATTATCTTCTTTTAACATTTATTTATTATTTTGAGAGACAGAGCATGGTTGGGGGAGGGACAGAGAGAGAGGGAGACACAGAATCCGAAGCAGGTTCCAGGCTCCAGGCTGTCAGCACAGAGCCTGACGCGGGGCTCGAACTCACAAACCGCGAGATCACAGAATTTGTTACACAGCGTTTAAGGCCAACACACATCATAGGTAAGCCACTGAGCTCCAAGGAACTTAATTCTTTGGGAACCTGGCCTGCCAAGAAGGTAGCAGTATTGATGTCCCCACCAAGAAGATTTAACCTGCATCTAATAATGAGGAAACAATCAGACAAATCCAAGTTAAGGGACGTTTTGGAAAACGACTGGCCTGGACTGTTAGAAAGATCAATGCCGTGGAAGAAAGAAAAAGACCGGGGGGCCCCCAGATGGCTCAGTCGGTTAGGGGTCTGACTTTGGCTCAGGTCGTGGTCTCGTGGTTCAGGAGGCTGAGCCCCACACTGGGCTCTGTGCTGGTGGCGCGGAGCCTGCCTGGTTCTCTCTCCCTCTCTCTCTCTCCCTCTCTCTCTCTCTCTCTCTCTCTCTCTCTCTCTCTCTCTCTCCCCTTTCCCGACTTGTGCTCACAGACCAGACAACCGTGTGGAATTGAAGGACACTGAGGAGACATGGCTGTGTGTGATCCCGTATTGGATCCTGGGTGGCAAAGAACAGCTGTACGTGACATTATTTGGATCACTGGGGAAAACTGAATGTGGCTTGTGTGTTATATCAAGTATTATATGAAGTTTAGTTTTCTGAGTGATCATTATGAGGTTGCACACGTTGGAGAATACCCTTCCTCGGAGCTAAATGCTAAAGTATTTAAGGCTGCCGTAGCCTGATGCCTAGGGCTAATCTCAGGTGGCTCAGCGGCGAGGGGAGGGCCAGAGAGTGCCCGCAAGCACAATCAGGACAAAATGTTGACAATGAATGAATCCAGATGAAGGGTACGCTGTTCATTGCACTTTTCTTGTGATTTCTCTATGGGTCGGAATTCCTTAAAAAACAAAAATTTAGGGAAAAAATGGCTTAGCTCTTGCCAACAAAACTAACAGTCTGCCATGAGGAAAAATCAGGCTGGTTGCCGCCTTCTCTGGTCACCAGGAAGAACAGGCTCAGAGTTCTCCCTGAAGGACAGTGCACCCCAAGTCTATTATTCCCAGCCGAGATGGCCAAATACAATGGCAACGAATAGGTAGTCATTTTCAATCTTGGAAGAACCCAACTTTAAAAACAAACAAACAAATAATGTCCTCAGTGGAAATTTATGCCATTAAGAAATGAAGCAAATAGGGGCTCCTGGCCGGCTTGCTCAGTGGAACGTGCGACTCCTGCTTGATCATGGGTTTGAGCCCCACGTTGGGTATAGAGGTTACGTAAACATAACAATCTTTAGAAAAGAAAAAAGAAAATGAACCAAATAAAGAACCCAGGAATAGACAGTCTAGGAACGTTCAATTCATTTAAATAAAAACTAATACCCAGGGGTGCCTGGGTGGCTCAGTCGGTTAAGCGTCCAACTCTTGATATTGACAGCGACCCAGGTGCCCCAAAAGATTTTATTTCTTTGTTTATTTAATGTTTATTTATTTTGAAGGGGCGGGGGGGGAGGGGCAGACAAAGAGAGGGAGAGAGAGAATCCCAAGCAGGTTCATCACTGTCAGCGCAGAGCCCAACGCGGGGCTCAGTCCCATGAACCTTGAGATCATGACCTGAGCCAAAATCAAGAGCTGGACGCTTAACTGACTGAGCCCCCCAGGCCCCTCAAAAATATTTTATTTTTAAGTGATGTCTATACCCCATGTGGGGCTCAAACTCACCACCCCAGGTCCAAGGGTCACATGCTCTATTGACTGAACCAGTCAGGGGCTCCTCCCCCTCCTTAGAAAGAGTTTTTATTTTAATCATCCTGCGCATGTTCGGCATCACAAGTGCTCTCCTTAACTCCTGTTACCTGTTAGACCCATCTTCCCACCCACCTCCCTTCTGGAAAGTATCAGTTTCTTCCCTATAGGTTAGAGTCTGTTTCTTTTTTTAAGTTTACTTATTTTAGTACTTTTTAAAAAAAATTTTAATGTTTTATTTATTTCTGAGAGAGAGAGAGAGAGAGAGACACAGTGTGAGCAGGGGAGGGGCAGAGAGAGGGAGACACAGAATTTGAAGCAGGCTCCAGGCTCTGAGCTGTCAGCACAGAGCCTGACGCGGGGCTCAAACCCACGAACCATGAGATCATGACCTGAGCCGAAGTCAGACGCTTAACTGACTGAGCCACCCAGGCACCCCTGTTTTAGTACTTTCTACGTCCAGCGTGGGGCTCGAACTCCCAACCCCGAGATCAAGAGTTACATGTACTCTCACTCATACACACCACACAACACACACAGGCATCCCACACGTGTCCTAGAATCACACCAGTGTTTACCACACACTCACTAATCTTAACACACGGACACCTGTAATAGAGCACACAAAAGCCAACTGAGTCAGCCAGACGCCCCAGGGGTCTGTTTCTCAGTTTGTCTCTCTTTCTCTTCCCCACTTCACTTGTTTTGTTTCTCACATACTACACATGAAATCATATGGCATCACTTATGTAGATCATTTTAAGAAAAATAATCGTGTTAAGCTTTAAAAAAAAAATAGACTCAAAATACCAAAATGTAATTCTGGGCTTTGGGAAGATGGATGATTATTAATTTCTTCTTTATGCTTTATTTTCATTTTTTGGAATTAACTAAATTATAAAGAGCAGCGCAACACACTCACCCATGAAAGGGGAATCTGATCTTAGGGAGGGATGGCCCTTCTGAGCACGTAGAAGTCAAAAACTTTACCTTTGAAAAGTTTTAACTACGCGATGCCTGTGCACTTCTGGATGTGACAACAGCAGCAGCCACACAAACTCACCAGTAACAAAACAGGGGTAAATGGAAAATTCGGGGGAGAAGTTTGTGCAACTGAAATGGAAAACCCAGGTCAATTGCCTCTTATTTCCATTCCTTCTCCTTCCCACTTTCCATATACCGAAAGGTGCCTCCTTCATCTATCCCTTTCATTCTATCCATGCGTCCAACATTTATTGAGCATCTAATATGTACCAGTCAACTGTAGTGGGTTCTAGAGTGAAGTTGGACAGAACACGCAGTCCCTGCCAACCTTCAAGTCATGCTCTCTGCACTCCCTCCCCATGGTTCTGGGTATGGGCTCTGTTATGTCCCCTGAAAGAAACAGGAAGCGCCCATGACACTTGCATTTGGAGACGAATCAGGATGCACTAAGGGCATGTGACCGAGAACTCAGCCACGCCGTCATGACTGATTCTGTTGGGCGCCACGCTGGGGACTGGAGGCCGACCTCTGATCTACTGTCTTTCATGCAGACGCAGAACCAGATCGTCTACTTCATTCGCCAGGCGCCGGTTCCCATCACCCCAGAGAACTTTGAGGCCACCGTGCAGTTTGGGACAGTGCGTGGCTCCTACATCCCGGCCCTGCTTCGGCTGCTCAGTGGTGTCTTTGCCCCTCAGATCTTCACAAACACAACGTGGCCTGAAAGCATTCGCAATCATTTCGCTTCTCATCTGCACAGATTCTTGGCCTGCCTGACAGGTGAGCAGAACGCCTCGCGTGCCTGGTTTCCCTCTGATGCCTCACTGACAGGACAGCGACCGAGGCGGGTGGGAGAGTCATCCCCAGGACCTGCGGCAGCCCAGCACGGAGCCGGTACCCTGTGTCTCTCTGTGTTTGTTGAATGAGTGGATCGGGCTGCAGAATTTTCCTTCCAGGACAGATACCGTGTCGAAGCTTGACCAGATGTGCTCAAGCATAGAGTCAGATATTTCAAGAGTACACGTGGGGTCAGGGCAAATGCAGGCGGAATGGGGTTCCTGGGGGAGGTGCATGCATCCTGGAAGAGAGTGTTGAAGAGGTGGTACAGATCTTTGACCTTATTTTATGATAATCTCTTATTTTGCCTCAATGAGGTTTCCCTCTTGGTATCAATTATGAGTCACAGTTTCTTTCGCCTGTTCTCCTGAGCTCCCCCACACTTCCTGGGCCCCAGATCACCAGCCGTCATTGGGACCGGGGTAGCATAAACTCACCCCGTTTGTGAACTTCCATGGTCCTTTCCTTTCCGTAGACACTCGGTACAAACTGGAGGGGCACACCGTTCTCTACATCCCCGCAGAGGCCATGAACATGGCGCCCGAGGTGGTGGTGAAGGACAAAGAGCTGGTGCAGCGGCTAGAGAGTGCGTGGCCGGCCTCGCCAGTGTGCTGGGGGTTCAAGAGGAGAGGGGAGGGGCAGCCTGGATGCTGAGAAAGGAGCCGGGTGAGGAGGGCCCTGTAGGCGGCAGTGGGAAGGGGACACAGGGGAGGAGCATAAAGAAGTGCAAGAGGTTTTGTACTCTTCCCGGCAGCCTCCATGATCCACTGGACCCGGCAGATAAAGGAGGTGCTCAGTGCCCAGGAGTCTGTGGAGATGGGAGAAAATTTAGGTCCCTTGGAGGAGATTGAGTTCTGGCTCAATCGGTGCATGGACCTGTCTGGCATCAGTAAACAGCTGGTGAAGCAGGGGGTGACGCACATTGAGTCCATCCTGCGTCTTGCCAAGTCGTCCTACTTGGCCCCCTTCATGAAACTGGCCCAGCAGATCCAGGTTTGTGAGTGGACCGGAGGACGGAGGCCTAAGGGGCGCCTGGGTGGCTCCGGCGGTTAAGTGCCTGACGTGGCTCGGGTCATGATCTCACAGTTTGTGAGTTCGAGCCCCGCGTCGGGCTCTTTGCTGACAGCTCGGAGCCTGGAGCCTGCTTGGGATTCTGCGTCTCCCTCTCTCTCTGCCCCTCCCCTGCTCGTGCACGTGCGCGCACACACTCTCAAAAATTAATAAACATTAAAAAAAAAAGGATAGAGGCTTAGCGGAACGTGGACAGTGGTTGGGACGGTATCGGGTGCTAAGAAGAAGGAGCCAGCGTGAGCATCAACAGCAAAGGTGGATCCACCCGGCGTTTGGACTTGCACTTGGGGGAGAGTGAAAAAGGAGGGCAGCACTGTAAGGTCCCGGGAGCTTATGGTTTAGTTAAGGAGACCCCAGTCAGTCAGCAAACAAACACTGACTACCTTCTACGAGCCCCGCCCCTACAGTCCAGCTCCAGGAGCCCCATCCCCAGCTCAGAAAAGAAGGCTTCCACAGAACGGGGTCACTAGATGGCGTGGGGTCGAAGCGGAACCCGGAGGGTTCAGCCACAACAGCTGCAAGATAAACGCTTAAAATATGCATTCGATAAAGTATGACGAGAGGATTCTGTTGCTTTGGGGACACGCAGAAGGGCAGAGTGGTCTGTGCAATACAGACACGGAGGCCTTCTCTTCCCAGGCGGGATTTCGAGCTGGGTGTAAGGGAACTGAGCCCCAGCTAGGTGGAAAAGTCTAGAACCCTGGTTGAGACCAGGGCGGGGAGGGGCACTTGGTGAAACCGAAGGGGTGTTCAGTCAGTTGATCGACGGTTATAGGGTTGTGTGGGGCTCTGATTTCAGCCGGAGGATCTGGAGGGGTGGACACACCCTGAGTTTAGGGACCCCCGGTTTGGTAGGAGAGACGGGAGGCCCCACGAGAAAAGACGCAAAGGCACTGTGGTGGGACCGAGTACCTGAGTGCGCGCAGATAGGTACGAACTCCGGTCTTGAGGGCCCGCGGGGACCTGAGATGCTCGTCCGGGCTCCGGAGGGGCTGGTCAGGGCGGGCTTCCAGACGGGCCAACGGCGCTTGCTCTGGGCCAGTTCGTTGCAATGGGTGTGACCTCCTTCTTCCCGTGCCAGGACGGCTTCCATCAAGCACAGTCCAACCTGACGTTCCTGTCGATCCTGAAGGAGCCTTACCAGGAGCTGGCCTCCATGCGCCCGAGGGACATCTCCAGTAAGCTCCCCAAGCTCATCAGTCTCATCCGCATCATCTGGGTCAACTCTCCGCACTACAACTCCCGGGAGAGACTGACCTCCCTCTTCCGGAAGGTGTGTGTCCGCAGGGGTGGGGCGGAGGGCTTTGGGGGAGGGGCCGCAGGNCGCCCAGGCAGGAAGTGTGCAGTTCCAGGCAGTGAGGGGCGGCCCGGGGGGCTCAGACAGAGACCACGGCCTTCTGCCTGCTTCTTCAACTCCAGCGTGCTCCGCGGGGGCCTGGGCGGGACGGCCTGCTTCCGTGGTGGTGGTTGGGGGGGAGGGGAGAGGCAGGCAGGACAGACCCCCAGGCTGAGCTGTGCAGGGGGGAGGCCCTCTTCTTCTCTCCAAAGCCGGAGGTGGCAGTGGGTGAGAGGCAGATATGGGAAGGGACGCCGGCTGTTGAGGAGCGGGACCCACACTTCATCTGGGGGTGACTGAGACCAGGCGCCCAGCTGAGCGCTGGCCCGGAAGTGAGCTGGGCTGGGGTGTGGAGTGTGGGGAAGGAGTGGGTGCGACTCCGGCTGTGGGCCCCTTCCCTCCGTCCTGCCTGCCGCAGATGAGCAACGAGATCATCCGCCTGTGCTGCCGGGCCATCTCTCTGGACCGCATCTTCGAGGGCTACGTCACTTCCAGCAAGGAAGACCTCCAGGGCTGCATCTCGTGCTGTCAGGCCTGGAAAGACCACTACCTGCAGGCGGTGCACATGCACACCCAGTACGCCGCCCCCCTCCCCGCCCACTGGCACCCCTGCCGCTCCGACCGAGCGCAGCAGTGTAACGTCTATGGGTTCCGTTTCGCTAGGCCCTGTCCGGCTCTTCTCCGGATGCCCATGTTCTAGAGCCTGCCCGGGTCCCCCTCGCTCTCCATAGCCTCTTCTCCCTCCTCCCAGAAATCCTTCCTCCGGGAGATACTCCTCCTTTCTTGGCCCGAAAGGCTGAAGTTCTAGAGCTTCTTCCAGAGCCTCCTCTCTGGCTTTCCTCCTGTTGCGTCTCTTCCCTTCAGGGTTCAGGAAAACTGCCCCTTGGGGTCAGGCCCCCCGAGCCCGAGACTCCCGGTTGTCGCTTTGTGTAGGCAGGTTGATGCCTAGCGTCCCTACGTTTTCACGGACGGGTGT
This sequence comes from Crocuta crocuta, assembly GCF_008692635.1. NCBI lineage: Eukaryota > Metazoa > Chordata > Mammalia > Carnivora > Hyaenidae > Crocuta > Crocuta crocuta. Next base: position 9,854,727 of record NW_027533258.1, on the reverse strand, counting down.
CATTCTCTGGACGCAGGTTCTCCAGCCGGGGCTGGGTCCTGGACCAGACCAGCATATTCGCTCAGGTGGATGCGTTTGTGCAGCGCTGCAAGGACCTCATTGAGGTGGGCAGGCTGCCGGGGAAGGAGGGGAGGGTCACAGTGGACCCCGGACCCTGGCCAGGGGCAGAGGCTCAGCGGGGAGCATATGGTTTGGACTCTGCATAACTGTGTGCCCCCACCTCTGCCCCGTCCTTTTATTATTATTTTTTTTAATTTAAAAAAAACTTTATTTCTGAGAGAGAGAGAGACAGTGTGAGCAGGGGAGGGTCAGAGAGAGGGAGACACAGAATCCGAAACAGGCTCTAGGCTCTGAGCTGTCAGCACAGAGCCCGACGCCGGGCCTGAACCCATGGACCGTGAGATCATGGCCTGAGCCGAAGTCGGACGCTTAACCGACTGAGCCCCCCCAGGCGCCCCTCGCCCCATCCTTTTAGACTTCTGCCTGTTATTACTGCCCTGGTGTCTTCTAGTTCTTTCTGCAGCCAGAATTCATCCCTGTAGCTCCTTGCGCCTGGTGGCCCCTCCCTAGCGCTCAGACATCATAAGCCAAAGAGAAGAGCTCAGGGCCTACGAGGTCCGAACCAGAGCGGAGGCCTCACGCCGACTTCGTTGTAGGTCTGTGACTGCCAGTATCATTTTGCCCGCTGGGAAGATGGCAACCAGGGGCCCCTTCCCTGCTTCTTCGGGGCCCAGGGACCCCAGGTCACACGGAACTTGCTGGAGATCGAGGACATCTTTCATAAAAACCTCCAGATGCTGCGGGCTGTGCGCGGGGGCATCCTCGACGTCAAGAACGCGTCCTGGCACGAAGACTACAACAGGTGAGAGCGCCCCCTGGCTGGGGGCGAGGGGGCGTGGCGTGGCGAGGGGCGTGGCGAGGCGAGGGGCGTGGTGTGACGAGGGGCGNGGGCGTGACGAGGCGAGGGGCGTGGCGAGGCGAGGGGCGTGGCGTGGCGAGGGGCGGGGCGAGTGGGCCCGGAGGAGGGGCCGAGGAGGTGATGCCGGGCACACTATTCTGCCAGTTAGTTCCCTCGACCAAAACACGAGGCCCGGGGGTAGAACCCACCGCACTGTATCGCTTTGCGGAATGAACGCAGTCGCGCCCATTATGCCCTTGGTGCCTGGCGCCGGGGAGGCCCTGGGTATCGGCCCACGGGATTCTTACTGGGGCGTGGCCTTGGGGCAGGTGAGGGCGCCGGTCCGGTCCCCGGTCCCCGGTCCCATGCTTCTCTACCCGTGCAGGTTTCGTTCTGGAATCAAGGACCTGGAGGTGATGACTCAGAACCTGATCACCTCCGCCTTCGAGTTAGTCCGAGATGTGGAGCAANGTGCCCGCCCCCCCCGCCCCGTCGTCCTCCACTGCCAGACCCTCTTCTTCCTCAAGTTTCCAGACGGCCCGGGGCCAAGGTGTCCTCTAGCGTGAGTCTGGGGGGGGGGGGAACCCGGCGCGGGCTCAGGCTCCTTCCCTCCCTCCTCAGGCCATCAAGCGCACCTACGACAAGAAGGCGGTGGATTTGTACATGCTGTTCAACAGCGAGCTGGCCCTGGTGAACCGGGAGCTGAACAAGAAGTGGCTGTACCTGGAGCCCTACATGGCCCAGTTCTCGGGGCGCGCGCACTGGGTGCGGATCCTGCGGCGGCGCATCGACCGAGTCATGAACGTGAGCGCCCGGGAGGCGGTGGAGGGCGGGGGCCGGGCCCCGCGCTGAGCGAGTCTCAGCTCTTGAGGTACCTGCAGTCAGGTGACTGCTCTGGTGAGGACCTGCGGCCCCCAGACACCAGGGGCGGTTTTGCAGTCGCTGAGCTGGGACTTGGGGAGGAGGGGCTCCTGCTGGTTTTCGGCCTGCACCTCTTATGTCCTCACCTCCCGTGATTGACCTTCTTTGCCCACCCTCCTGAGCCGAGTCCCCCGCTTCCCCTGCACGCTGGTGACTCCCTGGCCCCCTCCCCTCAGCTGCCCGTGTCGCCCACCTTCCTGCCCTGGGCACTAGGGGTCGGCCTCCACAGCAGACCACACACCGCAGGGGCGCGCACCGCGGGGAGGGGGCCCCGGGGGATGGTGGTCAGTGGGCTCCAGCCAACCCCCCCCCGCCGCTCTTCCCCCCCAGTGTCTCTCTAGTGCCCACTTCCTGCCCCACATCGGGACCGGAGAGGAGAGTGTGCACACCTACCAGCAGATGGTCCAGGCCATGGACGAACTGGTTCGAAAGACCTTCCAAGACTGGACGGCCACGCTCGACAAAGACTGCATTCGGCGGCTGGACACGCCGCTGCTACGGGTCAGCCAGGAGAAGGCGGGCATGCTGGATGTCAACTTTGACAAGTACGAGACCCGGCGCCCCCCTTTCCCTGTGCTCTGCCCGGCTCCCGTGCCCCCTCTTCCCCTCCCCCCGCTCTCTTCGCTCCACTCCTGCTTCCAACCCTCTCTTGTGCTGTGGTGTGTGTACCATCACTTCCTAACTTCAGTTCTACAGTTTGTCTCCAGAGGGACCCCCGCCCCCAGGAACCCCCCGGGCCGGCGCTGCAGGTGTCCGGCCACTAGATGGCCACGGCGGCCCAGCTAAGTCATCCCAGACCGCCAGCCCCGGGCGCCGGCTTCCCTGGGAACGCTTTTACAGTGATGACCTTTTCAGGTTCCGGTGATTTAAAATGAAGTTAGTTCATGTATTCGTTAGTCAGAAAGGTGTGGTGAGGGCCGTCTGTGTGCTGGGAGCTGAGTCAGGCCCGGGGGCCACCCCCCCACTTTTGTGCGAGTGAACTAGGGTCCGCCGTGCCTTCCATCCCGGAGAAGACGCAGACGAGAGCAATAAGGAAGGAGCTTTGTAAGACATCTGTCTGTAGAGATTGCAAGCCTTCTGCTGACAGTTTTTGCTTAATTGGAAGGAAATAACTTTCCACTTGGTTGGTTTGGCTCCCTCTTGTCACCAGCCGGGCCCTGTGATGAGAGCTGCTTCCCGGGCTTCCGAGGCTTCCGTCGCCAGCACTGGCTTTACCCCCCACGGCGTCCGTGTGTGTTGGGCACGTGTGGCAGGGGCTCTGCTGGGGACAGCCTGCGACGGAGCTCACCAGGGGGAGATGAGTCGCCGTGTGCAGGAAGGCAGGGGAGGCCCCGGCACGCGTGAGGAGGGCAGAGGGGCGCCGGCCGGTGGCGAGTGCGTGGCTGGGGAGGGGCGTCAGGGAGCCACCCTGCTCAGGCTCCTGGGGTTTGGAGGAGGGACCAAGCAGGCTCCCAGGCAAATGGCTCCATAAATCAACCCCGTGATTTAGAAGAGACAGAGGATGAGGCCGGGCCTGCCCTGGCCGTGACATTTGCAAGCGCGTAACGGGGCTGAATCCGCCAGACACGTTGTCCCGTCGGGCTGGGGTCTCCCTGTTTGGAGGGGCGCCTGGACGCGCTTGCAGTGACTCGAACACTTGCACAGACCCCAAATTCAAGGCCTGTGTTCCCCAGATTCAAGGCCTGCGTTCCCATGATGGAATTTTATCAAGTCCCAATGATCCATATGGACGTTTTGAGCATGAGAGAGTCCGTAGGAAGCACGGGCTGTGGCTCTGCCTCCGCCCACACAGGCTTCAGGGCCACACACAGCGGGCTCTGACCTCGGGAGGCGACCTGGTCTGCCGCGTGACCTCAGGCAGGCCACCTAGTTCCTCTGGGCCTGCGTTTCCTTGTTTCCTTATCTACTCTCCAAACCCTCCTCCCAGGTGGCCATGAGGAGGGCTGGCGAGTGTGGAAGCCCCTCCCAAAGAACAGGCAATAAACGTCACCGTCCCTTCCAAAGAATCAAGCTTCCCTGAAGCTTGACAACAAACCTAGCAAGGTGATATACGTAACTTTATTTTATTTTTAAGATAATAGTTTTCATTTTTAAAACAGTCAGACCTTTTACAAGAGGTGATATAAGGTATGTGTTTATAAAACTGAAAAGTTACACTAGGGTGGAGAATGAAAAATCTGGCTCCACTGCTGCCCTCCTCCCCCGGCGTGACTCAGTTTCTCTCTAAAGAGTCAGTGTTACCAGCTTCTTGCATAACATTCCAGAGATAAGAATCTGTATGACATAAGTAGCCTTTTTTTATGTAAATAGTAGCATGCTGTATACACTGTTTTGTACATCCCAAGTGTTTCCAAAATGATTTTTCCCCATTACAAAAATCATCAACAATTGTAGAAAGTTTGCAAAATGAAGGGAAATAGAAGAGAGAAAAAAAAATTCCCCAAAGACAGCCCTTCTTAATGGTTTGATATATTTTTTCCCACTCTTTTCCTTTTTTAATTTTTTTTTCATATTTTTATTTATTTCTAGGAGAGAGAGAGAGACAGCGTGAGCAGGGGAGGGTCAGAGAGAGAGGGAGTCACAGACTGAAACAGGCTCCAGGCTCTGAGCTGGCAGTCAGCACAGAGCCCGACGCGGGGCCTGAACCCACGAACCGCGAGATCATGACCTAAGCGAAAGTCGGACGCTTAACCGACTAAGCCACCCCTCCTTTTTTAATTTTTTTAAACATTTATTTATTTCTTGAGAGACAGAGGGTGAGTGGGGGAGGGGCAGAGAGAGGGAGACACAGAATCCGAAGCAGGCTCCAGGCACCAAGCTGTCAGCTCAGAGCCCGACGCAGGGCTCGAACTCATGAACCGCGAGATTGTGACCTGAGCCGAACTCGGTCGCTCAACAGACTGAGCCACGCAGGTGCCCCTGTTCCACTCTTTTTTTTTTTTTTTTTACCCCCCCCCCCCCGTCCTTT
>NW_027533258.1:9845284-9849919 GCF_008692635.1 Crocuta crocuta | reverse complement strand
ACGTCATGTATTTGCGGCTTTTAAAAAAAATCTTTAGTGAGTATTTTTAAATTATAAAAATAGTGCATGCTCACTGTAAAAAAGAAATTGACATATATTTGGGAAACAGTGAAAAATCCAGGGCACAGCCCCGCTCCCTAGAGGTAATCATGATTACCATGTTATTGAAAATACACTCTGCGGACCCAAAATAGGATCACACTGTAATAGTATTTTTGTAACTTGCTTTTTGGTGGGGGGTGTTAACAATGTGCATGGGGGAGGTTTCCATTCTGCATGTGGAGAAGTGTGTTTTCCGTGGCTTATAGCATCCCACGGTTTGGCTTGTAAGTTGTACCGCTTCTGGAGGCCTGTGAATATTTTGTACCGGGGGATTTCCAGCGGGCCCCCCGCCCCTCGCTGTCACCCCCTCCACAGCGTGTGTTGCCTGATGTCCGAGCATCGTGCCCACTGGGGTCGGCGTAAGCGTGGGAGAAAACTTCTCTGTCTGCTGTGCTCGCCTCTCGAGGAGCACGTTCCGTACTTATCTCAAGTCCCATTTGCGTGATCTTTATAGTAGAGCTTAACAAGGCAGCTTTGGGCCAAATATTTATGGCCTCGGTTTAACTGAAACCCGAGTAATGGCCAGATGCATCGCCCAGAGAGAAGCGTTTCCTCCGGAGCTGTTTTCCAGAGGGATCTGTTAGAAGCCGCTTTACATTTTTGTGGTTTTAAGATAAAACTGCCTCAGTAAATAATGTATGGCGGGGGGAGCCCCACGATCGTAGAGAAGGACTTTGAAGAGCCTGGGCTCATCAAGCCAGCAGAGAAATCCAGGGCGGTTTCAGCTCTTCTGAAATATTGCTACTGTGCGGAGGTGCGGACGCCTGGCCTGTCCCGGGCTCTCTCTGTTATGCTCAAGGTCGAGATAAGATCTCGAAACAAGCATGCTTTTCAGATGGCCTGACCGTTGTGCAGATTTTCCTGCCTCTCCCTGAGCCCTGGGAGCCTTCCAGTCCCTAACAGCACCTGTCTTATCTCACGAGGGGCTTTGTCATCCCGCCTTGTATCCCGAATATTTGAACTCCGGAGTGTGAATGGGCTCTGGCCCGCGTTTTATGGCCCGACCAGCCTTACCGACTGCGCTTAACTCAAACATGTTCCAGATGTCGTCCGAACCCCGGGCCGAAGAGAGCTGTGTTATCGCAATGTACACAGCAGGCGCCTCTGTGCGGCGCAGTGCAGTCTCGCAGAGCAGGGCGGGGGGCCGCGGACGCCTGTCAGTGTGCTGGGGGTAGCAGGGCTTTTTCCTCCTCCTCCCTTCCATCGGGGGGTCAGGTCATCCCGGGCTGTTGGCACGCACCTCGGCTGGCCTCACCTTCCTGTCTCTACCGCCTGACTGCTGCTCTGAGGATGAATTATGCAAGATTTTACAGAAATAATTTCCCAGACTATGTTGTTTTGTTTTTCTTTTTAAAGAAATTTTACTTGTCAGGGGTGCCTGGGAGGCTCAGTCGGTTAAGTGTCTGACTCCTGATTTCGGCTCAGGTCATGATCTCTCGTGGTGAGTGGGTTCGAGCCCCACATGGGGCTCCAGGCTGACAGTGTAGAGCCTGCTTGGGATTTTCTCTCCCTCTCTCCCTCTCTGCCCTTCCCCATCTTGTCTGCTTTCTCTTTCTCTCTCTTTTTCAAAAACAAACAAACAAATAAGGAGCTAAGATTTTAAAAAAAGAAATTAAAAAAAATTTTTAATGTTTTTTAATTATTTCTGAGAGAGAGAGAGAGAGAGAGAGAGAGACAGCATGAGCAGAGGAGGGTCAGAAGGAGAGGGAGACACAGAATCCGAAACAGGCTCTGGGCTCCGAGCTGTCAGCACAGAGCCCGACACGGGGCTTGAACCCACGAATCCTGAGATCATGACCTGAGCCGAAGTCGATGCTCAACCAACTGAGCTACCTTTGCGCCCCTAAAAAAATTTTAGAGGCATCAGGGGTGGCTTAGTCGGTTAAGCATCCGATTTCGGCTCAGGTCATGATTTCGCAGTTCATGAGTTCAAGCCCTGAATTGGTCTCTGAGCTGTCAGCACAGAGCCTGATGTGGGGCTCGAACTCACAAGCCACGAGGTCATGACATGAGCCGAAGTCGGACACTTAACCAACTGAGCCCCCCAGGCGCTGCCCCCCCAACTTTTGCCTCGGTCAGTATCTAGTGTTTATGTTAACATGACTGTGACCGCTGCGCCGCGGAATTTTCTGTTACAGTTCTTTCCTCGCTTGTCCGATGTGTTGCTCTTGGAATTACGCATTACCTCGCTGGTTTTGTTCGCACGCCTTTCACTACCGTGAAGTCTCCGGGACCAGTCGTATTTTTCCTTCCTCTCTGACTGGTGAGGTGGGTTATGGACGTCATGTTTTTCTTGGAGTTTCTCCTGCTGTACCTCGCTTCCCCCCACTGTGGGACAACTCCATGGCTTCGACGCCTGCAATGCAGGGGTCAGCCTGGAGCTCCCCAACCCCACCCCTCCCGCCCCGAGCCTCTTTTCTGGTTCCATTTCCTGTTTCCTTTGTCTTCCTCTCCCTCGGTTTACGCCCTCGTTTGGGTGGAGCGCACTCTTCAGTAGCTTTCCGAGAAATGGTGCACGGGGAGCAAATGTTTTGAGTTCTTACGTGAGTGACCACAATGGCTTTCTGCCCTCCACCTGTTGGACATTTGGCTGCACTTGGACTTCCAGGTTGAAAGTAATTTTCCTCCTGGTGTGGCCTCTTTCTTGTACTTCGGAGGCTGTCCTTAAGTGCCTGGGAATCCGCTGTTCATTCACCTTTGAGAGGCTTCCTCACCTAGAAATAATTTCCCTCGCCGGAAGTTTTCCCTCCCGTAGAGGTGAAAATATGATCCTCTGCAAAACTTCAACTGTGATATTATTTCTTATGTTGTCATTTCAGTGCCTGCCTGTAGAACACCCACAAAGCATTCGGGAATTTTCACCTCAATATTCTTCCAAGTAACGTTTTCAGTAACATTCAGAACATAGAGTTTTGTGAGAGCATCTTCATGTGGTGGGGCTTTTTGTTGTCTGCGATAAAAAGTGCAATTTGAAGTAAGGAAAGAAGGAGGGAAGGAAGGAAGGAAGGAGGGAAGGAAGGAAGGAAACCACATGGATTTTAAAAATCAAGCGATATTTATTCAAGTTTTTTTATTTTGAAAATATTCTATGATTTCTTCTGGTATTTCATTCTTTACATTTACATGTTTGATCCATTTGAAATTTATTTTGATGTAGGGAGAGAAATTCAGGGGCAACTTGGGTGGTTGTTTTTTGTTCTGTCCCCAGGCGGCCCGATCTCATTTACACCCTATAACAAATTCCCAAATAGAATTGTGTGTCTATTTTGGGATTCACCATTCTGTTCTGGTATGTCTGTCTGTCTGTCTGTCCATAGGAAGGAACCAAATTGCTCTACTTACTGACCTCACTGGTCTCCCTTTTCAGTTTTTCAGGTTATTTTTAGTATTTATTTCCCCTAAGAACTTGAGAATCAATCTGTGTAATTCCGCAAATAGTTCTGTTCCTATTTTTATAGGAACAAGGATTGGGTTGAATTTATAGGTTAACTTAAGAAGAATGAACATCTTTAAGATTTGAGTCTTTCTACCCAAGAATAGCATTTTTTTCTTTCCATGTATTTAAATCCATATAAAATGTCTATAAATCAGGTTTTTTTCCATATAAATTAACCAGTGAACAAGAAATGTCACGATGTATATAAAAATTTGTTTGGATACAAATGTTGCATATTTCTTGTTCATTGGTTAATTTGGCATTTTATTTTATTATTATTTTTTAAATGTTTATTTTTGAGAGAGAGAGACAGAGTGCAAGTGAGGAGGGGCAGAGAGAGAGGGAGGCACAAAATCCGAAGCAGACTCCAGGCTCTGAGCTGTCAGCACAGAGCCCGATGTGGGGCTTGAACTCATGGACCGCAAGATCATGACCTGAGCCAAAGTTGGACGCTCAACTGACTGACCCAACCAGGCGCCCCAGTATTTTATTTTTCTTGTTTTAATTGTCATGAGTCTCTTTTCCTCCATGATAATGTTTAACAGGTTACAGTTTTTATACTGGAAAACTGTGATGCGATTTTAGGAAGTTAATTTTGTACTTCTACGAATAATCTTACGGTTTAAAATAGTTTTCCCCTTCAAGTAGCATTTCTTATTGTGACGTGTATCATGCACACAGAGGAGTACCTAAAACTTACGCTATCACTTTAACAAACGGGCACAAAATAACCATCCTGGCAACCCTAGTCCAGCTCACGGAGAGCACGTCACTGGTAGTTGAGAAGCCTCCCATCTGTAATTATTTCTCAGTGGAATTAGTCGTCAGCACTTAAAATGCGGGAAATCTGATATAAAAACCTGCTTTCTGGCCTCTCTCGAAAAATCAGACCCTGCACTCGGCTGGGCCCTCCTTCCCACCTGGCGGCCGGTGCCTGGAGCCTTGGCTCTTGTAGATGACCTTGCGCTCTTGAACTTGACTTTAGGCCATACATGTGCCTTGGAGACAGCGGACTTTCTGCATTTTGCTTTGACTGTAAAGCCTGACCGAGTTGCTGGTTGGCCGGACGCCGGAAAGTGAGGCTGAGGCAGGACACG
>NW_027533258.1:9839950-9844997 GCF_008692635.1 Crocuta crocuta | reverse complement strand
AGGCTGGTGGCCCCCCCCCCCAACCAGGGCTCCCCACACCCCCACCCCGGGTGCAGCGCAGACGATGAGCTAGTTTCTGGACGCGCGTGAGGTGCCTGCGGCCAAGGTGGGGAGGCATCCAGGAGGCGGTTGGGCGTGTGAGCCTAGGGCTCATGTTAGCTCCAGAGGTCTGGGGGCCAGCAGCTTCTAGAAGGCCGCTGGAGCCGTGGGCACGGACAGGATCGCCGCAGGGAGGGTGCTGGATGTGCAGGAGCTGGTGCTGAAGAGATTGTGGGGTGTCCGGTGCCTGGCCGAGTGGGATTTCCAGGGGACACTGGAGAGAGAAGGACACTTCTACAGGCAGGCAGGACAGCCACAAGTTCAGCTGTGGCCCGCGCGCCACGCAAGAGCACGTCCGAGGTGGGCGACGCGGGGAGGGGTGCGGTGAGGGAGTCAGGCCTGCAGAGAGAAGAGGCGGGTCCAGGCCTGAGGAGTCCTGTAGGGTTTGGTGACAAGATGCCCTGGGGACACTTGATGTGGGCACAGGTGTGGAGGGGAGGGAACAGCCGTCAGGGGACCGAGGAGTTCCCGAGGACAATTCTGGGTAGAAGGGGTGTGGTGAAGGGGTGCAGGGCGCAGTACCCGCAGGAGGAGGTGGGGCCCGGGTCAGGGGGGCGGGTGATGATGGTGCGTGTGTGCCGGTGTTGCTTTGGTTTTTCCAGGATTGTAGGAACCTGGCCTCCCTGACTGTTGTCGGGCGGAGCCGGCAGGTTGAGGAGGACCCGGGGGAGGACGCGGAGGCCGGGAGGAGGGTCGGCCTTGGGTGNACAGCAGGGGGGCGGGCCGACTGGGGAGGCCCCAGGAAGCAGGGTGGAGGCCCTCGGTGCGCCACCTGCATGGTCCCGCCCTGCTCGGCCGCAGTCGCAGGGGTGCAGCAGGGACGATTTACCTGCGGTGGGGGTTCTGCCAGGTGCCCTACGCTGATGAGCCCGGCAGGTGAGGATGGCAGGAGGGCGTGNCTGGAAGGCGCGGGACCTGAAATGGCAGCCGGAAGGGAAGGGGTCGAAGCTCAGGAGTAGGAGGGCCACGTATGCAATTAAAAGTTCACTGGCCTTGCATTTATTTATTTATTTATCAAAAAAAATTTTAATGTTTATTTCTGAGAGACAGAGTACAAGTGGGGGAGGGGGAGGGGAAGAGAGGGAGACACAGAATCCGAAGCAGCTCCAGGCGCCGAGCTGTCAGCACAGAGCCCGACGCGGGGCTCGAACCCACAAACTCTGAGATCATGACCCGAGCCGAAGTTGGACGCTCAACCAACTGAGCCCCCCAGGTGCCCCTGGCCTTGCATTTAATAAAGGAACAAGAGGGGCGCCTGGGGGGCTCGGTTGAGTGTCAGACATCACCTCAGGTCATGATCTCACGGTCCGTGGGTTCAAGCCCTGCCATCGGGCTCTGTGCTGACAACTCAGAGCCTGGAGCCTGCTTTGGATCTGTGTTTCCCTCTCTCTCTGACCCTCCCCTGCTCACGCTCTGTCTCTCTCACTCTCAAAAATGAATAAATGTTAAAAAAAACTTTTTTAAATAAAAGAACAAGAAACAATTGAAATCAATTTTTTTAAAAGTTTGCTTATTTTGAAAAAATCAGAGCATGAGCAGGGGAGGGACAGAGAGAGGGAGACACAGAATCTGCCGCAGGCTCCAGGCTCTGAGCTGTCAGCACAGAGCCCATCACAGGGCTCGAACCCATGAAACTGTGAGATCATGAGCTGAGCCAAAACCAAGAGTCAAACACTTAACCAACTGAGCCCCCCAGGCGCCCCTGAAATCAATGTTAATACTCAATCCAGTATTGCCCACGTATTATCACTGCAGTCTGTAATTCATATAAAACTTATTAATGGTAAGCTTTCTAGTCTTCCCTCCCCTCCCACCTGCAAAGTCCTCTCTGTCTTCCATCTCTATCTTTTTCTCAACTTTCCGAGAGATTTCTGTCAAGTTTACTGTTAATGGGGTTGTTTTCTGCTGTCATCTTTAACTTCCAACAGCCGTTTAGGTGTTCCCTTCTCTAGCATCTTGGTTTTGTGTCACGGGGGTTCTTTTATTTCTTTTCTCTCTCTGAGGGTGTGAGCGAGAGAATTTAGTTGCGTTTAGTTTTCTTATCTGGTGTGGCCCGTCTTCTTTCTGCACAGCCTCTGTCCCCTCTTGTTTCCTTCTTGTTGCCTTTTTTATTTTTCTGTTGGTTTTGGTTCCCGCCTTTTGTGCCAGGAAGGACAGCGACCAGTGTTTTGTGATCCTTGGTTGTTCATATTCAAGGGAGGGGACTGGGAAGCAGGTCGGCCGCTCGGCTGAGCAGGTGGTGAGGCTAATCAATGGTGAGCTTCAGGTCTGTACGGTGGGCTGTTGTCAGGGGACTCCTGAGCTCACCGTCCTTGGGACTTACCCTCTCAGGCTGGTCAGAGGCCACAGAAAACTGTGGGTGGCTCAGTCGGCTGAGCATCCGACTTTGACTCAGGTCATGATCTCACCATTTCGTGGGTTTGACCCCTGCATCAGGCTCTGTGCTCACAGCCCTGAGCCTGCTTGGGATTCTCTCTCTCTCTCTCTCTCTCTCTCAAAATAAATATATAAACGTTAAAAAAAATTAAACATGAGAAAAAGAAAGAAAATAGTCTTTCAAACTTTGTTCTGGAGGGCGCTGGTCCAGTGGCCTGAGAGCTGGTCGCTGGGTGGGGAAAAGAAGGCGGGGGTGGTGGTGGTCTTAACATTCAGTGTGCATGCGGGCCCTTAACGTCCCCATCTCTCTGTATGTTACCCTCTCTTTCAGTTGGGCCCGAGGTCCCCAGCCCAAGACCCTCCCTCTCTCTATCTCTGTTCTGCCTCTACACACAAGAAGCTTTGCATCTTCTGGAGGGGTGAGGAGGGCGCTTGCTTCCCTGTGCAGAGTAGGCGACGGGACAGGTGGAGAGCTGTTTCCTAAACCTTCTGCTGGTCTTCCTGCTATAGCCCCCTCCCCTCCCTGAGACACCCGGAGACCCCAGCCTCGGAGAACCCCATGGCTAAGCAGGTGGNCATTTCCTTAGTGAGTCAGTCGGGCTTCTCTCCCTGAGGATCCTGCTTCCTATTTTCTCTCTCTGTGTCTCTGTGCTTCCCAACCCCCGCTGCCCTGGGGCCGCTGTGGGTTCTAGGTCAGGCCCTTGAGCTGCTTTGCTTTGCTCCCCCCGCCCCGCCCCCCAGGTCCCTGCTGATTCTCTTTGTGGAGATCGACTACTGGGAGCGGCTGCTGTTTGAGACGCCCCATTACGTGGTGAACGTCGCCGAGCGAGCAGAGGACCTGCGGATTCTTCGGGAAAACCTGCTCCTGGTGGCTCGAGACTACAATCGGTGAGGCGGCTGCCCGCATGCGCTCCGTGCCCCTTCTATGTCTTATCTGTCCCGTGATGTTGTCTGGCTCCTACGCTATCTACCTTTGCCTTTTCCTGGCTTAAAAAAAAAAAAAAAAAGAAAAGAAAAAGAAATCTCATACTCCCGGTATGGCCCCGTGATGGCTCCTGTCCCTTGCACGTTTGTCTTCTAGCTTCAGGGCAAAGGGCAAAACCAGCGGGTCCCCTCTGTCACCACAGGAGGGCCCAGGTCACTTTTCCAGGACTGAGCCTGGGGGGCATTGGGGTTATGGGCACAGCGGGCACAGCGTCGCAACAGATGTACTGAACCAAGGCCACGCCCACACTCCTTTTCCTGATACCCTTGGTGCTTCTCTCTGGAGCAGGGCTTTGTTCGGGGTCAGGTACCTTTCTGGGCCCTGTTAAAGCCCAGGGGGGGTGGGTGTCTGTCTAGAACTGTGCTGTCCAATATGGTAGCCACCAGTCACACATGGCTCTTTCTGTTTTATTTTTAATTAAAAAAAAATTTTTTTTAATGTCTTATTTATTTCTGAGAGAGAGAGAGACAGCGTGAGCAGGGGAGGGTCAGAGAGAGAGGGAGACACAGAATCAGAAGCAGGCTCCAGGCTCTGAGCTGGCTGTCACCACAGAGCCTGACACGGGGCTCAAACCCCCGAACCGTGAGATCATGACCTGAGCCGAAGTTGGACCCTTAACTGACTGAGCCACCGAGGCGCCCCTATTTTTAATTTTTTTAATGTTTACTTATTTTTGAGAGTGATAGAAAGAGCATGAGCAGGCAAGGGGTAGAGAGACAGGGAGACACAGAATCCGAAGCAGGTTCTAGGCTCTGAGCTGTTAGCACAGAGCCCGACGTGGGGCCCGAACCCATGAACCATGAGATCATGACTTGAGCTGAAGTTGGACACTCAACTGGCTGAGCCGCCCAGGCTCCCCTCTTTCTATTTTATTTTATTTTATTATTTTTTAAAAATGTTTATATTTGAGACAGAGAGAGACAGAGTGCGAGTGGGGGAGGGGCAGAGAGAAAGGAAGACACAGAATCCAAAAGAGGCCTCAGGCTCCAAGCTGTCAGCACAGAGCCCGACGCAGGGCTCGAACCCACCAACCATGAGATCATGACCTGAGCTCAAGTCAGACACTTAACCGACTGAGCCACCCAAGCGCCCCCCCCTTTCTATTTTAATTAAATTAGTTGGAATGAAATACAAATTTAAAATTCAGCTGTTCACCCGCACAGGCCGCAGGCTGCGTGCCCCAGCTCCACAGATGGTTAGTGTGACCTGCTGGACAGCGCAGGCTGTAGCAGGGTCTCCATCATCGCCACGGGTCTTATCGGGAAGCACAGGCTAGCCTGGAAACTTCCAGATTTCTCCAGCGAGTTTCCGGGTGCGGAGGGGGGTCCACAGAGCGTGTCCCCCCAGCTGCCAGCCTTCCATCACGCAGGATCATTGCCATGCTGTCCCCGGATGAGCAGGCCCTCTTCAAAGAGCGCATCCGATTTCTGGATAAGAAGATCCACCCTGGACTCAAGAAGCTGCACTGGGCCTTGAAGGGGGCCAGCGCCTTCTTCATCACCGAGTGCCGCATCCACGCCAGCAAGGTGGGGCGTGGTCCCAAGGGGCGGGAGGGGGGCGGGGGGGTGGCCGGGCCGGGGGCCGGGT
>NW_027533258.1:9838557-9839676 GCF_008692635.1 Crocuta crocuta | reverse complement strand
ATATCCGAGACGCTGCTGGTGCGCATCAGTGGCAAGCGGGTGTACAGGGGCCTGGAGTTTGAGGAGGACCAGCGGGAGCACCGTGCGGCCGTGCAGCAGAAGCTGCTGGGCCTGCACCAGGGCGTGGTGGCCATCCTGACCAGCTCCTATGAGGTCTTCAAGAATGACGGCCCTGAGGTGGGGTCCTGGGCTCAGCGAGCCCCCGCTGTGGTGCNCCGCGGTGCCCTCCCCCCCGTCCCCACAGTGCCATCCCCCCCGCGGTGCCATCAGACCTTTCTCGCGGGTTCTGCCTTCTGCCCTTAGCGGGTGCTTCTCAGACGTCCTGCTCCTGTCTTGAGTCCCCCCAGCCCTCCATCTTTCGGGACTCCGCATCCCGCGGGCCTCTCTCCTTCCCCGCTGGCCGGTTCTCATCTCCTGGGACCTGCCCCGGGTGCCCTGAGGGTGTCCCCGTCCCCCCAACGCCCCCCGCCAGATCCAGCAGCAGTGGATACTGTACACCGTCCGCCTCGACCGCATGGTGGAGGAAGCCCTGCGCCTCAACGTGAAGTGGTCGCTGCTGGAACTGTTGAAGGCCATCAACGGGGACGGAAAGACCATGCCCAACCCACTCTTCCGAGTCCTGGTCACCCTGCAGAGCGACACACAGGGAGGTGTGGCGCAGGTGAGGGCCGCTGCCCCTCCCGCTCGCTCCTCGACTCTTGACTTCACCTTCACTTCCCCTCAACCCTTAGCCTTGGCCCTTGGCCTTGACTGTATCCTGCGGGCCCCCGGGGCTGGTGCTGAGGTGTAGTGCGGCCTCGCGGGCCTGAGGCCGGCCTCCTCCACGGCCTGCGCTGAGGCCGCCTCCGCCGTGTCCCCCCTTGCAGGTGGAATTCTCCCCCACGCTGCAGACTCTGGCGAGCGTGGTCAATGACACGGGCAGCCACCTCTTCTCCACCATCTCTGTCTTCCGCCACCTCCCCGAAATTCTCATCCGGCGCAAGTTTCATCGCGACCCTATCCACGTCATCGTGGGTGAGCGGGCAGTGGGGAGGGCACCGGGCGCAGGGATGGGCAGAGCTGCGAGGAGAGGCCAGGGCCGCCTCCAGACGCAGGGGCCAGGCAGCCCCGGGGCGGGGG
>NW_027533258.1:9832791-9838546 GCF_008692635.1 Crocuta crocuta | reverse complement strand
GCGGGGGGAAGAGAGTGAGGCTCACTGTGCCGGCTCTCGAAGAACGAGACGAGGACATCAGGAAGATCCAGGCCCAGATCAGCAGCGGCGTGGCGAACAACGCCAGCCTCCTGCAGAACTACCTCAAGACCTGGGACATGTACCGGGAGATCTGGGAGATCAATAAGGACTCCTTCATCCGCCGCTATCAGCGTCTCAACCCCCCTGTGTCTTCTTTCGATGCCGACATCGCCCGGTAAGGAGCCGAGGCGTCTGGGAGGTGCGGAGCCTGGGGCGCAGGGCTGGGCTGGGGAGCGCTGCGCCCGGGCGGAGACCGCCGGTCGGCAGGGGGCTTGTGCTCCCTGCGCCCCCCACCTTGTCCTGTGAAGCACGTGTGACCCTTCCCTACCTCCCAGGGTCGCGAGGTCACCAAACAGGTGCGAAAGCGCTTTGCGGTCTCTGGAGCCCCGTGCAGACGTGCTCACTACACAGGCTCCCGTGGGATGGGGGCTGCGGCTCAGGCACACGGGGAAGGAGAGAGAGTCCAGGCGTCGTGAAGGGAGCACGGGGGGGCTGGGCTCGCCGCAGTGGGTGGGGTCCCCACAGGCAGACTTGGGCACCGGGAGGGCACTCCAGAGAACACAGCATCCGGGAGGCATGAAGACAGGAGCCCGCGAGCGTGTCCAGCAGGGAGTGAGTAGCCGAGGACCCAGGTCCCGGAAGGGAGTGAGCGGACAGTGCCATCCCCCCGGCAGCCTCGCGACAGAGGTCGTGTTGCCGTCACCACGTTCAGAGGGGGAGCTTGTAAACAAAGCACCTGTCTGAGGTCACGGAGCTAGGCAGCCGCGGTGGGTGCTCAACTGAGATTCATGCGACTTTAAAGCCTTGAATGCCAGACCAGGGAGTCTGCCTGGGGTAGCCCGGGAAAGCTGGGAAAATGACGTGATGGCAGCTGCACGGCTGGGCTGCACCGGAGTGGGAGCAGGCAGATGCCTCAGAGCTGCCCCCCGGGTCCGGAGGGTGAGGACCCAGAACCCGAACTCGCCACGGGGGTGGTGGGCTCGTCCGCTGGGACGAGACAGCCCTGGCGGGAACGTGGGTCCTCACAGCTACACCGAGGTCGCCAACAACGTGCAGAAGGAGGAGACGGTCCTCAACATGCAGTTCGTGCTGCTGGACTGCTCCCACCTCAAGTTCTCGCTGGTGCAGCACTGCAACGAGTGGCAGAGCAAGTTCACGACCCTGCTCAAGGAGATGGCGGCCCGGCGCCTCCTGGAGCTCCACACCTACCTGAGGGAGAACGCTGAGAAGTAGGCCCCAGCAGGGGTGCAGGGAGGCCGGGTGCGAGCGGCAGGGGTGTGGGGAGGCCGGGCCCGGCCCCTTCCACCCGCCCCCCCTCTCCTCACCCGTCTCCAGAATCAGCCACCCGCCCCAGACCCTGGAGGAACTGGGGGCCAGCCTGCAGCTCATGGACACCCTGCAGCACGACCTGCCCGGCCTGGAGGCCCAGATCCCCCCCATCCACGAGCAGTTCGCCATCCTCGAGAAGTACGAGGTGCCGGTGCAGGACAGCGTGAGTGCCCACGTGCGGCCCGCCCGGGGCGAGCGCCGAGAAAGCGGGTCCGCGTGGTCTGGAGGGACAGCTGAGGGGCAAGCCGGGCCGCGGGCACGAGTTCGAGGCCCTGAGAGCCCGAGCCAGCTCCGTGGTAACTGGGGCGCCACGTACAGGTTTCTCTGAGGCCCGGCAGCTCATGGCTTCATTTCTCTGGGCCTCATGGCAAGTAGAACTTGACCACAGACTGTGGCCCAGAAGATCAGCAAGGAGGCCTTGAGAGCATTGGTGAGGGGGGCTGACCCCTGCTCGCGGGCCATCGTCCCCTCATTGACGCCCCCAGGTCCTGGAGATGCTGAACAGCCTCAATGGGGAGTGGGTCACCTTCCAACAAACCGTGCTGGACAGCGAGCTGATGCTCAAGAAACACAAGGAGAAGTTCAAGACAGGCCTCATCCACTCGGCTGATGATTTCAAGAAGAAAGCCCACAATCTTCTGGAGGACTTTGAATCCAAAGGTACCCGCTTCTCGGCTCCTCTCCCCTTCCCTCCGTTGTGACCCAGGCTTTCTGAGCCCAGGTCCCTGGGAGGCTTGAACAGAGGGAGGGTGGTGCTGGGGAGGGGACGGAGCCCTGGCGCGGCTGCCGTCGCCGAGCGTTGGCTGGGGCCCTCCTGAATTTCTAGTTTCCTCACACCTCCCGTGGCCCATGTGTTTCTGCTTCTCAAGCCGCATTTAAGAGTTTTTGCTGGGGCGCCTGGGGGGCTCAGTCAGTTAAGCGTCCGACTTCGGCTCAAGTCATGATCTCACAGTTTGTGGATTTGAGCCTCGCGTCGAGCTCTGTGCTCCCAGCTCAGAGCCTGGAGCCTGTTTCAGAGTCTGTCACTCCCTCTCTCTCTGACCGTCCCCTGCTCACGCTGTGTCTCTCTCTCAGAAATTAAAAAAAAAAAAGAAGTTTTTGCTAAGATTAACCTTCGTTCTTACAACGCGTTCCCTCTTGTTTTCCTTCCCCTCCTCACGCGAGGAGAGAGAGATTTGCCCTTCCAGGGGGCGACGGCCTGGAGCGGGGGGTCTGAGCGGCACCCTTGCCTCCCGCAGGCCCCTTCACCAGTAACGTGGGCCATCAGTCGGCGCTCGATCAGATCGCCCAGATGCGGGCCATGCTGGCCGCCATGCGGGAGGAAGAAAGCAGTCTCCGCTCCAACCTGGGCATCTTCAAGATCGAGCAGCCCGTCTCCAAGGACCTGCAGAACTTGGAGAAGGTGGCGTGCGGGCCGGACCCGCGTGGTCCCCGCGGATGGGCCGGGAAGGAGCCTGCGGCCTACGGGCCGGGCCGCGCCCGCCAGCGACGTCTGCACGCCCTGTCTTGGGGGCGGATGTCCTGCCGGGCTTGGGGGGCGGCCTCCCGTGGTGGCTGTGATCTACGTGTCCCGGTTGGCTAATGGCATTGAGGGTCCTTCCCGGGCCTGTCACGTGACGGGCCCCTACGGCGGGAAGCGGAGGAAGGGGTGTGACCCGTCAGGTGGAGCGAGCGAGGGGGGCAGAGGAGCTGGGCGTCTGTGGGGGAAGGGCCCGGAGTCCCGCCGCCCAACGCCTCTTCTGCCCTTGGCCGCAAAGGAGCTGGACGCCCTGCAGCAGGTCTGGGAGGCCACGCGGGACTGGGAAGAGAGCTGGAGCCGGTGGAAGACGGGCCGCTTCCTCGACCTGCAGACGGACGCCATGGAGGCCGTGGCCCACGGGCTGTCCCGCCGCCTCCTGAGGCTCGCCAAAGAGTACAAGGCGCGTGGAGGCCGGGGCGAGGCCCAAGGGACGGCCGTGGGGGGACGGCGCCAGGGCTTCTGACGCGTCCCCTTCTGCCGCCCAGGACCGCAACTGGGAGGTTATCGAAACCACGCGCTCGAAAATAGAGCAGTTCAAGCGGACCGTGCCTCTCATCTCGGACCTGCGCAACCCGGCCCTCAGAAGCAGGTGAGGCCGCTCCTGGGGCCGCCCCTGGCCCGAGCCCTCCCCGGCCCTCTCAGGGTCCCCGGCCCCCCCCGCAGGCGCCCTCCGGGGTGGCCTCGTGAGAGCCGCCGCGTCCTGCGACTCCGCCGCCCCGCCCGGTTCCTTCTGTCTTTCCTCCCCTGTGCCTGTTCTGATCACGGCCCAGCCGGACACCTTCACTCAGGCAAACAGTGCATTCTTTCTTTTTTAATTTCTTAAAATGTTTATGTATTTTTGAGAGCGAGAGAGAGAAACAGAGCACAAGCAGGGGAGGGGCAGAGAGAGAGGGAGACACAGAACCCGAAGCAGCTCCAGGCTCCGAGCTGTCAGCACAGAGCCTGACGCGACCCTCGAACCCACGAACTGCGAGATGATGACCTGAGCTGAAGTCAGATGCTCAACTGACTGAGCCACCCAGGCACCTCATTCGTTCGTTCTTTCTTTCCTTCTTTCTTTTTTCCTTCCTTCCTTCCTTCCTTCCTTCCTTCCTTCCTTCCTTCCTTCCCTCTCTCTCTCTCTTTCCTTCTTTCGAGAGAGCACCCACAAGTGTGTGCATGCAAGCAGGGGAGGGGCAGAGAGACAGACTTCCCAGCAGGCTCCACGCTGTCACTGGGGGGGGGGAGGGGTGGCTGGAACTGACAAACTTCTAGATCATGACCTGAGCCAAAATCAAGAGTCAGGCGCTTAACCCACTGAGCCCCCCAAGCACCCCCCAAAAATTTTGTTCTGATGCAGCTAAAGGTACCACTTTCTTCCTTCAGGGATTTTATTTTGGGACCTCATTTAAGAAGACCTCCCTTTGGGGCGCCTGGGGTAAAGCATCTGACTCTTGATTTCAGCTCAGGTCATGATCTCACAGTTTGTGGGTTTGAGGTCTGCATCGGGCTCTGCGCTGACAGAGCGAAGCCTGCTTGAGATTCTCCCTCTCTCTGCCTCTCTCCAAATAAACAGATAAACTTTCAAAAGATAGAAAAAAACCCCTCTCCTGCCTAAGGTTACACATGCATTCTCTCCATACTTTCCTTGAACACTTTATAATTTTGTTTTGCAAGTTTTTACTCTTTTGATGCATCTGGAACCCATTACCTGATAGAAGAGACCTTCACAGCCATTGAGGACTGAATAAACGATTTTATTTTATTTATTTTTAACGTTTTAAATTTTTATTGATTTTTGAGACAGAGACAGAGCATGAGTGGCAGAGGGGCAGAGAGAGGGAGACACAGAATCTGAAGCAGCTCCAGGCTCTGAGCTGTCAGCACAGAGCCCGACGTGGGGCTCGAACCCATGAACCCAGAGATCACTGAGTTGAAGTTGAAGTAGGACACTTAGCCAACTGAGCCACCCAGGTGCCCCTGGAATAAATGATTTTAAAAGCGGCATTTTAATAATCAGCTATTCCTTTAGAAGGAAGTAATCTTTCTTCTTCTGCATCATGTCCATGGCAGTGTTTCTGGGCCCCGCTTCACTGTCCAGTACCCTGTGGTTAAGTACGACCTGACCGCTCCCCTTGCTGGACCTCGCCCAGCCTCAGTTTCCTCACGTACAGATGGAGGAGTCAAAAGTCCGCACGTAAACGCTCGGCCCTGCCTGTGGTCTACAGGGAACTCCATGCTGTCAGTGTTGACTCTCTGTCCAGAGAGTCGGCAGCTCGCTGTCTGTATTTCCCCGCCGGGCCTAAGGTTGCGTTTAGGGCCCATTTAGGGGCCTGTTGAAGGGGCACCTGGGTGGCTTAGTCAGTTGAGCGTCCGACTTTCGCTTAGGTCATGATCTCGCGGTTCGTGGGTTCGAGCCCCGCGTCGGGCTCTGTGCTGACTGCCAGCTCAGAGCCTGGAGCCTGTTTCAGTCTGTGACTCCCTCTCTCTCTGACCCTCCCCTGCTCACGCTGTCTCTCTCTCTCTCCTAGAAATAAATAAAACATTTAAGAAAAAAAAACAAAAGGAAATACCTGTTGAAGCCCGAATGGATCCGTGTGCGGAATCGCACGGCCCCGGTGGGTGGGGGGGGGCCTGCGGGCCGGCCGTGGGCTCTGACGCCCTGTCCCCGGCTGCAGGCACTGGGATCAGGTCCGGGAGGAGATCCAGCGCGAGTTCGACCAGGAGTCTGACAGCTTCACCCTGGAGCAGATCGTGGAGCTTGGGATGGACCAGCACGTGGAGAAAATTGGGGAGATCTCGGCCTCGGCGACCAGAGAGCTGGCCATAGAGTTGGTACGACAGAGTCCTCTCCTGCCCCCCGCCCCC
>NW_027533258.1:9832499-9832764 GCF_008692635.1 Crocuta crocuta | reverse complement strand
CGCCCAGCGCCAAGCCTCCCACCATCCGACGGCCCCCCCGTTCCCCGTGGGGAGCAGCTACCGGATCCCGCGCCCCCCAATTTCTTTCCGCAGGCCTTACAGAACATCGCCAAGACCTGGGAAGTCATCCAGCTGGACGTAGTTCCCTACAAGGACAAGGGCCACCACCGGCTCAGGTAGACGGGCCGCCCGGGAAGCGCAGGGCCGCGCCGCCTGGGCTGCAGAGCGGCCGGAGGGCGGGCAGGTGCGGCCGGACCACGGTTTG
>NW_027533258.1:9827578-9832410 GCF_008692635.1 Crocuta crocuta | reverse complement strand
GGAGGTGTTCCAGGCGCTGGAGGACAACCAGGTGGCCCTGTCCACCATGAAGGCTTCTCGTTTCGTCAAGGCCTTTGAGAAGGAGGTGGACCGCTGGGAGCGCTGCCTGTCCCTCGTTCTGGAGGCCGTGGAGATGGTGCTCACCGTGCAGCGGCAGTGGATGTACCTGGAGGTGGGGACTCGCTGCCCGAGCGGCCCCTGCAAACCCTCTGCCCCTCTCCCTGCGCGGGTTACCAGCCTCGTTTCCCACTCTAAAGTCNTTCTCCCCCCACTCGTGCTCTGTCTCTCTGTCTCAAAAATAAATAAAAACACTACGAAATTTTTTAAAAACACAGGTGGACTCTTAACCAACTGAGACGCCCAGGTGC
The DNA here is from genome assembly GCF_008692635.1 of Crocuta crocuta. Lineage (NCBI taxonomy): Eukaryota > Metazoa > Chordata > Mammalia > Carnivora > Hyaenidae > Crocuta > Crocuta crocuta. Next base: position 9,832,042 of record NW_027533258.1, on the reverse strand, counting down.
CACATCTTTTTTTTTTTAATTTTTTTTTTTAAATTTATTTCTAGGCGAGAGAGAGAGAGGGAGAGAGAGAGAGAGAGACAGCGTGAGCAGGGGAGGGTCAGAGAGAGAGGGAGACACAGACTGAAACAGGCTCCAGGCTCTGAGCTGGCAGTCAGCACAGAGCCTGACGCGGGGCTCGAACCCACGAACTGCGAGATCATGACCTAAGCGAAAGTCGGACGCTTAACCGACTGAGCCCCCCCGGTGCCCCTGCCACATCTTTTTTCAAAAGTTTACTCATTTATTCTGAAGTCATTCTCCTGTCTCGGCCCCGAGCGTCTGACTCTCAGTGATTACCTCTCAGTCTTCAGCGCCCCCCACCTCGAAAAGCCTTTGTTCTCTTTTCGTTTTTCTTCTCGGACCCAAGTGTCTGGGGTCCCGACCCCGACCTTCCTTCCGCAACTTAGCGCCTCCTGCCCTTTGGTTCCGACTCCTTACCTGCCTCCCACGGCCGCTCCTGCCCTGGGAGCGAGGAGTATGTGAGCCGCAGCCTCTCGCCCCCATCCCGGCCCCTCAGAACATCTTCCTGGGGGAGGACATCCGCAAGCAGCTGCCCAGCGAGTCGGCCCTGTTCGACCAGATCAACAGCACCTGGAAGTGCATCATGGACCGGATGAGCAAGGACAGCAACGCCCTGCGCAGCACCCACCACCCAGGTCTGTTGAGCTCGGTGGCCTCGTGTCCTGACAGAGCCTGGGTGGGCGCCCGGTGAGCGCGACGCCGGGGCCGCACGCATCAGGGCCACAAGACTGACAGTCGTAGCGGCCTCCGTGCCGTCACCACCGCCTCATCTGAGCTTTAAAAGAGCCGTTCAGTAAGGGAGACTCGGCACACACCCAGGCCGAGTGTACTGTATGGTTATAGAGCGGGATGTGGAGTCAGGGGTGAGTTCAGAGCCGGCCTCCTGCGCCATTGCCAGTGTGGCTCCGGGAGCCTCCTCCTCACCCCGGCCTCCTCCCCTGCAGTAGGGGCGGGGGCACCGGCAGCCCTTTCTCCGCGTCCCTGCGGGGATCGTGAAGGCGTGTGCGGTCCTCAGCACAGAGCCTGGCATGAAGCCAGCGCCCAGTTACTAGCACTGCGCCTCGGGAGCCGTCACTGGGCGGGTTCCTTCACGGGACAGTGCAGGGAACTGAGGTAACGCAGAGCAAGCACTGACCTCCTCGGGGCCATGGCGTCAGCTCTTGGCGGCTGTTAGCTGTTGTTGTTATTACCTTGACTTTAATTGGTTCATCAGGTTAACTGGTCTTCGTTGGAGACCCTTCGGTAAGCATGGGGTGGGGCCGGGGGGAGATGCACACTCAGAAAGGCCTGGTTGATTGTGGCGGGCCGGGGTCAAGAATCAGGCATTGAGGTTTGGTGATGGGCACCAGGAACAAGTATGCTGGGAAGAGTTCTCGGTTGGGCTACTGAGAACTTTATTTTGCCTTGGGCCAATCTGTTTTTTTAAAAAATGTTTATTCATTTCTGAGATTCAGAGAGACAGAGCATGAGCGAGGGAGGGGCAGAGAGAGAGAGGGAGACCCAGAATCTGAAGCAGCTCCAGGCTCCGAGCTGTCAGCACAGAGCCCGACGCAGGGCTCGAACCCACGAACCGTGAGATCATGACCTGAGCTGAAGTCGGACGCTCAACCGTCTGAGCCACACAGGCGCCCCAACAATTTTTCACTTTCCCAGGAACCTTGGGTGTACATATGAAAAAAACCCACGATTTTAATTATTCTGGTAAAGTGCAAGCGTTAGGTTATGCAAAGTTGAGCAGCAGCATGCATTTGTTAGAAATAATATCTGATCGTTGGCAAAATTACTTCTTGCGACAATTTGTAAGCAAAGCCATAGAGACAAGTATCCCTTTGCTGAAGACAAAAACCACACTCCTCTTGGCCATGGCCACCAAGTCTCCTTGTGATCCCCGCGGGCCATTCGGAGGTCCGGCAGCCCGGAGACTCTTTGCTTGGAAGGGTGAGGAGTCCCTCAGCATTCACATTCCAGGGTACTCATAGTTTCTTCAGAGCTAGAAACTGAGCAAACAAGGAGACCTAAGGTTAGGAGGAAGCTAGGATTGCTGAGAGCTGGCAACGTGAATCCATTTTTTTTCCAGTTTGTTTATTTTGAGAGAGAGAGAATGAGAATCCCAAGTAGGCTCCACACTGTCAGCGTAGAGCCCACCGTGGGGGCTCGAACCCACGAACCGTAAGATAATGACCTGAGCTGAAATCAGGAGTCCGATGCTCAACCAACTGAGCCCCCCAGATGCCCCCGTGAATCCATGTTGTTTAGTGTCTTAAATTGCTCTTTGAGGTAGAGAGTGTGACGGTTTTTTGGACAAAGGGCTAAAAGCTCGGTGAGGTTAACCAATAGGCTGATTGGTGGTAGAGCTGCCGTCTGCATGGCCGCCGTCTGTCCCTCAGTCTAGTGGCCCTGTCGCTACACCTCCAGGGACACGGGCATCTTGGTGGTTCCAGACCTCTGTCACCGTGTGCACATGGCCTATATTTACATCTCATGATTTCACTCGCTGCTTTGTGTACGAGCAGAACAGTCTCTAATTTTCAGAAACTCTTGGGGTGACCGCAGAGCCCTGCATTCCTTGCGGGAACAGGATCGTTGTTCTCTCTTTTTTCTTTTTTTTAAATTTATTTTTTAATTTATTTTTGAGACAGAGAGAGCACAAGCAGGGGAGGGGCAGGGAGAGAGGGAGACACAGAATCTGAGACAGGCTCCAGGCTCTGAGCTGAGCACAGAGCCCAACGCGAGGCTCAAACCTATGAATCGTGAGTTCATGACCTGAGCCGAAGTCGGACGCCCAACCCACTGAGCCCCCCAGGCGCCCCAGGACCGTTGTTCTAAGACCGTAGGGAGACGGGACGTAGTGGTATTCACTGAATCCTGTACACCGTATACCAGTGCAGGGTGTACAAACGTGTAACAGTGTGTAACAAACACTCAACGAATTAACGAAGAGCATGGGATAAGTGTGATGGGGTGATTTGGAGACCCTACTCGGCTTCCGGAAACCATTCCGGCAGTACGACCCCTGCCATCGAGCGCTGGCAGCAAGTGGAACATCCTGGCTCTACTTCAGGTGACGGGGAAGGGCCAGCAAACCTTACTCGCCGCTCTTCCCCCAGGCCTCCTGGACACGCTGATCGAAATGAACATGATTCTGGAAGACATTCAGAAGTCTCTAGATATGTATTTGGAGACCAAGCGCCACACTTTTCCCCGCTTCTACTTCCTGTCCAATGACGACCTCCTGGAGATCCTCGGCCAGTCCCGCAACCCGGAGGCCGTGCAGCCGCACCTCAAGAAATGCTTTGACAACATCAAATTGCTGAGAATGCAGAAGGTCGGGGGAGCCAGCTGGGCTGGGGTGCAGGGCAGGGGACAGATGGTGGCGTCAAGGTACTCAAGGCCTGGGAGGGGACCTTAGCCCTCCCCACAGGAGGGGGATAGTCATACTTCTGGGTTATCTGGGCGAGAACTTGTTAGAATTGGTGAATCGGGAGATGTCAGGAGTGGGCCGGCCAGACCACTAACAGCTTCCTGGTTTTGCAGGTTGGGGGCCCCAGCAGCAAGTGGGAAGCTGTGGGAATGTTCTCGGGCGATGGCGAGTATGTGGACTTCCTCCACTCAGTATTCTTAGAAGGGCCCGTGGAGGTGAGTTGTGGCGAGGGTCGAAGCATCAGGCTGATTCCTCTTCCCCTCGGAAACTCAGCTTGGCCCTGAGAGGAGAGGACACCCCTGGGAAGGGACATTAGTCACTGTCCGCCTCCCACCTGCCGGTCCCGAAAACTAGCCTCTGCCCTGAACCCGGAAACCGCGCAGGCCGCCCCCCTCGCCTCCACTTCCCTCGGGGGCCCGGCCAGCCGCTCGCCCCCGGCCCTGCGGCCCTGCCACTGTGTGCTCTCGCCTGCCCCAGTCCTGGCTTGGCGACGTGGAGCGGGCCATGAAGGTGACCCTGCGGGACGTCCTCCGTGCCTGCCGCGTGGCCCTCAAGAAGTTTCTCAACAAGAGGGACAAGTGGGTGAAGGAGTGGGCTGGCCAGGTGAGCTGGGCCAGGCTGATGGGGGGACGAGAGGGACGGAGCCGCGGGGAAGCAGCAGACGTAGACAGAACCCCGTTCTGGGCTCACGCCTGGCTTCCCGGCCTGCGGGCCCTGAGCTCCTGCCCTTAGGCACATGCCCAACCCTGGGCAGAGAAGCATATGGACAGAGGAGTAGCAGCGCGTCCTGGCGGGGCTGGGGGCTGGGCTGCCTGGCCGGCCAGGGGCAGAGGTGTGGACGCGGCCTCTGCGTGCCCCAGATGGTGATCACTGCCAGTCAGATCCAGTGGACGGCCGATGTCACCAAGTGCCTGATGACAGCCAAGGAGCGGGGGGACAAGAAGATCCTCAAGGTCATGAAGAAGAAGCAGGTGGGGGGCCCC
>NW_027533258.1:9821778-9827454 GCF_008692635.1 Crocuta crocuta | reverse complement strand
GGGGCTGGAAGTCGTGGGAGGCCGGGACGCAGCGTGTTAGGGTTTGGTTGCACGCCCCTCCGTACTCCCCCCTCCCCGAACCCCCCGGCAGGTGTCAGTGCTGAATAAGTATTCGGAGGCCATCCGGGGGAACTTGACCAAAATCATGCGGCTTAAGATCGTGGCCCTGGTGACGATAGAGGTGCACGCCCGGGACGTGCTGGAGAAGCTGTATAAGAGCGGCCTCATGGACATCAGCTCCTTCGACTGGCTCAGCCAGCTCCGCTTCTACTGGGAGAAGGTATGCGAGGCCTGGTGTCCGCTCCGTCTGCGATCCCCCCCACACCAGTCCCCCAGCGCTCCATCTCGCCTCGCGTCCCTAACCGGGTCAGCTCTGTCGCCTCCTGAATCAGGAGTGGTCATTGCTCCAGTCAATGCTCACTGGGGCTGGCACTTGACCGAGACCCGGAGCCTCCACGGCCGGGGCATTTGTGCCGCCTGAAGCCCCCACCCCCATTTTCCTTCTGGGTCGTAAACCCTCCCCCCGTAAACCGAACCCCTGATCTCCTAACCACTGCCTCCCCGCCTCCTTGGTCCTGTCTCCGTCCGGGTCCTCAGCCCGCCTCTCCCCTGCCCTGCCCGGTTTCCCCAGGATCTCGATGACTGTATGATCCGCCAGACCAACACGCAGTTCCAGTATGGCTATGAGTACCTGGGGAACTCCGGGCGGCTCGTCATCACCCCCCTGACTGACAGGTCGGCTGGGCACGGCGACCAGGTGGCTGGGGGGTGGGGGGGGGGCAGCGGCTGCTCAGGGCAGGCTCCCAGGACTCAGACCAGGTCTCGTCCTCACCCTCAGGTGTTATATGACGCTGACCACGGCGCTGCACCTGCACCGAGGGGGGTCCCCCAAGGGCCCGGCGGGCACGGGGAAAACTGAGACCGTCAAGGATCTGGGCAAGGCCCTCGGCACCTACGTCATTGTGGTCAACTGCTCCGAGGGCCTGGACTATAAGTCCATGGGCAGGATGTACTCGGGCCTGGCCCAGGTCAGTGCCCCGGAGGCCCCCGACGTGTCGTTTAGCCCCAGAAAGAGCCGGCTGGCTCACTGCTTTGTGACCACCAACACCGTATCACCTCTCATCTCGGTGAAGTCCCTGCACCACCCCGAGCTTCACTCAGGGCCGGGGCTCGCTTATTTGAAGAATGGAAAGATTATGAGAGGGCTCCGTAAGGCGATGCGCGCCAACTGTGCGTGGTGTATGTGCTCGGTGCCTGCGAGATCTCTGCCCCAGCCCCTTTCCCACCCACACCTTGTCTGGCTCTCCCTGGTCCACTGGAACGTTCTGGCCAGAAACCACAACCGGCTACGCTGTCCCCAGCCCACGCCAGGTAGCGCGGGCGTTTGGGAGACCGCCATGCCCACCGGCGCGTTCCAGGCAGGACACGATAGTTTCTAGTGTCTCCCCGTGTGTGGAGGGGGGACCTTCTCTCGCTCCCNCCACAGACCGGCGCCTGGGGCTGCTTTGACGAGTTTAACCGAATAAACGTGGAGGTGCTGTCGGTGGTGGCCCAGCAGATACTGTCCATCCTGTCGGCCCTGGCTGCCAGCCTCACCCGCTTCCACTTCGAAGGCTTTGAAATAAACCTGGTGTGGTCCTGTGGGATCTTCATCACCATGAATCCTGGTATGGGGGCTGGGTTGCCGGCCGCTGAGGCTCGGCGGCGGGGGGAGCACTGAGTGTCCTCCACCGTCCAGGCCGCTGTGTTTAGCCAGGGGACAGGCGGCTAAAGACAACAGAGCGTGAGAGAAGGGTAAACACCGACTTCCTGGGAGAAGGGGAGGCGATCTTACGTCCTCCCGAAATGCGCTGACATCCGCTTGTGTGTGTACGTGTGTCCCTAGTCTCCTGAGATGCTTCTCCGTCCTCTCCCAGCAGGCGAGCTCCCTGAGTTCTGGAAGCTGCCATCCCTTTCCCAGAGAGACTCTCCCCGAACACGCAGGCCCTTGTTCCCTAGGAAAAGCTCCAGAGGCAGGGTCCGCGGGGAAACCAGGAAAGGGTTTGGGTATCGGAAGAATCTGAGACACAGCAGTGATTTCCATCAGGACTGTCCCGAGTCCCACACGGAGCCTGGACGGACGAGAAGCCGTCAGCTCTGGGATTTGAGTCTGACACAGGGCCACGCAGAAAGGAGGGGAGGCGCCAGGGTTAGGAGAGCAGGGCCAGGGCCGAGGTGAGGCGAGGGGAGAGCATGTAGTCGGAGGTGGGTAGCCCGTGGGGCCAGCCAGGGTTGGGGAGGACGGGGTCGCGTGGGGAGCCGCTGGGGCTCTGAAAAAATGGTGCCGTTTTTCAGGCTACGCTGGCCGCACTGAGCTGCCCGATAACCTCAAATCCATGTTCCGCCCGATTGCCATGGTGGTGCCGGACTCCACTCTCATCGCCGAGATCATTCTCTTCGGGGAGGGCTTCGGCAACTGCAAGGTGGGCGGGCGGTGACGTCCTTTCCCGATCGTCTGCCTTCCCTTCCGGGGTTACTCCCCGCACAGAGGGGCCCCGGCCTCACGGTCAGCTTATCCTACAAGGAACGGAGGCTGTTGTCAGCAGGATGTGGGGGCCGGAGAGCTCAGGGGAGGGGGGTCTGCCCCTGGCCCGCGTCAGGACCGTTGCCGCGATCTTCCCGCTAGAGCTGTCCACAGAGCCCGTCCCGGCCGCCTCGGGTCCCAGGGCCGGCTTCCGGCCATCTGTAACCGTCCCTGCGCGGAGGAGAGGGGTTTCTGGGGCGCTCAGTGTCCCCTGCTCTGTCTCGGCCCCCAGATCCTGGCCAAGAAGGTGTACACGCTGTACTCGCTGGCCATGCAGCAGCTGTCCAGACAGGACCACTACGACTTCGGCCTGCGGGCCCTCACCTCCCTCCTGCGCTACGCGGGCAAGAAGCGCCGTCTGCAGCCCGACCTGTCGGACGAAGAGGTGGGTCAGGGCCACGGCCGCGGGCCTTCACCTGCGCCCTCAGCAAAGCTTTTCAGATCCTGTCCCCAGGGGGGGATTCCCGCCCCTACGCCCCCTTCTGCCGTCCCCCGTGTGACCTGTCCTGCTGCTGACCACCTGCCCCTCGCCCCCCGGAGAGACAGGCCCTGGGGAGAACCCAGGCCCTGGCCGCTCAGGCCCGAGGGTCCGTCTCTCCCGCCCAGATTTTGCTGCTCTCCATGCGGGACATGAACATCGCCAAGCTGACCTCGGTCGACGTGCCGCTCTTCAACGCCATCATGCAGGACCTGTTCCCCGGCACCGAGCTGCCCGTCATCGACTACGGCAAGGTATCTGTACCCCCTTCCCCCCCCCCACTTGTGAATGTCTTTGTTCTGCCTTCCACTGGTCGTGACCTCCTGATGGACCGTCAACCGCTCCGGGCTTCCTCGCCTCACAGACACCCCGCTCTCCCGCCGCCGCCCACCCCCTCCTGACGGGGCGGGGTCTCACTGTGGAAACTTCCAGGCCCTTCTATCTCCTCTGTGCCCAGCAGCGCCCCCTGCCTCAACTTCTCTCCTCACTCGGGGGCGCTGAGAAGCTGCCGGGAGCTGCTGATGCGTGAGAGCTGCGAGAGCCATGGAAGGGAAGGGGTGGGCAGGAGGGTTCTAGAAAGCACAGGGACCTCCTCCGGAGTGCTCCCTTCTCCTGGAACCTCGAACGTGCCGGACAGAGGCGTGTCTTTGTCAGCGCGTTCCTAAGCCAGCGGGAAAGACAGGCCCGGGGTGTGGAGCTGGGGTGAAAGCAGGGAGGTAATGCAACAAGCTTACGAGGAAAGCGTCCTCATTACTCCCATTTAACAGACAAGGAAACTGAGGCTCAGAGGTGCAACTTCCTCGGGTTCACGCAGCGGAAGCTGGGGCCCCGGTCTCTCTGCTCTGCGGACAGCCGGCCTCCGGCCAGAGCGCAGGGGGCCCCGGGGCCACGTCTGCCGGTCCGGACGTGAGCCCCCAGCCCCCAGGGGGCTCATGCTCTCTCCCTGCGTCTTGGCCTCCCTCAGCTGCGGGAGACCATCGAGCAGGAGACCCGCGACATGGACCTGCAGCCCACGCCGTTCACGCTCACCAAGGTGATCCAGCTGTACGAGACCAAGAGCTCGCGCCACTCCGCCATGATCGTGGGCTGCACGGGCAGCGGCAAGACGGCCTCGTGGCGGGTGCTGCAGGCCTCCCTGTCCTCGCTGTGCTGCGCCGGAGACCCCAACTTCAACGTCGTTCGGGTGCGGGGCCCCTGGCGGACGGGGGGGAACGCGGTGCGCGCCAGGAGGCCAGGGCCGGGGGCTCGAGAGACAGCAGGGCGGGCACAGAGCCCCGGATGTGAGGGGGGCGGGTGGAAACAGGAGGGCACCTGGGGGTTGGCGCCGGCCAGCAGCTCACCACCCCCCCCCCCCGTCCCGGGCCGCTTCCAGGAGTTCCCCCTGAACCCCAAGGCCTTGTCCCTGGGGGAGCTGTATGGGGAATACGACCTCAACACCAACGAGTGGACAGACGGCGTCCTGTCCAGCGTCATGCGGGCGGCCTGTGCAGGTGCCCCGAGGGTCGCGGGGTGGGGCCGGGCGGTGGGGCTGGAAAGCTCNAAGGGGGGGGGGGGGAGCCTCTCTGGGGACGAGAGGGAAGGGAGGTCCGGGGAGAAAGTTCTGGCTTGCTGACCCTCCTCCTCCTACCAAGACGAGAAGCCCGACGAGAAGTGGATCCTCTTCGACGGCCCCGTGGACACACTGTGGATCGAGAGCATGAACTCCGTCATGGACGATAACAAAGTCCTGACCCTCATCAATGGGGAGCGCATCGCCCTGCCTGAGCAGGTGCCGCCCCGCGGAGCTGGGGACCCGGGGGCACGAGGCGGGGCTCGCGGCCGGGGGGGCGGGGAGCCCCACGGGGAGGAGTTCTGTGCGGGGAGGAAGGGGGAGGACGCCTGGCTTCGGGGAGACCCTCTCCCGCGGATGGCGGGGACAGCTGATAGGAAAGAAGTCCGTGCCCCCTTCGCCGGACCGCCCGGGGTTACGTGTTCCCCAGCTGAGAAGCCCTCTCCACCCACACAAGTAGTGCGAGCGAGGCGGGNGGGGAGTGGGTGCAGAGGGAAAGATGAGGGGTGGGTCTGCATAGGGAGAGGGAGGCGGGGGGGGGGGGGGGGGGGAGGTTTTCAGTAAGCTTAACCTTGAACGAGCTCTAAATTCTTTTAAAAAGCAAATAAGTCATTTGTAAGCAACAGGCCATCCATCGCTCTGCCCCACTCAGTACTTGGACAGAGATGCTTGGGGGCATCGAGTCCCAGCTCTTTCTGCTGATGGGGGTGGGGTGGCCGGAGGATGAAGTTCCGACCCAGCGTGTCCTCAGGTGTCACTGCTGTTCGAGGTGGAGAACCTGGCCGTGGCCTCTCCCGCCACCGTGTCGCGCTGCGGGATGGTCTACACGGACTACGCTGACCTGGGCTGGAAGCCGTACGTTCAGTCCTGGCTGGAGAAGAGGCCAAAGGTGTGCAGGGGGGAGAGGAGAGGGCGGGTGGCCCTCAGCGCGGCCCGCGGGGCCAAGAGCGAGGGCCCTTTCTCACCGACCCCAGGCCGAGGCCGAGCCCCTTCAGCGCATGTTCGAGAAGTTCATCAACAAGATGCTGACCTTCAAGAAGGATTATTGCAACGAGCTGGTGACTGTCCCGGAATACAGAGGGAGCA
>NW_027533258.1:9816356-9821739 GCF_008692635.1 Crocuta crocuta | reverse complement strand
GTTCTGGCCACTCCAGAGAATGGGGAGAGCAGGGCCGGGGTGGGGGGGCAGAGCAGGGCCGGGGCGGGGGGGCTTGTGACCATGCGGGCACAGCTCCAGGGAGTGGGGCGTCCAGGGAGTGGGCGTTTGCACCCAGACCTGCGCGGAGCGGGGACACCAGAGGGAGGGCTCACTGGCCTTGGAGGAGCCGTGCACGCGGGTGTGCGTGTGCCTGTGCACACGCGGCAGAATGCCAGACGTGCGCCTCTAACACCGTGAAGTCTCGCTGTGATTTCCTACCCGTATCTGGGGAGCCGAGGACAGTTCATCTGGTTCCTCATCTTTCCGTCCTTTTAAAAAAATAGCTATTAGGCTTTGGCGTATGGGAAGCCTTGGGCGGCCGTTCCTGTGGCCAGGAGCCCCCAGCCTCATCTGAGGAGGGGGTTGGGAATGTTCAGGTTAACTGACATTTAAGAGCAGCATCGTCCAGTTCAGATTTCTGGAGTAAAGACTAAAGTTGGGTATTTGTCTGTTGAGCTGAAATCACTGCCTGGAAACAGTTTGTACTGTATTTATTTATTTATTTATTTATTTATAACTTATTTTTTAATTTTTGTTTCTTTAAAAATTTTTTAATGTTTTACTTATTTCTGAGAGAGAGAGAGACAGCATGATGAGGGGAGGGTCAGACAGAGAGGGAGACACAGAATCCGAAGCAGGCTCCAGGCTCTGAGCTGTCAGCACAGAGCCTGACGCAGGGCTCGAACCCATGAACTGTGAGGTCATGACCTGAGCCGAAGTCAGATGCTTAACCAACTGAGCCACCCAGGCACCCCTTTAATTTATTTTTTTTAATATTTATTTTAGAGAGAAAGAGACAGACAGACAAAGTGCGAGCAGGGGAAGGGCAGAGAGAGAGATTGAGAGAGAGAGAGAGAGAGAGAGAGGATCCAAAGCAGGCTCCAGGCTCCGAGCTGTCAGCACAGAGCCCAATGCGGGGCTCGAACCACGAACTGCGAGATCATGACCTGAGCGGAGGTCAGACGCTTAACCGACTGAGCCACCCAGGCGCCCCAAGATAAATGAACTTTTTAAAAAACTAAACAATAAAAATAAATAAAAATAAAATGTTTTATATTAAATCCAGTCCTGCTCCCCCGTCTATACGAGTAACGACTGTAGCATGTGTGGGTGCATCATTTCAGACCTTTCTAACAGCATTTACATACAGGCCTGTAGGCAGCCGTAGAAAATGTGGTATGTCAGGGGCGCCTGGGTGGCTCAGTCGCTTAGGCACATGACTTTGGCTCAGGTCATGATCTCACGGTCTGTTGGTTTGAGCCCCACATCTGGCTCTGTGCTGGCAGCTAGCTCAGAGCCTGGAGCCTGCTTCAGATTCTGTGTCTCCCTCTCTCTCTGCCTCCCGCCCCCCGCCTCCCCGATTGTGCCGTCTCTCAAAAATAAATAAACATAAACATGTTTAAAAAAATAAAAAACACACCATGTCCCACGCGTCCCCTACCTGTACAGACATGTGGGTTTGAGTTCTGCATTGGCATCCACAGATTAAGGTCACTGCCTTTAACCACTGCACACTGTTCCACTGTAGAACATTCCTCTCCTGGCGGACACTTCGGTCATCTCCAGCTGTTTGCAGTTATAGACAGGTCGCCAGGACACCCCTCGCTCCAAGTCCTGGTGCGCCCGTGGGCACTTCAGGGCAGCCGTGGTGTGGCCGTACGCCGCCGCACCTTCAGGACACAGCAGAGGAGGGCGCCAGGGCAGCTGCTGACCGACGCGGACCTTCGGGTCCCCCTAAATGCTTCAGGTTTAGGTTTATCTACAAGCACAAGGTTTCTCCGGATGGAACCAGGAAGGGAGCAAAACCCTGAGCCTCAGAGGCGGCTTGCGAACGAGAGCCCCTCCACCTCGTACGGACGGACACCACGTCCCTTCTCGTTCTATCCAGGTGAACCCGGCCGACAGCGAGAACTACGTGACCATGGTAGAGCTGACCTTCGTGTTCAGCATGATCTGGTCCGTGTGCGCCTCCGTGGACGAGGAGGGGCGCAAGAAGATCGACAGTTACCTCCGAGAGATTGAGGGCTCCTTTCCCAACAAGGTCAGGGCGCCCAGGGCTGGCCGGCCCGTGCCTCCTGGTGCTCCAGCACCCACAAGGTTCCCCAGCGCCAGGCTCTGCCGGGGTTTCACCCATGCCGCTCCCCTGCGCCCTCCTGCTTTCACCCGGTGGGCTGGGCGCACCCCTGTCAGGGCCCGGGCCAGCCAGAGAAGGCTTTGGTGGCCTCAGACACGTTCTCTCCTTAGGACACGGTGTACGAGTACTTTGTGGACCCCAAGATGCGAAGCTGGACGTCATTTGAAGAGAAGCTCCCCAAGAGCTGGCGTTACCCCCCGAAGTGAGGCCGGGGTCGCGGGCGCGCTTGGGGCTGTGGGCGGTGGGAGACATGCACAGAGAGCCGGTGCCAGCAGAAGCGAGCCACGGAGGGGCCGACTCCCGGAGGAGGCCGTTCTGGGGTGCGGGAAGCAGGGCGCCCCATCTCCAGGCCCCTCGGGAGGCAGGGCGGCCGACGTCTGAGGAAGATAAACATCGGGAGGCGGAAGGGCGTTGGAAAGGAGGGGGCCAGGACCCTTGGGCAGGGCTCTCTTTCCTCCCAGCTCCCCCTTCTACAAGATCATGGTGCCCACGGTCGACACCGTTCGCTACAACTACCTGGTGAGCGCCCTGGTGGCCAAGCAGAAACCCGTCCTGCTGGTGGGTCCCGTGGGGACCGGCAAGACGTCCATCGCCCAGAGCGTCCTGCAGTCCTTGACTTCCAGCCAGTGGTCCGTGCTCACCGTCAACATGTCTGCGCAGGTGCGTCTCGGGGCCGGGCCCTCCCCCGGGGTCCGCGGGCCCGCCGCGCTCCTCCCGAGCCCCGAGTGTCTCCCCGGGGAGACCCCGGCAATGGTCCCGTGCCTCTTCCACCAGACCACGTCCAATAACGTGCAGAACATCATCGAGAGCAGGGTGGAGAAGCGAACCAAGGGGGTCTACGTGCCGTTTGGGGGTAAAAGCATGATCACCTTCATGGATGACCTAAACATGCCAGCCAAGGACATGTTTGGGTCCCAGCCCCCCCTGGAACTGATCCGCCTCTGGATTGACTATGGCTTCTGGTACGATCGCACGAAGCAGACCATCAAGTACATTCGAGTAAGGCTCCGGGGGACGGAGAGACTCCTGTGATCTGAGGCTCCTCTCCACGGGGGTGGGGCGGCCCCCCAGCTCCTTCCCCTCCCCGCCCCGCTCCTCAGTTATCAGTCCCTCCTGCGAACTCTCCTCGATGCCTCCGCCCTGTGCTTTGTGTGTGACCACAGGGTCCTGTCCTCCACCTCTGCGCCTTCTCCACGCTCACATGATGCCCCTGCTGTTGCCCAGAGTGGTCCCTGACTCGGGTCCCGCGTCCCCCCACGGGGCACCCCCGGGCAGTCGGGCTCTGCACCTGTGGGATTCTGAGCATCTTGTTTCATTTTTCCAAATCCATGGGCAGCAGCCCTTCCCTCCCACCCCCTGGGGGACCCATCTGTCTGGCACGCAGGGTCAGAAGCTCTCCTGACGGGTAGTGTATTCTTGTGTTTCTGAAAAAGGACACACATGCACACATGCACATGCACACTGAAAAAAGAAGAAAAGAAGGCGAGGTCTAGAAAACGTAGTCAAACATTTTCTAACTTACCTCCATTTTCTATTTTTGGTACATGGATCACAATGAACTTAAAACAAATGTGTCACTTGAATGATTCCCTAATCTCTTCCTTCTCTTCACCTCCCCGGTCCCCTGTCCCTGCTCGAGCTGTCCCGGCCCTCTCCCCTCCCCTCCCCGCCCCTCCGGCTCCGCTGACACCCTCCGTGTTCCCGTGCCCTGTCTCTGCCCTCCAGGACATGTTCCTGATGGCTGCCATGGGCCCTCCCGGGGGCGGACGGACCATCATCTCCCCAAGACTGCAGAGCCGCTTCAACATCATCAACATGACCTTCCCCACAGTGAGGGCGCGATGGGGGCTGGGGGAAGGGGGCCGTAAGAGGCAAGCCATCTGTGTCCCAGAGAACCAGGAGCCAGATCTGGGAGGGGTGGGGGCAGAGGTGCGCACAGGAAGCGGTAACGGGGTGGGGTGACCCCGCTGTTTGTGGGAGCCCTTGCTTCTCCTGAGCCAGAAGGGGTGGGGCTCCTCAGCCTGTGTGGCTGGCCGGCTCTTGTGGTCCTTGCGGGGGGTGGTGGCCAGAGAGCTCAGGGGCCCCAAAGACAGTAAGGGATGTAGATCCTGCTAAGCTGACAGCTGAGGGCAGCGTCAGGGTTTGGGGAGATGAGCGAGGCCTCTGCGGGGGGCCCAGAAGCCTCAGTCATCAAGATACATAACATTTGAATGCAACGTCAAAGCGGTCAAAGCCAAAAACTCGTGGTGCACAAATGCCACAGTGTTAAATAAATCCGAGATGGGGGGGTTGCTGAGGGATCTCCGAGCCCGAGGCAAAAGGAAACTGCCACAGTCCTGAGCCCATCTTTATTTAAAATGTGGGTATTTGTTCATCTTGGATGTTTTGCATTAATTTCGATTTTTATTTATTAATTTTTAAATGTTTGTTTATTTTTGAGAGGGGGGAGGGGCAGAGAGACTTCCAAGCAGGCTCTGCCCTGTCAACGCAGAGCCTGACGCAGGGCTCGATCCCATAAACTGGGCAATCATGACCTGAAACGAAACCAAGAGTCAGATGCTTGGCTTTCAAACCCAGGCGCCCCTGAATTTGAATTCTAAGTACTGCATTAAAATGTTATTTCTCGGGGCGCCTGGGTGGCTTAGTCGGTTAAGCGTCCGACTTTCGCTTAGGTCATGATCTCGCGGTTCGTGGGTTCGAGCCCCGCGTCGGGCTCTGTGCTGACTGCCAGCTCAGAGCCTGGAGCCTGTTTCAGTCTGTGACTCCCTCTCTCTCTGACCCTCCCCTGCTCACGCTGTCTCTCTCTCTCTCCTAGAAATTAAAAAAAAAAAAAAAAAGTTATTTCTCTTGATTTTGTGGGCTTTTTTGGTGCCCCTTTAAATTTGGCCCCTTGAGTGCTAAACTCACCCCCTGGCGTCGAACGGGCCCAGAGCCTCTGGGAGTGAGTGTGACTGCCCCCCTTCCCAGGAATCCCAGATCATCCGGATATTTGGCACCATGATCAATCAGAAGCTTCAGGACTTTGAGGAAGAGGTAAAGCCCATCGGGAACGTGGTGACCGAGGCCACCCTGGACGTGTACAACACGGTGGTCCAGCGCTTCCTGCCCACGCCCGCCAAGATCCACTACCTCTTCAACCTGCGGGACATCTCTAAGGTGATGTCCCCTCCTCCCCCCACCCGCCCGCCC
>NW_027533258.1:9807967-9816343 GCF_008692635.1 Crocuta crocuta | reverse complement strand
CCACAGGGCCTCCCACCCTGCCTGCCCCAGCCTCACCCTACCCCCTCCCGACAGAGTCTTCTCTGACCGTCTGGTGGATGCTGCAGACATGGAGGCCTTCATGGGCATCATCAGCGACAAACTAGGCTCTTTCTTTGACCTCACATTTCATAATCTTTGTCCCAACAAACGTCCTCCCATCTTCGGTGAGCTGGCGCCCCCGCCGCGGGCCGCAGGCGCTGGGAGGCGGCCTGGGAGGAGGGCCGGGGCCTGGGGTCCCTGGGGGGAGCCTGGCAACGACCACCGGGCCTTCAGGACCTGAGCCCCGCTTCCCTCGGCCCAGGGGACTTCATGCGGGAGCCCAAGGTGTACGAGGACCTGACGGACCTGGCGGCGCTGAAGGCGGCCATGGAGACGGCCCTCCGCGAGTACAACCTGTCCCCCACCGTGGTCCCCATGCAGCTGGTGCTCTTCCGCGAGGCTATTGAGCACAGTGAGCGCTTCCTCCCCGGGAGTCCCGCTCCCAGCGCCCTCGTCCCCAAGCAAGGCTGCGAAGCCACTTTCCTCTCTGGCCCAGGTGGCTAGTGGCGATGGTGGGGCTTTCCCTAGCCGCGTGGCGGCTGGCAGCGGGATCGCCGCCGGCCTCGGGCGCTGGCCCCTCCCCCCGCGTCGTGGTCCCTGTCCTGGGTTTCAGACACCGCGATCCCTAGCGTAGGGCCCGGGGGTCCCCGGGGTGGCTCAGCGGCCTCACCCCTGTCTCCCCAGTCACACGGATCGTGCGGGTCATCGGACAGCCGCGGGGCAACATGCTCCTGGTGGGCATCGGGGGCAGCGGGCGCCAGAGTCTGGCCCGCCTGGCCTCCTCCATCTGCGAGTACACCACCTTCCAGATCGAGGTCACCAAGCATTACCGGAAGCAGGAGTTTCGCGAAGGTAGGCGTGAGGGATCCCATGGCGCCAGGGAAGTGGAGAGGTGAAGCTGGTGGTGAGGGGGGCCAGGCCCCCGGGGGGGTGCTGTGCTCGGGGCGCAGGCTGGGGGCGGCTCCCCGCCTCGCAGAAGGGGAGCAAGGGGTGGGATGGTGAGTCTGATGCCCGCCGGCCCCCCCTCCCCTGCCCTCCTCTGGCCCAGATATCAAGCGCCTGTACCGCCAGGCGGGGGTGGAGCTCAAGGCCACGTCCTTCCTCTTCGTGGACACCCAGATTGCTGACGAGTCCTTCCTGGAGGACATCAACAACATCCTGAGCTCGGGCGAGGTCCCCAATCTCTACAAGGCCGAGGAGTTCGAAGAGGTTGGAGCCCTTCCCTGTCCTCCAGCTTGAGGCAGCGCAGATTCCAGAACAGGCCCCCTCGGCGGCCCTCTGTCCATCCCTCCCCGTCCCCCTTGTCTCCCCCTCAGTCACCCGCACCCCACGTGGCTTTAAAACCCACACCCCGCCTGGTCCAGTACAGCCCGGTCCCCTCCAGCCTGGTCCCGTCCGGCCTCGGCCGCCCCTGCGGCTCCGCCCCAAGCCCGTGTGGCTTCCGTGCAGATCCAGTCGCTCATCTCGGAGCAGGCCAAGGCCGAGCAGCTGCCCCAGTCCTCCGACAGCCTCTTCACCTACCTCATTGAGCGCGTGCGCAACAACCTGCACATCATTCTCTGCCTCAGCCCCGTGGGCGACCCCTTCAGGTGACTCCTGGGACAGCCTCTCCCTCCCTGTCCACCCTGGCCCCCTGCACCTTCCCGGTCATGAATTGGGTCCTGAATTGCTCGGGCTCTCCCGCCCCGCCCTGCCGGGCCCTAGGCCTCGGCTACTTTCAGGCTGGACCCGCTGCTCACATGGGAGTCGTGTGCTCCTCTGTGGTGTGTGGGACTGCATCGTTTCCTTGTCGTTTTGTTTTGTTTTAAATTTTTTTTTAAACATTTATTTATTTTTGAGAGAGAGAGAGAGATGGAAACACAGCATGAGCCGGGGAGGGGCAAGAGAGAGGGAGACACAGAATCCGAAGCAGCTCCAGGCTCTGAGCTGTCAGCACAGAGCCCGACGCGGGGCTCAAACCCACGAACCGCAAGATCATGACCTGAGCCAGAGGTGGACGCTTAATCGACTGAGCCCCCCAGGCGCCCTTATTTTGAATTTTTGGATCACGATTTTAAAAACACAAAATAACATACAATTTGCCATCATCACCATTTCTCAGATGTACGGCGCAGTGTCGTTAGTATATTCGCATCATTGTATGACAGATTTCTAGAACTTTCTCATCTTGCAAAACTGAAACTCTACACCCGTTGAGTAATTCCCCATTTCCCCCCCCTCCCCCCCTCAGCAACCAGTGACTCCTTTCTGTTTCTGCGCGTGACCACTCTAGGTACTTCCTGTAAGTGGAGTCATATAGCTTTTGTCTTTTTGTGTCTCGCTTGTTTCACTCGGCCCGGAGTCCTCAAGCTCCCTCCGTTTATAGCAGGTTTCAGAACTTCCTTGCTGTGTAAGGCCGAGTAATAGTCCGTGATGCGTATATGCCACGGTTTGCTTAGCCTTCCTTGGTGTGACTCGGTTTTAAGGGCATCAGAGAGGAGGAGGGAGACAGAACGGTATGGAGAGGCAATCGGGGCCGCCCCTTTGTTTGTCCTATTTATGGTATCACCGCGCCAGGCGCTGCTGCACATTTCACACGTGTCCCCCCCCACCCAGCCCCGAGTTTGCTACCAGCCCTGNTGGTTATTTTCCCTCTTAAGGAAAGTGATGTTCACTGGCTCAAGATCCACAGCTGGGTGTGAACCAGGCCGTCTGTCCCTAGATGCTACACTGAGCTCTGGGGGGAGCCGGATCTGGGTGGGGCGTGGGGGCACAGGCTGGGACATGCGGGTGTCTGGGAAGTGGCCGGCCTGTGAGGGAGCCAGGAGCTGGAGGCCACCTCCGCGGATGGGACTGACCTCCTCTCAAACCCCGTCACCAGGAACTGGGTCCGCCAGTACCCGGCCTTGGTGAACTGCACCACCATCAACTGGTTCTCAGAGTGGCCCCGCGAG
Organism: Crocuta crocuta; assembly: GCF_008692635.1. Taxonomy (NCBI): domain Eukaryota; kingdom Metazoa; phylum Chordata; class Mammalia; order Carnivora; family Hyaenidae; genus Crocuta; species Crocuta crocuta. Next base: position 9,813,350 of record NW_027533258.1, on the reverse strand, counting down.
GCCCTGCTGGAGGTGGCCGAGAAGTCCCTCATGGGCGTGGACCTGGGCACGCAGGAGAATGTGAGGCCCTCCCCACGCACCCAGCCTGAGTCCCCTCCCGCGTCCCTCCCCCACCTGCCTTCACTCTCCGCCTCGCACTCTTTTCCGCGGGCCGCAGATCCACAGGAAGGTGGCCAAGATCTTCGTCACCATGCACTGGTCCGTGGCGCAGTACTCACAGCGGATGCTGCTGGAGCTGCGGAGGCACAACTATGTCACGCCCACCAACTACCTGGAGCTTGTGTCCGGATATAAGAAGTACGGGGAGCGCCGGGGGGGTGGGGAGGGCTTGGTGGCTTTTGAGGGTGACTGGCAGAGTGATGTAATGGGAAATGCCCAGGAGCCGGCCCAGGCCAATGACCCCGAGAGGCAGGGATGCGGGGCGGGGGTCTCATTCTGCGCAGGGAGTTGACAAACGAGAGGTGAGCTTCCCAGGGTGCGTGGCCTCTTCTAAGCTCTGTGGCCTGGGCCTTCCCTACACCCTCTCTGTCCTTACTTCTGGAACGCTGTGTCTTTTTCCAACGTCAGTACAACGGGGACATGAGCACACACCCCGATGACATGTATGTATCAGTGCTCTCCTCTCTGCCCTTAATGTCTTCTAGACTTTCCACCACCCGCAAGAGTTATGTATTCACTTATTAAGTCATGTGGATGGCCTCTTCGTGTGCACAGCACAATAATAATTTGCTTTGAAAGATGTAAAAGGAATGTAAGAAAAGCCTCACCTCATTATTAGGTTCAATATTTTGATCAGGGTGAAGAATGAGCCACTTGTGAAAATCATGATCATCATTCATTCATTCATTCATTCATTCAACATGTAGTTTTGAGGATCCACCATGAGGCACACAGTATCCTAGGCGCCTGCAGTGGTTAGCGAAATAAAGTCCTCGCCTTCCCCTGGCGCCTAGCCGTCTGCCTGTTTACTATTTGCCCAGACTCTGTGCTGAGCCCTTGACGCACGTTTCCTCATTCTGTCCAGAAAATAGTGCTGCGTAGATTTTTTTTTTCCAGTCTGTACAATGTTGAAAACTTTCAGAGTAAGCTGCTGACGTTGAAAACAACAGGCTTAGAAAAATCCAGATTTCCAGCTTTTCTTTAAAAATCACGCATTGTGGGGCACCTGGGCGGCTCCATCGGTCGAGCGTCCGACTCTTGATTTCGGCTCAGGTCGTGATCTCACCGTTCGAGAGATGAAGCCCCGAGAGAGGCTCTGTGCTGATGGCATGGAGCCTGCTTGGGATTCTCTCTCTCTCTCTCTCTCTCTCTCTCTCTCTCTCTCTGTCTCTCTGTCTCTCTCTCCCTCTCTCCCTCTCTCCCCCTCACTCCCTCCCCTGCTGGTGTGTGCGCACATGTGTGCTCTCTCTTAAATTAATTAAAAGTAAAATCAGACATTGTGGCAGAATGGAGCCCACATTCCTTCCCACGAGGGGAACCCGGGCGGAGATGAATGAGAGGAGGCCACCCCCTGGGGACAGGCTTGTGCTGTCTGGGCCTCGGCAGCCCCTGCACCAGTGTCTAAGAAGCTGCTCTGTCGGTGGCGCGTGGAATAAACCAGAGGGCTGAGGGGCTGGAAGCAGGAAGAGCAGCTGGGAACCGCCAGCGGGGCTGCGGGCAGGAAACGGGAACGACCTGACTGTGGCGGTGGCGGCGGCAGCTGGGGAGACGGGGCTCAGCCCCACCCCGGGCGCCTCACCCCACGCTGCACCCCAGGTTGCTGGGGGAGAAGCGGCAGGAGCTCCTGGACCAGGCCAGCAAGCTGCGGACGGGGCTGTTTAAGATCGACGAGACCAGGGAGAAGGTGGAGGTGATGTCCCTGGAGCTGGAGGAGGCCAAGAAGAAGGTGGCCGAGTTCCAGAGGCAGTGTGAGGAGTACCTGGTCATCATCGTGCAGCAGAAGCGGGAGGCGGATGAGCAGCAGAAGGTGGGGGGGTTCCCGGGCCCTGCCCCCCACCCCCCGGAACCACCAGCGCCCATGGGGCGGGGCTTTCCAGGCGCCATCAGGGTCCGTGGGGGCGACGTGGTGCCCCTCACGTCTTCTTCAGCTCATCTCCGGTCCCTCTTGCTACCCCAACACTCCCCCCATCCTTGCCCTCGCCCAGGGCGGAGACAAACGCCGTCCCCTGCGTCCCTAGGCCGTCACAGCCAACAGTGAGAAGATCGCAGTCGAGGAAGTCAAGTGCCAGGCCCTGGCTGACAATGCCCAGAAGGATCTAGAAGAAGCGTTGCCAGCCCTGGAAGAGGCCATGCGGGTATCAAGGCTCAGGGGGAGGGAAGGGGACAGGCTTCTGTGTCCTTGAAGTCCCTGGGGACGTGGGAGGGAGAGGGCGTGTCTCAGCGGGGGCGCGTCTCCGCTGTGCCCCCCGCACCCCCTCCCCAATTCCCTGCCCGGCCCTGCTCCCTGAGTGGGTCCCGTGTCCCAGGCTCTGGAGTCCCTGAACAAGAAGGACATAGGCGAGATCAAGTCGTACGGGCGGCCCCCCGCACAAGTGGAGATGGTGATGCAGGCAGTCATGATCCTTCGGGGCAACGAGCCCACGTGGGCGGAGGCCAAGAGGCAGTTAGGTGAGCTGGACGCGGGTCGTGGAGCCCGGCTCACCCGTTTCTTAATCGGTGCCGGGGGCGGGGGGTGGGCTCGTAGGAAAGAGGAGACGGAGAGATTAGTTAAGATTCTTCGGTTAAGATTCTTCAGTTGCAAGGAACAGAAAACAACTCCTCTTCATTTAAGCAAAAAAAAAAAAAAAAAGAAAAGGAAAGGAAATATGCGGGACGTGGCCCCGATGCAAGGGCGGGAAGCCCTCTGGGCCCCAGAAAGACGCGAGCCGGAACGTGTGAAACGGGAGTCTTTCTGTTTCATTCCTGTGGTTTTCCCTGCGTTGAGCTTCCTCGGGGGGAACAAGGCCTCGGCTGCAGTTTGGCGACCCCTGCCCTAGACAGAAAGCGCAAGGTGTGTGGAAGTAATGTGTGTGTGTGTGTGTGTGTGTGTGCGTGCACACTGGTGTATAAGTGATGTGTGTGTGTGATATGTGTGTGTGTGGAAGTGATGTGTGTGCTGCTGTGGAAGTGATTGTGTGTGTGTGGAAGTGATTGGAAGTGATGTGTGTGTGAAGTGTGTGTGCTGGTGTGGAAGTGGTGTGTGTTTGTGTGTGTGATGTGTGTGCTGGTGTGGAAGTGATGTGTATGATGTGTGTGTGTGGAAGTGTGTGTGTGGAAGTGATGTGTGCGTGTGTGTGTGATGTGTGTGAGATGTGTGTGTGCTGGTTTGGAAGTGGTGTGTGTGTGTGTGTGCTGGTGTGGAAGTGATGTGTATGTGTGGTGTGTGTATGTGGAAGTGATGTGTGTGTGTGTGTGCTGTGTGGAAGTGATGTGTATGTGTGGAAGTGTGTGTGTGCTGGTGTGGAAGTGATGTGTGTGCGTGTGTGTGTGATGTATGTGTGCTGGTGTGGAAGTGATGTGTGTGTGTGTGTGCCTGCTGGTGTGGAAGTGATGTGTGTGTGTGATGTGTGTGTGCTGGTGTGGAAGTGATGTGTGGAAGTGGTGTGTGTGTGCTGGTGTGGAAGTGATGTTTGTGTGTGTGTGATGTGTGTGTGCTGGTGTGGAAGTGATGTGTGCGTGTGTGTGATGTGTGCCTGCTGGTGTGGAAGTGATGTGTGTGTGTGTGTGCGGGTGTGGAAGTGATGTGTGTGTGATGTGTGCCTGCTGGTGTGGAAGTGATGTGTGTGTGATGTGTGTGTGCTGGTGTGGAAGTGGTGTGTGTGTGTGTGTGTGTGTGTGCGCCTGCTGGTGTGGAAGTGATGTGTGTGTGCTGGTGTGGAAGTGGTATGTGTGTGTGTGTGTGCTGGTGTGGAAGTGATGTGTGTGTGTGATGTGTGTGTGCTGGTGTGGAAGTGGTGTGTGTGTGCTGGTGTGGAAGTGGTGTGTGGAAGTGATGTGTGTGTGCTGGTGTGGAAGTGATGTGTGTGTGTGATGTGTGTGTGCTGGTGTAGAAGTGGTGTGTGTGTGTGTGTGCGCACACGCGCGCGCACGCATGCGCTGGGGCAGGGGCTTTGGCCCCGGCAAGTGGCGGCCACGGCCACGGGGCTAGGAGGACAGGCCGTCCTGGCGGCCTCTGGCTGAGGCCCCTCTTTCCATCCGCAGGTGAGCAGAACTTCATCAAGTCGCTGATCCACTTTGACAAAGACAATATCTCGGACAAGGTTCTGAAGAAGATCGGGGCCTACTGCGCCCAGCCCGACTTCCAGCCCGACATCATCGGCCGCGTGTCGCTTGCGGCCAAGTCCCTGTGCATGTGGGTGCGGGCCATGGAGGTGAGCGGGGCGCAGGCTGAAAGCGGGGAGGGAGCCCCGGGCTGGGCGGGGAGGGTGGGGGAGGGGNNNNGGCTCTCTTGTGGGCTTTGGGGGCGGGCCGGGGATGGGTAAGTGATGAAATCCGGGTGGCAAATCGGTGTCTGCCGGGGTGAGGGGGACAGGGCAAGCGAGTGACGCAGCGGGGCTGCGGCCACGCTGGAGGGAGAGGGAGCTCCGCGCTGAACGCGGGCAAGACGCCCAGTCGGTGACTTCCTCCAAGACATGGGGACAAGTGCGGCAACTGGGAGGCTCTGGCGGTTGAGCTTCCAACTCCTGATCTCGGCTCAGGTGTCCATCAGAGGGTCGTGAGTTCAAGGCCCACGTTGGGCTCCATGCTGAGCGTAAAGCCCACCTCAGAAAGCCGGGTGGAGCGCAGCCCTCACGGGGGGGGGGTGCAGGGGGCTGTTGTCGGGAGTTCAAGGCTCTCCCCATGTGTCCTGTGCGTTTTCCGTCCCTGCTTCCATAGGATTTAACATCCGCACGGTGCGGAATTCAAAAGGTAGAAAGAGTATGGTGAGAAGCCTCCCTCTCACCCTCTGCCCCCCTGCCTTAGAGTTCTGTGTGTCCGCCCAGGCGGCTCCACGCTCAGATAAGCAAACGATTTTCATTTCTGTACCTGAACTTGGTTCCATTCGGGTGCCCCGTGCGCCTGCGCCGGGCCCCGCGGCTCTAGCGGGCGGTGCGCCACCACTCGCACGGCCGCTTCCCTTTCCGATGGAGACATGCGTCGTTTCAGATAGCCCAACTGGCCACACGTTTTCCAGATGTTTCCCCGCTACCACGAATGGACAGCATGCAGGTCTCACGTCCTCGAATCGGATGGAGACCCCGAGGGTCAGCAAGATGAAGGGACTTTCTAGTTGCCGCCAGAGCCGGGCTGGAGCCCACACTGCCCGACCCCGAGCCCCGCTCGCCCCTGTCTTTTCCTGCTGCAGGCGGCTGTCAAGGGCAGCCGCCCCCGGGGCCTCTTCCGGCCCCTTCTGCGCTGAAGCAGC
>NW_027533258.1:9799249-9807855 GCF_008692635.1 Crocuta crocuta | reverse complement strand
TCTGTCCGCACCCCCTCCTCCACCGCCCCGTCCCTGCGGCCACTGCCACCCCCAGCCTCTCACATACCGGCCACTCTTTCACCGTCTCTTTTGAAAGTCAACAATCCAGGGCTGGCGATCAGTTTGGAAAGTTTCTCCCCCGATGGTTCCTTCCCGGGACGTGTGAGCAATGGGGCCTGTGGCGTCAGCTGCCAACAGCGTCCTTCACCGGGAGAGTGTTTGCAGAGCACCCATGTTAGGTCTTGAGACCCCTCACCGGTAAGAGCAGACAGGGACCCAGCTTTCCCGCTGCTACTACAAGGGCCGTGAGTGTTAGAGCGAAACGTACCTTCTGACGGGCCAGGCCCGCCTCCCCGCCCGCTTACAGGCGGCCCCGAGCCCCCTCCGGGCCGCACCCCACACCTGCCCGTACACACCTCTGGTGGATCCTGGACATCAGCATCGTGAAAACTTCCCAGCCCGAGCCAGCCAGGGGTGGGAGAGCCTGTGCCCGGCGCCAGGGCCCAGAGGTCCGGAAAGAGGCCCCGAGCTCAACTACATCGCTTACCAATTCACGTCTTCAGTAAACAGTTTTAACCTTTACTCACTTGCTGGGGCCCCTGAAAATAGATTTTCCTCAGGCCCGATTCAGACACGCGGCGAGAGTCTGGCTGAGAAATTGCCCCAGGCGCCTGGGGGCTCAGTCAGTTAAGCATCCGACTGGGTTTCAGCTCAGGTCAGGATCTCACGGTTCGTGGGCTTGGACCCCGAGTCAGGTTCTGTGCTGACAGCGCAGAGTCGGCTTGGGCTTCTCTCTCTCTCTCTCTCTCTCTCTCTCTCTCTCTCTCTCTGCCCCTACCCTCCTTGCATGGTGTTTTCTCTCTCTCAAATAAACTTAAAAAAGAAAAAAGTCCAAGGAGCTAGCAAGGCATGCAGGTCTTACAGACAGAATTATGCTCCCAGGAGCCAACAATTCCTGCCGGTGCAGAGACCACGGTGAAAACCCACGAATGAGGACTCGTGGAGAAAAGCTTGCGTTTTCGCTTCCCCACAGTGTCGGTTACGTGGACATCATGGCCTGTGAGCTCACCTGGAACTGGGAGACAGCCTCCCGCGATCGATTCATATGACGGAGCATCCACCCGGAAAGCATTTCGCGCGCGGGGCCGGCTGGACGTCCACACGTGTGCATGTGCTTTTTGGAGAGGCGGTTACTGTGACACATTGGGTTTCCTGCCGTAAATCCACCGTCGCCCATCGTGAAGTGTGGGACTGGGTGGCATTAAGGTGTCCCCTGTGTTGGGCAGCCATACGGAACCCCCACACGGAACCCCCGGCCGTCCCTTCAAGTATCGGATCCCCCTGACCTTCAGCACGTTCCTGACCCGCCGCCGCTGCTGCTGCAGAAGCTTGTGCCCCGGGGACCTTGCCGGGCACAGGTCCTCTGCTGCCCGGGTCTCAGGCGCAGCTCTGCTCCCCTCCGGAGCCCCCCGGCTCGTCCTGGCGCGCTCCCTTAAGGCACGGTAATACCTGCACTCCACCTGCCCTCCCCGTGTCACCCGGAATCTCACCCAGGACGGGACCCCTCCCTTGTCCCAAGCCTGAGGACGAGCCACGAACTCCCCCTTAGCCCTGAACTCACAAAAACTAAAAAACGAGACAGCGGACCCAGTGGCACGTAGGCCTGGCAAAAGCCATGGAGAGCTAGAACCCACAGTACACGCGGAGTGTACAGTCTTGCCATTGAGACCAGCAAGCGTCGTCATCGTCCATCAGGGCCTGACAACGCCTCCCCGACTTGGAGCGGGTCAGCCTGTCGGCACTTCTGGGCTGTCGCCATGGCCGCCTTCATACTGAGGCCGCCCTCGAGCCCCAGCCCAGTCGCCACGAGGCTGCTCTGTTTCAGGCAGTCCTGCCTCTGCAGAAACGGCCACTTACCTGTGGACAAAGCCACAGTCATCTGTCAAGATCAGAATATCTCAGTGTCGGCTCCAAGCCTTTCACCCGGGCGACAGCCACACCGGTGTAAAAACCCACTGCGCCCATTGTGAGCCCGTGCAAATCCTCCAAGTCAAAGCAGGCGTCCACACCCCAAAGTCTGCCCTTGAAGCTCCAAGGCCCAGCCAAAGCTGTTCAGTGGAGCATCCCAGCGTGTTCTTCCTGATTTCACCAGTCAGATGAGTCACGCACCCTCCCCCCAAGAAGGAGTGTGTTGTGGAGGCGTGGAGAAAGTCTTCCCACAGACAAGGCAATGGCCAAGATAAAAAATTAAAGCAAAACGTGGCCCCAGGAGACACAATAAACCCAGAGATGATTCAGGTTACCGAGAAGCACTTACAAAGCCAATCTAATGCAAAAATTGGTGTCACCAGAGGGTGAATAAGGAGGAAATGATGCCCAGAAAGCAGAAAGAGGATGTGAAGAGAAAAATCACAGAGAACAAGGAAGAATTCTGGGAAAGTGAAAAATGATCAGAGGCCGTGCTATTCAGTAGAAGGTAGAGTCAAGGAAGAAAAACAACCATGACAACAGTAAACCCAAACGACACGCAAGAGAGATATGAGACGCAATTCGACCGATCGGAATTTCTGCAGGAGAACAGCACAGAATCAGGGGTAATAGGAAGCGATTTCACAACTGGTTCAGCGTGCGCAGCGGCCCGTCGGTCAGCCCCAGACATACACACGGCCCAGCCCGGTCATGGTCACCATGGTCTGTGCTATTGCGTTGCTCGTGGCCTTCAGCTCTCTTACAGTCAGCCTGGAGACAAAGCACGGAAGCCTGGGACTTCTGAGTGGGAATGTTGTTATCAACCTTGACAATATAAAAATAAAAGTATAGGGGCACCTGGGGGCCTCAGTCGGTTAAGCGTTCGACTTCGGCTTAGGTCACGATCTCGCAGTTGATGAGTTGGAGCCCCGCGTTGGGCTCTGTGCTGACAGCTCAGAGCCTGGAGCCTCCTTCAGAGTCTGTGTCTCCCCCCCTCTCTCTCTCTGCCCCTCCCCCACTCATGCTCGCTCGCTCGCTCTCTCAAAAATCAATGAATGTTAAAAAAATTTTTTTTAATCTTAAACCTACAGCTAAAAAAGGCTGGGAGCTGGGTATAGGTGGGGGTGGGGTAAAGATTGAGCGATGCTTTTGTAGGAGATAAAATAAAACGGGTTTTTTAAAATTTGTTTTTGAGAGAGTATGAGCAGGGGAGGGGCAGAGAGAGGGAGACACAGAATCCAAAGCAGGCTCCAGGCTCCGAGCTGTCAGCACAGAGCCCAACGTGGGACTTGAACCCACAAACCACGAGATCATGACCTGAGCCGAAGTCGGACGCTTAACCGACTGAGCCACCCAGGCGCTCCCAAACAGGGTTTAAAGATGGTATTCAGCGATGTAAAGGTTAAGGGGTTGAAGCATTCTCTCAGTCAGGAGCAGGGAGAAGGGAGTGTGGTGGGGAGGGGAGAGGGTTACCCCCGCATCCACTGTAGCACGGAGGCCATAGAAATAGTTTCAGATGGACAGTACAGGAAACAGCAGTATGGAATACACCTGCATGTGTACAAAACGTCTCTAGCGGAATGTTCAAGAAGCAGGTCACGTTGGCTACCTCAGGGAGGGANGGAGACTTTTCATGCCCATAATTATCCCTTTTGAATTTTTAAGTCACTTATTCACAAAGCAAACAAAATAAAAAAGAAAAAGCAGCGTACAAGGACGTTCGCTCCAGCATCGTTAATAATAGAACATGCTGGAAAGACACACACGTCTGTCAGAAGGAGACTTGTTATATAAATTATGGCTCAGTCATTCACAAGATTATTTTGCAGCTGTTAAAGAGAATGAGGCGGCTTGACAAGAACCGATTTGGAGACAAGGAAAAAAAATAGTCAAGTGCAGTAGTGTGTTAGCATTTATCTCCGTGAAAAAAAATTCATCCAGTCAAGAGACTCTTCCCGAGGGCTGGGCACTCTTCTCAGTGCAAGGATTTGGCAGGGAGCAAGGGCCTGCCCTCACCATGCATGTGTGTATTACGGGTGGACCCTGCGCACGGGCTCTGTAGCTCTAGAAGGAATTCTGGGGGCTGGAGCTGGGGCAGGAGGAAGCCAGGTCCTTCACCGTGTGTTTTTTTCCTTTTGATGTGGATTCACTCTTTACAAAAAGACATAAAAAGAAGAAAATTATGTTTAAAAAGAAAAAAAAAGACAAAGTTGCGGTGAGGTGTGACAGTGGCGTTATGATCGTGTGGGAGGGGTCCTTGGTTTGTTCTAGATCTGCGCTGGGAAGTCTTGAGGCTGACATTTCATGAGTCTGTAACTTCCTTGAAGACACTTTGGCAAAGGACAAGTAGATGAAAGAAAACGAGCAGAACGTTAACAACTGTTGAATATACATGACGGGGGTAGAGGTATTCATTATATGATTCTTTGTCCTCGGTTTGCAATTTTTCATAATTTTTGAGTTAAAAAGATTAAAACTGCAAACAGATTAATGTATATGTAGATGAATGTGTGTGCATATATATAGCCTAAGCATGATATTCAGAGAGATGGAGGCAGCTGCCAGAAGAAATAAAGAGAGAAATAGTTAAAAATAATTTGCAGGGGCGCCTGGGTGGCTCAGTCGGTTAAGCGTCCGACTTCGGCTCAGGTCATGATCTCACAGCTTGTGGGTTTGAGCCCCGCGTCGGGCTCAGTGCTGACAGCTCGGAGCCTGGAGCCTGCTTCCGATTCTGTGTCCCATTCTTTCTCCGCCCCTCCCCGACTTGTGCTGTCTCTCAAAAATAAATAAATGTAAAGAAAAAAAATTTAAAAAAATGTTTTTAATGTTTTATTTATTTCTAGGAGAGAGAGAGAGAGACAGCGTGAGCAGGGGAGGGTCAGAGAGAGAGGGAGTCACAGACTGAAACAGGCTCCAGGCTCTGAGCCGGCAGCCAGCACAGAGCCCGACGCGGGGCTCGAACCCACGAACCGCGAGACCATGACCTAAGCTAAAGTCAGACGCTTAACTGACTAAGCCACCCAGGCGCCCTAAGAAAAATTTTTAAAAAATGGTACCTGGATAAGTTCAGAAGAGCAAAGCGATATGTCAAAATAAAATCTTTCTTAAAAAAAATAATACTTTGGGGCGCCTGGGTGGCTTAGTCGGTTAAGCGTCCGACTTTCGCTTAGGTCATGATCTTGCGGTTCGTGGGTTCGAGCCCCGCGTCGGGCTCTGTGCTGGCTGCCGGCTCAGAGCCTGGAGCCTGTTTCAGTCTGTGACTCCCTCTCTCTCTGACCCTCCCCTGCTCACGCTGTCTCTCTCTCTCCTAGAAATAAATAAAAATATTAAAAAAAAATAATAATAGTACTTTGCTACTGAAGAATGGGACCAGGAGTGGAGAGGTTTCGTTATAACCCTTTTATCGTATGATTTAGGTCTTTAACCTGACACGTGCATTTCTTGTATAAAAAATAGAAACAGTGGAGACACCACCACATGCAAAATAAGTGATGAAATACAGAAGGACCGCGGGCTGGCTGCCTCCCCACAGACGCGGCTCTGCGGGAGGCCCAATTATAATCAGCGTTGCTGACAAGCCTGGACTGCGCGCAGGGAGGCGGTCACGTGAGCCTGGCGACAGGTGGCACGCAGTGAAGACCGCCGGACAGTGTGGCCTCCAGCAGGGTTAAGCCCACCCGGGCAGGCGCCAGGGCACCCCTCCCTTTCTAGGCCCCCAGCCACTGTGTCGTCCTGAGTGGCCTGGACCTCACCCCTTGGGAGTGACTCCTCCTTTCCCTGGATGTTAACGCCTTCTGACAGATTACTACCCAGGCTTGACTGGGAAGCCATGTTGTCACCCGAAGGTGACATTTGGTACCTCCACTTGGCTTTTTTTTTTTTTTTATGTTTATTGTTGAGAAAGAGATGGGGCAGGTGTGGGGGTGCGGGGAGAGACACAGAATTGGAAGCAGCCTCTGGGCTCTGAGCTGTCAGCACAGAGCCTGACGCAGGGCCTGAACCCACAAACCGTGAGATCATAACCTGAGCTCAAGTCAGACACTTAACCGACTGAGCCACCCAGGCGCCCCCCGGTGCTTTTACATTAAGGACAGTTCCTTGGGGAGTTCATATCTCACAGTTCCAGGATCTTGCAGGTCAGCCTCGGTGACCACAACAGCCCTACGGGGTAGGAGTCGGCACTGTCGCATGGCGCACCCGGAAACAGGCCCCGTGGCCACCGAACAGCCCATGGGAACCGGAGCGCGGTGTGTGACCGAGGCGCTCTGGTCCCTCCCAGGTGGCCGAGAAGCTGGAGATGCTGAAGAAGCAGTATGATGAGAAGCTGGCCCAGAAGGAGGAGCTGCGCAAGAAGTCGGAGGCCATGGAGGTGAAGCTGGAGCGAGCCGGGCTGCTGGTGTCGGGGCTGGCCAGCGAGAAGGCGCGCTGGGAGGAGACCGTCCAGGTCAGCTCGGGGCCCCAGGCCCTGCGGGCTGAGGGACAGTCAGGGGAGACGGGGCCCCCGGGGACAGGGACATCCAAGAATGGGGGCCAGGAGTGCTCCCCGCTCCTGTTCTTCCGATTCGCTGAGAGGAGTGGGAGGCAGGACTTCCGTGCCGTTAGGAGGCCACTCCCGTGTCTGCCCAGGCCTGGGGAGCCCGCCAACCTGATGACTGGACGGGAACAGTCCCTGGCGACCTGTCCCCGCCTTTGTGGCGCTCCTGGCTTCAGGGAAGGGCTAGGCCTTGTCACCAGAAGGTAAACAGGGCCGTGAAGGACAGCGAGCGACTCAGATGTAATTAGAACCAGGCTGGGGCTCTCAGGGCCAAAGCTTTAGGACAGGGGAAAGTGCCTCTGTGATGCAGCCGGCCTTCAGGGGAGAGAGCCTTGAAAGCGCCCCCCAGGGTCCCCCAAAGCCGGGTCCTCACACCCCCACCCCCACCCCAGGGCCTGGAGGAGGATCTGGGCTACCTGGTAGGTGACTGTCTCCTGGCCGCCGCCTTCCTGTCCTACATGGGCCCTTTTCTGACCAACTACCGGGAGGAGATCGTCAACCAGATCTGGATCAGGAAGGTGAGGTCTATGGGGCTGCGAGACCAGGGCCTCCGGGAGGAACCAGAGACACCCCACCGAGGCGGGGTGGGGGGGGAGGAGAGGGGGCGCTCTCGCCTCCAGGCTGAAGGTGGGGGCTCTTCCCCGCCCAGATCTGGGAGCTTCAGGTGCCTTGCTCACCGCGCTTCACCTTTGATAACTTCCTGTCCAACCCGACCAAAGTTCGGGACTGGAACATCCAAGGGTTGCCTTCGGACGCCTTCTCCACCGAGAATGGCATCATCGTCACCCGGGGCAACAGGTACGCGAAGCTGCCGGGGAGCGGGGGCGGGGCGAGGGCGGAGCCTGTCTTCTGACCGACCGCCCTCCTTCAGGTGGGCCCTGATGATTGACCCTCAGGCCCAGGCCCTGAAGNCAGGATCTCTTCCCAAGCCTGTCCCTTCCTGAGGCCCTTCCCTGGAGTCAGATGTTCCCTCGGACCCTCACTGTGTCCCCACCTCTCTAGGGCCTCCAGGTTATCGACCTGCAGATGAGCGACTACCTTCAAATTCTAGAAAAGGCCATCCAGTTTGGATATCCAGTGCTGCTCCAGAACGTTCAGGAATATCTGGACCCCACGCTCAACCCCGTGCTCAACAAATCTGTAGCCCGAATCGGTGAGGGTCCAGGCCTCACCTGGTGCTGGACTGGGGGACGAATCCCAGAGACCGGCTGGGTGGGCCACGAGGCGGGGAAGGGGCTCGCCCTTGGGCTGTGTCCCTCCACTCTGACAGCCCTGGGCTGCGGCCGGAAGGGCGGCTGGATGCCGGCCGCGGGCTGGGTCATCACCAGGGCCCCTGCCCCGGCTGCAGGGGGCCAGCTGCTGATGCGCATCGCAGATAAGGAGGTGGAGTACAACCCCGATTTCCGTTTCTACATCACCACCAAGCTCTCCAACCCCCACTACAGCCCTGAGACCTCGGCCAAGACCACCATCGTCAACTTTGCCGTCAAGGAACAGGTGGCTGGGGGCTGGGGGCCTGGGCCGAACCGGGGAGGGGCAGCAAGCACCCCGGCAGTGGGCGGGATGGAGACGAAGCCCCCCCCCCCGCTGGGCAGCAGCTGTGAGGGTTGGGGGGGTGACCGGTGCCAAGGGTGTGCCGTCACCAGCGTGCGAGTCTCACCGCGCACCCCGGTGCCCCCAGGGCCTGGAGGCTCAGCTGCTGGGCATCGTGGTCCGGAAGGAGCGGCCGGAGCTGGAGGAGCAGAAGGACTCGCTGGTCATCAATATCGCTGCCGGCAAGAGAAAGCTCAAGGAGCTTGAGGACGAGATCCTTCGGTGAGGGCTCGCCTGCTGCCCGCCTCGCGCAGCGAGCACGGGGGCGGGGGGCGGGGCCCGAGGACTCCCCACCGCCCCCCCCCACCTGTGCGCTTCCCCTCAGGCTGCTGAATGAGGCCACGGGCTCCCTGCTCGACGACGTGCAGCTGGTGAACACCCTGCGCACGTCCAAGATGACCGCCACCGAGGTGTCCGAGCAGCTGGAGACCAGCGAGACCACGGAGATCAACATCGACCTGGCCCGCGAGGTGAGCGGCGGCGGGCGGGGGAGCCCCGCCCCCGCCATCCC
>NW_027533258.1:9795516-9799197 GCF_008692635.1 Crocuta crocuta | reverse complement strand
CCCGCCCCCAGCCCTGGCTCCGCCCCCAGCCCTGGCTCCGCCCCTCCGCAGGCTTACCGCCCGTGTGCCCAGCGGGCGTCCGTTCTGTTCTTCGTGCTCAACGACATGGGCCGCATCGACCCCATGTACCAGTTCTCGCTGGACGCCTACATCAGCCTCTTCATCCTCAGCATCGACAAGAGCCACCGCAGCAACAAGCTGGAGGACCGCATCGACTACCTGAACGAGTACCACACCTACGCCGTGTACAGGTGCGCCCGCGCCGCCGCCACTGGCCTGTCCCCTGCTCCCCGTGGGGACGGAGCTCGAGCCCCGTGAGCCACACTCGTGTCTGGTCGTGTCCACGCTGCCAGCCCATGTCCCGTGGCCCCGTGGCCTGCAAGCACCGGGAACCTCGGGGAAATCCGGGTCCGGATCCAGCAGGCCTGGGGCGGAGCCTGGCCCCTGGGTGGGGGTGGGGGCGGGGGCCCACACTCTTCATTCTCCCCCTTCCTTCAGGGTCCTCGCCCCTGACGGGCACCCACACCCACCTCCGGGCCACCCGGGCCTTGAGCCTTCCCCTCCCTGCCCTGCGGGTTCACTCCTGAATCTTCTGCGGACTGCCCTGCCCGCTCTTCCCGAAGGCCCGCGGTGGCTCCGGCTCCGGCTCCCTGGGGAGTCCTCCCTGCTCCTCCTCCATGCCTGCGCCCCGCTGCTCCTCTCAAACTGCCTGCGCAGCGGCGGCCCCTCCCCAGCCATCCCTCCTCCGCCTGGCCACCCCATCACGCCACCTCAGAACCTGTCCCCCCTCTTCAGCTGACTTCCTCCAGGACACAGGCTGTGGCTCATTCATCTCCGCCTTCGGGACCCGCAGCGAGTAGGGTCTAGTCAGTGCTGCGTGGTGTTTAATGGCGACGAATGGCGGGGTTCACGTGTCCCTGAGCCCCTGGCCGTTGGCACCACGATTGGCTTAGATGCCGGTTAGGGCCCTTCTTGTGCGTGAGGCTCCGTGACTGTGGGACCCGCGCTCACAACCACTTTGCCGTCGCGTGTCCTGCCCCCTCCGCCCCGGTGCCCGTCTCCAGGTACACCTGCCGCACCCTCTTTGAGCGCCACAAGCTACTATTCAGTTTCCAGATGTGCGCCAAGATCCTGGAGACCTCGGGCAAGCTCAACATGGACGAGTACAACTTCTTTCTCCGCGGGGGCCTGGTGAGTGGGGCCGAGGCCGCAAGGCTGGGGGCGGGGACGCGTGTGACCAGGACTCCCAGCCGGACCAGATGGTAAGGCCCAGGGCTCCAGCGAGCGAGCCCAGGAGAAGTGCCAGGAACAGGTGCCTGTGTGGCTCCCTGGGGGTGCGTGGGCGCCGCTCACATTACAGGTGGGGGTGTGGGGCCCCTCTTACCTGTGACCCACTGACAGGTGTGCTCTCGCGTCTTCCACTGCTGCTCAAGCCCCTCCTTCCCCGGCCTGGGCTCCGTGGTCACCCAGACGCCAGCACCCTCAGCGCCCACGCCCACATTGCTTTCACCTGGGGAAACCACCCCTCTGGGCGGATCCCGCTCTGCTGTTCCCGTGCGGCCCAGGAGGCCGAGCCTGGCTGGAGGAACACGCTCCCACACTGGATGGACTCGGTTTAAATCCGTTAGGCACTTACAACGCCAGGCAGCGACGCCACATTCCCCTGGGCGGTCACTGTCCGCCCTCCCGGAGATCGCGGGCACCTCCCGTGCAGAGTAGCTAATAGCTGATAGCCTCTCAGTGCTCCCCACCCCCAGCCCGTCAGCACGCCCACNGGACTCGATAATTATTCGTTATGTTTTTGGCTCATTCTCTGCCCTCCCATGTTGGAAAATAAGCTCCTCAAGGGCAGAGGTCTGTGCCCTTTTGATTCAGCGATGTGTCCCAAGTGCTCAAAACACGGGGTCGTTGAAGAGGGTGAGGAAGGGAAGGGCCCTTTCCCCCGGCGAGATCATTAGAGTAAGAGCCAGTGCTACCACGAGGCCACCAGAGGGCGCCAGCTCCCCAAATTTGCACCGAGGTCTCTGCTCAGCCCCTGGGATACCAGACCCCCGCCCCCTGACTTCCCCAGTCCAGGCGGATCCCGGTGCCCCCCTCGGATTCCCCGATTCCTTTCTTCATGGTGCCTCGCGCAGGGTCTCGGCTTCCTCATCGTTTAATTCCCTGGAGGGATTCAGGGTCAGTGCCTTGCTCCTCCCTCCGCCCCCAGGTCCTGGATCGCGAGGGCCAAATGGACAACCCGTGTCCGGGCTGGCTGGCGGACGCCTACTGGGACAACATCACAGAGCTGGACAAGCTCACCAACTTCCACGGGCTCATGAACTCCTTCGAGCAGTACCCTCGGGACTGGCACCTGTGGTATACCAGCGCCACCCCGGAGAAGGCCATGTTGCCAGGTGCCCTCTCCCCTCCCCGCCGGGCCCTCCCCCCTGGTCCCCGTCCCCTGGCGCCTCCGAGCCTCTGCCTCCCGGCCCGCTCCACCCCCAGGTGAGTGGGAAAACGCCTGCAATGAGATGCAGCGAATGCTGATCGTGTGCTCCCTGCGCCAGGACCGGGTGGCCTTCTGTGTCACCTCGTTCATCGTCTCCAACCTCGGCTCCCGCTTCATCGAGCCGCCCGTGCTAAACATGAAGCTGGTCAGTGGCCTGGGCTCCTCCTTGCCCACNTCCGTAGTCCCCGCCCCCCCCCACGTGACCCCTGCCTGAGGCCATGCCCCGTGCTTCCGGCAGGTGGTGGAGGATTCGACCCCGCGCACCCCGCTGGTGTTCATCCTGTCTCCGGGTGTGGACCCCACCGGCGCCCTGCTCCAGCTGGCGGAGCACACGGGCATGGCCCAGCGCTTCCACGCCCTGTCCCTGGGCCAGGGCCAGGCCCCCATTGCCGCCCGGCTCCTGCGAGAGGGTGTCATTCAGGGTCAGTGCCCCATCCTGACCCCCCCTTCGCCTCCCTGGTGCGGGTCTCACTCCCGGAACCTCCGGCCGCGGTCCCACTGCCGTCACGGCAGCCACCACTCCTCCACGGGGCCACCGGGAGGGCCAGACCCGGGCCCTGGGCCTCCTCCCCAACTCGCGCGCCATCGGGTGCGAAGCGTGGGGACACAAGGCGCTCAGGGAAGGGCCCCCGCTGAAGGCAGCGTCTCCTTCCTTGCAGGACACTGGGTGTTCCTAGCCAACTGCCACCTGTCACTGTCCTGGATGCCCAACCTGGACAAACTGGTGGAGCAGCTGCAGGTGGAGGACCCCCACCCTTCCTTCCGCCTCTGGCTCAGCTCCAGCCCGCACCCCGAGTTCCCCATCTCCATCCTGCAGGCCAGCATCAAGATGACCACAGAGCCGCCGAAGGTACGCACCGCTCTGTCCCTGCCGGCACCGGCGGGGGCCCCGCCTCAGCAACGACAGGGCCCCTTGGCCCCGCGCCCTTCTTTCCAACCGAGTAGTAGCAGGTGCCCGGCATCGTCCGCTTAGAAGGTGCGCTCAAAACACCCCCCAGCAGGTGGGTGCCCCTACCCCCCGTTGTACAGAGAGGAAACTGAGGCCCAGAAGAGTAAACAGCTAGCCCACGGAGGCTTCCCGCCTCCCAGCATTTCCCCGCGTCTGTCCCCGCGGCCCCCACGGGCTGGGCCCCCAGCTGGCCCTCCCGCTCCAGCTGCGGTCACCACTGAAGGCGGCCGCGCTGACCCCT
>NW_027533258.1:9787776-9795428 GCF_008692635.1 Crocuta crocuta | reverse complement strand
TGCCCCCTGGCCCCGCCGGGCGCCCGTCACCATTCTCCCCTCCCTTTCTTGGCTCCACCCTTGATTCTTAAAATATCTTGTTCCTCTTCCTTGAGACCCTGCCCTGGGCCCCAAGGCTTCTGCACAAGGTACTGGGCACCCCTCACACCCCCCCCACCACGTCCCCTCCTTCGCCCCCTCCGGCCTCAGCTCTCCCTGTGGAGGTCAACATCCCAGTGATACACTCTCTAGAACCTTCCTACGGTCCTTTTACCACATGTGCGTGGTTCTTCCCTAGACTGTAAACTCCAGAGGGCCGAGGCCACGTCTGGTTTCCTTCTCGCTCTCTGTCTTGCTCACCTTGGGACTAGCACCTGCACGTAGTAGGTACTCAGCCAGTAAGTCTGGACACACGTCTTTCATCACGTGAGTCGTCCTCGCCTGTCTTGGGGCAGCTGACATGGTCGATTGCTCCCCCCGCCCCCCCCGGGGGTTCCCCGACACACGTTTGGGGCTCTCCCTCTGTCTCCCGCCTGCGTTTCCTTTTCCTCTTGGCCTGTGTTCTATCTCCAGACTTGGTCCTTGACCTCCAACTTGGCTCGTTCTCCATTTCCCTCTTTCACAACTTGATGGAGAAATTGCCCTTTTCCTGATCCTGCCCAGTCCTTGTCTCCGGTCCCGGGGAAGCACACGCCGCCCCGGGCCTGAATCCCATCTGGCTACGAGGCATTTCCTCCTGGCACGCCACGGCCATAAATCCCACGCTCTCGGAGCGCGTGGCCAGCCCGCCGCCGCCGCCGATGATGTCCCCATCCCAGGGCTGTGAGCGGCGCCTTCGTTTTTCGAAGAACCGCTTTCTGCTTTCCAAGAAAGGTGTGCGCGGCGGCGGCGGCGGCGGCGGCGGGAGGGCCCCCTGCTGGCCCAGCGCCCCCTGGCGGGCACGCGTGTGCCGGAGCGGAGGCGGGAGCTACTTCCGGCTACACGGTGAAGGTGGGGGCCACCTGGAATCGGGGGGGGCCCCCGGAGGAGGCCCTCCCTGGCTTGGGCCTACCGCCCTGGGTCTGCAGAACCTCCCAGTCTGAGCCAGACCTTTGGCGAAGGCCCAGCATTCAGGGGGTACTTGTTTACAACAGGATTTCTCTCCGGAGCCGACTAAGAGGGCACTATTTTAAAATGTTTTACTTGGAAATCACTGTAAACTTACGCAAGGCTTGTAAGAACAGAGTTTCTGGCCGGCTCCGCGGGCGGAGCGTGTGACCCTTGATCTCCGGTTGAGTTCAAG
The DNA here is from genome assembly GCF_008692635.1 of Crocuta crocuta. Lineage (NCBI taxonomy): Eukaryota > Metazoa > Chordata > Mammalia > Carnivora > Hyaenidae > Crocuta > Crocuta crocuta. The sequence goes on along the minus strand of NW_027533258.1, from coordinate 9,794,167 downwards.
CCCCACGCTCGGCCTGGAGCCAACTTACAAAAAAAGAAGACAGTGTCCTCACAGCTTCACACCCATCCATGTGTTTCCCAGCCTCTTCCATTGTTAACATGGTGCCTCCCCTGCCTTATCATTTGATCTCTCTCTGCGTCTACACACACAAACACACACACACACACACACACACACACACACAGGTGCGTGTGCGTTCTTTCTCTGAACACTAAGAGTAAACTTTCCCGCTAACACTTCAGTGTATTTTGGCATAAAGGGCTCAATCGTGGGAAGGATTTAAAAAACATTTTTTTAATGTTTATTTTTGAGAGAGATAGAGTGTAAGCAGGGGAGGGCAGAGAGAGAGTCAGAGAGGGAGACACAGAATCTGAAGCAGGCTCCAGGCTCCAAGCCGTCAGCACAGAGCCCGATGCGGGGCTTGAACCCTCAAACTGCGAGATCATGACCTGAGCCGATGTCGGCGCTTACCTGACTGAGCCACTCAGGCACCCAGAAGGACTTGGGTTTTTTTAAAATACAAACTACAGCACAGTTACCAACCTCAATAAATTGATAGTATTTTAACTATCTATTATATCTATTAAACCATCTATTATATCTATATAACTATCTATTAAATCTATTATATAGTCCGATTGTGTTAAAGACCCAATCCTGTCCTTTATCAAATTGTCCCCCAGCACAGGATCCTTTCTAGGTCAGATATTGCACTTTTGTTGTCCTGTGAAAGAGGCCAGTTTTTGCATCAGGATACACAAAGGCAGCCCAAATAGTCAAGGGGACAGTGGTGCATTTGAGTTTTACAAGAACGAAGGTCCGCATGACCACAGTCCCCCATCCCACGCCCGTTGGAGTACAGATCTGGAGTGTATTCTTGGATCACTGCCTGCCATCTAGTCCTTTCCTTTTCATTAAATATTAAGCAGATACAAAAATATATAAAATACGTGCAGGAGGGGGCGCCTGGGCGGCTTGGAGGGTTAAGTGTCTGACTCTTGATTTCAGCTCAGGTCATATCCCAGGGTCAAGGGAATCAAGCTCTGCATCAGGCTCCCCACTGAGCATAGAGCCTGCTTGGGATTCTGTCTCTCTCTCTCTCTCTCTCTTTCTCTCCCTCCCTCCCCCTCCCTCTGCCCCTCTTCCCTACTCGTGCTTGCACTCTCTCTCTCTAAAAAAAAAAATGCTAAAATATATGCAAGATATAAAGAATCCCCATTCTTTGTTTTTTTTTTTTTAATTTTTAAAAACATTTTGATTTATTTTTGAGAGACAGAGACAGAGTGCAAGTGGGAGAGGGGTAGAGAGAGAGGGAGATACAGAATCCAAGGACAGGCTCCAGGCTCTGAACTGTCAGCACAGAGCCTGATGCGGGGCTCGAACCCACCAACTGTGAGATCATGACCTGAGCCCAAGTCAGATGCTCAACCGAGCCACGAGGCACCCCACAGATCCCAATTCAATACGCACCTGTGTGCCCATCTTCGTGTGTAAGAATGACTACCATTCCCACTGCCTTCCCCACTCAGTTGCAGCCACTTTTCTCGGTGTCTGGCTATCAGAATCACGCTGTGCGCGCGCGCGCGCACACACACACACACACACACACATTCATCTGCAACGTGCTTGTTTCATTCAGCACTGTGTACTTGACATAGATTCATGCTGCTCATATTTCATGGTTCCTCATATGTTCTGCATCCTAATCCTTCGTCAGTTTTCTGTTTTGCATGTTGTCTTTTTTCTTCTTAACTATTATTATTGCTGCTGTTATTGGTGAATAGAGATCCTTTATTTGTATGAGATGGAATTTAGCTGTTTTCTCCTTTATGGCTTGTGCTCCTAGGTTGTGTTCAAGAAATCTTTGCTTACTCCAAGGTTGTAAAGCCACACTCTTGTCTTCAAAACGGTTTTTTGTAAGGGGCGCCTGGGTGGCTTTGTCGGTTAAACCTCCAACTTCACTTCAGGTCATAATCTCACAGTTTGTGAGTTCGAACCCCGCATCAGGCTCTGTGCTTACAGCCTGGAACCTGGAGCCTACTTCGGATTCTGTGTCTCCCTCTCTCTCTCCCCCCCTCTCCCAATCACACTCTGTCTCTCTCTCCTTCAAAAATAAACAAACATTAAAAAAGAGTTTTAGGGGCGCCTGGGTGGCTCCGTCGGTTAAGCGTCTGACTTCGGCTCAGGTCATGATCTCATGGTTCGTGGGTTCGAGCCCCGCGTCGGGCTCTGTGGTGACAGCTCAGAGCCTGGAACCTGCTCCAGATTCTGTGTCTCCCTCTCTCTCTGACCCTCCCCTGCTCACGCTCTCTCTCTCTCTCTCTCTCTCTCAGAAATAAATAAATAAAAGAGTTTTATAACTTGACTTTCACATTCAGGGGTTTTAGCCACTTGAAATGGATCCTTGTGAGTGTGGAATGAGGCAGAAGTCTAATTTTGCTCCCCCTCAGCCCCCCCCAAGTAGATAACCCATTCTCCCAGTATTACCATCGAATAGCCCACCATCCGATGGTGCCAAGCCTTAGCTCACCTTTACACACACCTAGGTTTCTGGGCCCTTTATTTCTGTTCATTGGTTGGGTTGTTTATATTGATCAGTATATACCATCTTAGTTACCGTTTGGCTCCATAATAATGCTTCATAGCCTCTAAGGCAAGTCTCTTCACCTCATTCTTCAGGCTATGTGTGGCTTTTTATTCTCCAACAGAAATGTTGGAATTAGCTTGTCAAGCTCTACACACAAAATCCTATTGGTCAGTTGGGAGGAAATCAACATCATCAGTAGATTGAGTCTCCCAATCCATGATTATAGTATGTCTCTCCCTGTCTAGTCTTTTTCTCCACAGTTTTGTCATTCTCTTTATAAAGATCTATACATTTTTATTGGATTTATTCCTAGAAACATTACATATTTTGATGTTATAAATGACAATATTCTTGCTTACATTCCATTCTGTCCATCATAGATGGGTCTCTTTTTTCTAATTCTTTTTTAAATGTTTTTATTTATTTCTGAGAGAGAGAGAGAGAGAGAGACAGCATGACCAGGGGAGGGTCAGAGAGAGAGGGAGACACAGAATCTGAAGCAGCTCCAGGCCCTGAGCTGTCAGCACAGAGCCCAACACGGGGCTTGAACCCATGAACCGTGGGATCATGACCTGAGCCGAAGTCGGACGCTTAACTGACGGAGCCGCCCAGGCGCCCCGTAAAGACGAGTCTTCTTAGAGCACTGTTGCAATGTATCGCGGTCATACTCGAGACAGGAAGTGGCCCCGTGACTCCTGGTAAATCACGGCCCTTCTGACCCCACCTGAGTCCTCCAGCTTGACTTCAGTTAGACCCATCTCCTTACTTATTCTCCCCTTTGTGCTTTTACTCCGTCAATTCTTTGCATGTCCAGGAGACCAATGCCCCCTCAGCCTCACGATCTCCTTCCCATTTGTGAGGCTTCGTCCAAATCCCAACCTCTTCTCGAAGCCTGATGAATCTATCACATGGCATGCCCCTCTTTGATGATACACTATGGCCCCTTTAATCTCCACCAAACCTTTGCACCTAACGGTGTACGTTTTTGTGGATTAATAGTTGCATGTATAGGTGTTCATATTTTCTGGTATTCCCAAATTGAGCCGCTTACCCGCCGTCGAGAACATCATGGCCGCGAGGATCAAAAGTGGGGGGGACAAGGAGTTAGAGCTGCCAGCAGCCCACACAGTGCCCGTGTGCAAGTTAGAGAAAGGCACCCACCCAGTCCTGTGAATCAGTGCGCATCCTGGCATGCAGGTCAAGGGCTGCATTTCAGCCTTCACCGACCTCTTTGGCCAGTGCCCTTGGGCAGTAAGCAGCCTCCACAACCGTGACGGTGCTACTGGCAGGGCTTAGCACGATGCCCGCCACCCCGTGTCCGCCCTGCATCGTCCCCAGGGCCTGAAGGCCAACATGACGCGCCTCTACCAGCTGATGACGGAAACGCAGTTTTCTCGCTGCTCCAAACCGGCCAAGTATAAGAAGCTGCTCTTTGCCCTCTGTTTCTTCCACTCCGTGTTGCTGGAGCGCAAAAAGTTCCTGCAGCTCGGCTGGAACATCATCTACGGCTTCAACGACTCGGACTTTGAGGTCTGTGCTAACAGGGGGCCGGCATCCCAGCCCCCTGTCCGCTTCCTGCCCCGCGGCTCCCCCCACTCCCCGCCTCCCGCGGGAGGTTCCTGCCCTAACTGTGTGTGGGGGGGCGGGGCTGGCGCCGTGCACAGGTGTCCGAGAACTTGCTGGGTCTCTACCTGGAGGAGTACGAGGAGACACCCTGGGATGCTCTCAAGTACCTCATCGCAGGCGTCAACTACGGCGGGCACGTCACAGATGACTGGGACCGGCGGCTGCTCACCACCTACATCAACGAGTATTTNGTTCACTGGGAGTGTTGGAGGAGGGGCCAGGAGGCTGGGAGGAGGCGGGGCTCAGGGGACTGGGGGGGGAGCGGGCGCAGGGGGCTGGGTGAAGGGGGCCATGCACCCGCCTAGGGGCTGGGGTCTTGCCCTGGCGCTGAAGCCCCGGGAGTGTGGCCCACAGCGCGGTCATACCTGCGCTGTGGGTCCCCAGGTTGTCAGCCCTGGAGACTTACTACATCCCCAAAGACGGGGCTCTGGCGTCTTATAAGGAATACATCAGCATGTTGCCCAGCATGGACCCGCCCGAGGCCTTCGGCCAGCACCCCAATGCGGATGTGGCCTCCCAGATCACTGAGGCACGGACTCTCTTTGAGACTCTGCTGTCCCTGCAGCCCCAGATCACACCGGTCAGCGCCGGAGGCCAGAGCCGGGAAGAGAAAGTAAGGGGGGGGGGCACCCAGTGGGAGGGCCGGCGAGGAAGCAGAGGCCCCCACTCAGAGCCCCCGCCCGCCAGGTCCTCGAGCTGGCTGCCGACGTGAAACAGAAAATCCCTGAAATGATCGACTACGAGGGGACCCGCAAACTGCTGGCCATGGACCCCTCCCCCCTCAACGTGGTTCTTCTGCAGGAGATCCAGAGATACAACAAGCTCATGGAGACCATCCTGTAAGATGGAGAGGGAATCCGTGGCACGTGGGGGGCGGGGGGCAAGAGGAAAGGCGCGTCCCCCACCCAGTCCCCCACCTGGGAGGGCCAGGCCCATCCCGTCCCTAAGCTTCCGCCTTGCCCTGCTCAGGTTGTCACTGACAGATCTAGAAAAAGGCATCCAGGGCCTGATCGTCATGTCTACGAGCCTGGAAGAGATTTTCAATTGCATCTTCGACGCCCACGTCCCTCCGCTCTGGGGAAAGGCAAGGTTCCACAGCGGCTGGTCCCCAACTCCAACACTGAGTCCTCTGGCCCCTGCGCCCCTGGTCTCCTGGCTCTAGGAGCAAAAGCCAGGGAGTCTGGGGTTTGGAGCCACACAGATTCGAGTTTGAAATCTGGTCCCGCCATTCACAGACTGGCTTTGCAGCTATTAACTCAGGGACTTAGGGCGGTTACTCACCCCTCCGGGGACGCGTCAAGGATTCCCTGTGCGTTAACTCTTAGCAGGTGCTTCGTTAATGATAACTGGGTAACGCACTGTTACTGCCACGGTTACACAGTGGTCGCTTTATGCTTTTCTCCTGGGAGGGGGCTTTTGCAGAGAGCCTGGCCCCGCTGTAAGGGGGGACGGGCTGACACCACAGCTCGTCTCCTATCTGCGCCCAGTGCGCCCAGTGCAGATTTGAATGCGTGGGGGCGCCTGCGTGGCTCGGTTGCTTGGGCTTCCGACTTCCCGTGGGGTCATGATCTCTGACAGCTCAGAGCCCGGAGCCCGCTTCCGATTCTGTGGCTCCCTCTCCTTGCCCTTCCCCGTTCACACTCTGTCTCTGTCTCTCAAAAATAAAGATTTAAAAAAAAACTTTAAGAAAATAAAAGATTTGAACGCGTGAGTGAACACACACCTAGGCACTCACCGCCTCCGCTCCCCCAGGCATACCCCTCGCAAAAGCCACTAGCGTCGTGGACGCGGGACCTGGCCACCCGCGTGGAGCAGTTCGAGCTGTGGGCCAGCCGGGCCCGGCCGCCCGTCCTCTTCTGGCTGTCGGGCTTCACCTTCCCCACCGGCTTCCTCACGGCCGTGCTGCAGTCTTCCGCGCGCCAGAATAACGTGAGCCACGTGCCAAGCGTGATGGGGGGGTGGGGGGGGGCGGCGGCCAGGCCTTGCCCNGTGGACAGCCTCTCCTGGGAGTTCATTGTTTCCACCGTGGACGACAGCAACCTCGTGTATCCACCCAAGGTGGGGGCAGATGTGCCCGGGGCTCCGTGCGAGGGCGGGACAGGTGGAGGGGGGGCGCTCGCAGCCCAGCTGGGAAAGGACCGGGTGAGAAGGGAGGGGAGCGGAGGCGGGCGTGGGGCG
>NW_027533258.1:9783177-9787732 GCF_008692635.1 Crocuta crocuta | reverse complement strand
CACCCCGGCTCCTGCTCCCCCAGAGGCCCCAGCGCTCTGACTCCGTCGCCTCTCCTCTCCTCCAGGCACGTACTCCTGTCCCTGCTATTACTATCCCATCCGGGCGGGCAGCTCAGACCGGGCCTCCTTCATCATCGGCATCGACCTCCGCTCTGGGACCATGACATCCGATCACTGGATCAAGAGGGGCACCGCTCTACTCATGAGCCTGGACAGCTGAGGAGGCCTCGTCTTCCTCCCCGCTTGAGGGAGGGTCGGGGACCCTGGAGGCCGAGACTGATCACGCACTTGGGACTAGGGCTGGACTTCACTCTGGCCTTGACCGTGACTGACTGTGCCGCGTGACCCTGGAGATAGCTAGCCTTTAATAAAGGTGGAAGGATTGCATCGGAGCTCAGAGCAGTAAAACGCCCGCAACCACAAGCCTTAAGCCTCTCAATGGGGTGGGGGGGGGGTTTGGGGAGAGAGGAAGCCCGGGTCTTACAGAGGAAGGGAACCCCTCGGAGGGACAGCTTTGGACGGGGAAAAGGAGCTTGGGAAGCGGGAGGTGTGGCCTTGAACGAGGGGGCAGGGCGGTGGGGCCTAACACGGGTGTGGCTAAGTCTCGGGGCTGGATTTGAGCGGGCGGGGCGGGGCTTATTTTGGAAACGCGCGTGATCCGAATGGAATAGGGGTTCGTCCGGCAGGGACCGGGGCTGGGCCGGGTAGCTGGCACCCGGCACCCGGCACCCGGCACCGGGCGTCCTGTTGGGCACGTGCGCCGAGGCGAGCGNCCTGGGGCGGAGCGGCCCCCCCAGCCCCGGCCTGGGAGAGGGGGGGGCCGCTCGACCCCCTGGGAGACCTTGGGGAGCCTGAGCACCTGGGACACCCCAGAACCAGGTAACGGGGGGCCGCGGGGGCGTCTGGAAAAGGGAAACCATCTCCGCGCAGGGGGGCGGGACGCCCGAGTCTCCGGACTTGCAGAGCTGGGAACGGACGTTTGGGTCTCTGCAGAGGCACTGGAAAGAAGATCGGGGCGCAGGACACCAGGGTTCCCTAGAATGAAGGGCGGGGTGGGGGACAGAGCGGGCGGGCGGGCAGAAGCCTTGGGTTCGGAGGTCAAGAGGGGCTTGAGAGGGCTCGCAGTCCCCCTGGGGTCGGGACTCCCCTCCGCAGCACTAGGTCGGGGCGAGGCGCGATAGTCGCTAACAGAAGGGCAGAACTGAAGGTCAGAGTCTGCAGAGAGGCCAGGGCGATGGCCCTCTGAGGTCGGGTGTGGTCGAGCAGGGATGCGTCTCCGGTCCCGGGGCCACTTCGGGTCTCCCTCCAGTTCCTCCCACGGTGAGGTGCGTCGCCTCGGCCTTGACCCTCACGCCAGGAGCGCCGGCAGCCAGCCTCCCCGCGGGAGCGTTCGCGCCCACGCACCCCGCCGCCCCCCCTCCTTGTTCCTACTACCCGACTCGGATGCTCCTCGCCCTCGGCCGGCTCGGGCCCTGCTCCGCGAGGACCTTCCCAGCGCAGCCACGAGATGGCGAGGGCGAGACGCGCAGCCCGAGCTCCGGGAACGAGGTGGGGGGAATGTGGCCGGCGGAGCGGCTGAAGCCCCCCGCCCGGCCAGAGAGAAAGGTGGGCCGAGGTGGGCGTCTGACTTCCTGTCATCTCGGCCCCTCACAGGAAATCGTGGGAGGGAGGGCGAAGGGCAGAGGCTGGGGAGGGGGCTGGACTCCCGTCTCCGCCTCCCCGCGCTGGGGTAAATAGTGGGGAGGGGGCACGCGGCTTGGTCACTAAGCAACGCAGATTCGCTTCCTCTCTGCTGTGGCTTGTGGCTGTGACCTGGGGGCGGGGCAGCTGCGGGGCAGGACGCCTGGTTCTCCGGACAGTACGAGCCCGGGAAGGACGGAGGGGAGGCCTCGAGCCGCGCTGCCGCAGAAGGGGGCTCGGCGGTCGTCCGGAGGGAGGCGGGGCCCAGGCGCCACACCGAGCGCCGCTCCGCCGCCCTCCCGGGGTTGCTTGCCCCGTTGCCGGAGTAACCGGAGAGCCAGCCTCTGGAGCCGGATTCCCGAGCTCACGCTTCGGGCCAATCGGCTCCCGAGGAGGCCCTTGACGTCAGGGCCCTGGCAGCCAATGTGGAGGAGGCTTTATAGAGCGACAGGAAAAGGGAGAGGGGAGGGGGAGCGGAGGAGGAAGGGAGGGGGGAGCTGCTCGGGACCCGCACGTGCACTCCCACACGCTCGCGCCCACCCCCCTCCCTCCTCCGCACGCGCCCTGGTAGCCCCCTGCGCCTGCGCGGCGAGTCGCAGCTCGCCGCACTGCCGCCGCCCCCAACCCCCCGCGTTTGAATGTGTGTTTGCAAACTAGTCCCGGGCTGCGCTGCTCGGCCCCTCGGGACCCGGGCGTCTGGATCCGCCTGTCCCCTCTCGCCGGGTCTCCAGCCACGGCTGCCCGGCCTTGCGTGGGAGGGGTGGGCTACCTGCTTCCCACCGACCCCCAGCTGGCGCCCCACTCTCCCAGGTGGGCTGGGCGGAGCTGTGGTTTCCGGCCCCTTCTGCTCCGCCGGCGCCTTCCCGGGCTCCGGCTTAGGTTGCCTCCCCGGGGGGAGCGGAACGGGGGGTCTGCGCCCCTTCCCGAGGCTTCCGTAGCTCGCGCTCAGCTGCTGCCGGCGGCGCGGGAGGGCGCTGCGGGGAAGCCCCGGCCGGCCCGGGTGACTCCCGCCGGGCCACCACGCCCCTTCGTCGCGTGAATTCCTCCTCTTTGATGCACCCTAAGCCCTTCGCGTCCCTAACGTGTCTTCCCCGCTCGCCCTCGTGCTCTGGCACTTCCCCGGGCTCCTCTCGGGCCGTGCGTCCCGGGCTCCACTCGTCCTTCTCGGCTTCTCCCGGTTATATAACTCTTCCTCTCGCCGTGTCCTGGTTTCAACTCCACAGACTCCGCCCTGGAACGGCGCGGGGAGGGGCGGGAGAGTTGGGGACCCAGACAGGTTCCGGCTGGCGGCCGGCTGGGCCACGGGGGATCCCGCAGATGGGAGACGGAGCCCCGCGGGACCCGGAGCCCCCCCCCGCCACCTCCCGCCCCCCACCTGAGATCTCGCCGGGGAGACAGAAGGCACAGTATCTGCGAGAGGCGTGTCGGGACTCCGTCAGAAATGTGGGTTGGGAGGTCAGGGCTGGAGGCGGGGAGGAGGAGCCGAGAAGCCCGAGTCCCTGGGACTGGAGCGGGCCGGGGGGTAGAAGAGATAAAGGCAGGCCGCCGGGGGTGCCTTCCCTCCTCTCCCTTTTGGGTTCCCAGAATTCCTAAGGCTCTTTCCCAGGAAGCTTAGCCAAAGGCCCCTTTCCGCCCCTAGGGGTCAAAGGTCTGTGTTAGAGGTGGCCTGGGATGATGTCACCAGTGCACGTGCCCTGGGACGGCGGCCAGGCCGGAGGCCTCCTCCCCTTTCCATTCCGCCTCCCCCTCCCCCCGCAACCTCTGCCCCGAGTCCAGTTCCAACCCCGTGCCATCTTTTCCCCCTCTCCCTTCCCCTGGCCTTAGCAGCCTGCAGGTGGGAAACCCTGGGCTGGAGTTTTGGGAGGGGGAGGGGCACGGGTGTGGTGTGGCCCAAAGACTTTGGCCCTTTGCTGGGCTCCGGGAACCCGGGGTCACTTTTGCCCAGGTCTGGCCGGAGAGCTTTCCTTCCCAGCCCCCTCCGCCCCTTGAAAGGGCCTCCCGGCACTCTTTTTACTTTCCCACCTGCTGCACGGCTAAGTGTCCTCTGGCCCCCCTCCCCATTTTGAGTTGAAGTGGGAGTGGTCGCCAGATAGCTACTCCCAGGAGGAGAGCTGTGTGTGGTTTGGGGCGTTCTGCGGACAGCAGCCCGTCTCCGATCGCAATTAGTGACACCCCACCAGTGCCGAGAAGGGTCAGGACACGGTGGTAGACTGCAAAGTACAGGTCTTTTTTTCTGCGTAGGTGGGTGGGTCACTTTCCTGAGGGAGGGGGACCCGGGTGATAGTGATGACTGCCCTTCCCTCCTGAGTTGAGTCCCCGGGTTTGGTCACGATCTTAGGAAAAAAATCGGTTTTTCTGTTAAAGTGCTTTAGAGCTTGGGCTGTCAGGTCAGTCCCGGATTCTGTTCCCGGCTCTGCCACTTAGTGGCTATCGGGACTTGGAAAGGTCACAACCTCCCTGAGCCTCATATTCCTCATCTGGAAATTTAAATATCAATACATACCTTCTAGGCAGTTGGGGGGGGGGGCAATGAGATAATTTATGCAAAGCACTTAGCACAGTGCCGGGTGCAGAATAAATACTGAATGAACGCTTGTTATAAAATGCTCATTATTGTGGTTAAGTCGTGATAGTTAGGATTTTTGTGATTGTAGTTGTGNTTGTGCTTTTTATTTGATGAGGGCTTTAGTCAGATTTGTATTGCTTTCTTTAGGATTATTTTTTTTCCCCCTCTTGGAGAAGAAACAGCTAAGACTATTCCTCTGGCCGTGAAAATAAAATAATTGTATTGTGGTTCTTGATTTTTTAAGCAAGACCCCAGTCCCCTCCCGTGTTGTCTGGAGCCTTTCAATTTTGCAAAGGGACTCTACAGATC
>NW_027533258.1:9782090-9783164 GCF_008692635.1 Crocuta crocuta | reverse complement strand
CCGGGGGCAGCGCCTGGGGACAGAAACCCAGCAGGTAACCCCGGCCTGGCTCGCCCTCCCTTCTCGGATATTCCTCCACACCCTCCCGGCTGACCCCTTTCCCCGGTTCTGTCTCCCCGTTTTCCTCCGGCCCTCCTGGTTCCGTCTCCCCTACTTGGGCTTGTCGCCCGCTGGCCGCGCCGCCGTCTCGTGCAGCCCGACTCCCTGCCCCTCACCCGACAGCCTGTGCGCCCCAGGTCTGCCCGCGGCACCTTTCGGGGCTCTGTCTCGCCGCGTCTCCTGGCTTTGCTTTCCTCCCGATCTGTCCCCTGGGGCTCAGAGTGAGGAGGCAGCCCCTGTCCTTTGCTCGCTCCCCCGGCTCCCCGCCCCCCCAACTCTGGCCCCCTTTCTCCTTCCAGCAGTCTCTAGGGGTGGGGAGAGAACCGGAATTTGGGGGGCCCTCCGGAGGGGCAAGGGGCTCTGTGTCGCTGGGGAAAGGGGCTGTGAGTGTGTGTGGGGGGTGGGGTGGGGGGGGCAGCTGGAGACCCGACCGCCTCTCCGTTGTCCCTTTAAATGGCCCTCACATTTCTGGGGACCCATGGGGGGGAGGTGGCAAGCCTCCTGCCTGGGGGGCAGGGCCCTCGGTTTGTCCGCACGATCAGGGGTGGTAATGATTTAAAGGGACCGCCGCCGTGTGGCCGCTGCCACCCTGTGCCCGCGGGAGGGGGAGCCGGGAGGCCGCGTCTGAGGAGGCTTCGCTGGGAGCAGGGCATCTGAGGCTGAATCTGCCGAGGGGCCTGCCAGGCCTGGGACCCGCCAGGAGGGGTGACAGCTCGCGGGGCAGGGCGGGGGCACTCAGCCTGGGCCTTCTCCTGGGCCCCACCTTTGGGTCCTCGGACTCCTCGGCCCAGAGTCCTTGAGTCCCAGCTGTGGAGTCCGCCGGCCATCAGGTGGGGAGCACCGGCCGGGGTGCAGGTCAGCCGCCCGGCCGGGGCACACCGGAGCTGGCCCTTCAGCTTCCCTTTTGTTGTTTGGCTCTGTTCACAAGAAAGCCCCAGCCCCTCCCCCAGCTCCCCCTTCCCTTCCACATGCCCC
>NW_027533258.1:9778559-9782062 GCF_008692635.1 Crocuta crocuta | reverse complement strand
CCGCCCCATGCCCCCCCCCCCAACACACACTCCCACCCCAGCTGTTGGACAGATGAATTACAGCCTCCGGCTTGGGGCCAGGGCTGGTGAGGGATTAAAGCTCTGGGGCTGGCCCTTTAAATGGCTGTGGGCCCCTCCCCCACTCCGGTGTCCAGACACCCCATACACACCCTGGTGACCTCCTTGGCTGCCCCCCACTCCTTCTTTGGTCTGTCACGAGGCCTGCCACTCCCCTCTGTCTCAGGGCTAGACCCTTCCCAGCACGTCCCCTTCCCCTACAACACAGCCACATACACAAACGCTACAGACCGCACGCACACGTACACACACACACACACAGGCACAGCACACACTGCACACGCACGCTCTCTCGTCCCACATTCTCAGCATCCCTGTCCTGGAAGGTTCCAGCCTCAAGCTTCATTTCTATAGCAGAAGCTCTTTGCCTGCCCGGCCTCCCTGGCCCACAGCCGGCCGCTACCTGGCCTGCCCCGGGCCCCTCGCATGGGTCAGGAGTGGCTCCTCCCTGGGGGCCATGTCATCAGCAGCCCGGGCAGCTTGCAGCACATTGCGTCATGGAGGCTGGGGGCTGGAGGCCTGAGTCTCTGGGGCAGGGGGAAGGCTGTGTGNCCGGGGCGGGGGGGGGGACTAGACTGGGGACGCCAGCGTCGGGACCTCAAGGGCAAACAAGTGTGGCTCAGGAAGCAGCAGCCATAGGTCTCTGAGGAGTAAGTGTGAGATAAGGGCCAGACTTAGGTCAGAGCCCACATGGACACCTGACTCTTGACCCTGGACTTAGAAGACCTAGCTTTTTTGTCTGGGAAGGGAGAGGTGGGGAGGGGAGGGACCGGGCCTCTGTCACCTTCTTGGGCCACAGAGAGGAAGGAGGTGATGGGGAAACAGGATATGGCCTTGAGGGGTGGGAGGCAAGGGAGGCTCACAGCAGAGGCTGCTTCCAGACCCAGGCCCAGAGTCAGCCCTCCTTGAGGAAGGCTCCTCCCTGCAGGGCCCGTTCATCTAGTCTGGCCAGCTGCTCGGGGAGACCTGCCTGCACCCGCCTGGGGGAGGAGGAGGGGGCAGAGTCCAGAGGGTGGGGTTGACTGGTGTCTTGATAAGGTTGGGGACGAGGCTGAGCTGAAGGCATAGGATCCGCAGGCCTGGGGCCAGGGTTGAGGCCGACTCGGGTGCAGATATCAGGGACAACCAGGGGCTCCTCCGGGACCAGGGACTCTCAGCAGCAGAGTTCAGTCCGAAGGGGCATCACGGATGGGGTGTCCACCGGGGACGTCCACGGGTGCTGTGGCACGCACCCCTTCCCCCCCCCCGCAAAGCTGCTTCCTAAAGGGGAGGGCTGGAGGACCACTTTGGGGATGGCTTTTTCTGGTTGCCATGGAAACAGGTTCTCCCATCCCATCTGACCACCAGCACCAGGCTGCTTCTCCCCAGTAAGAAGACAGGGAGCACAGGAAAATTCGCCAGCCTGGGAGACCCCACTTCTAACTGGCCTTTTTTCTTTCAGGTTCCCCCAGGCACCATGCCAGCCCCGTAGTACCACCCACCGCACCCACTGTGGTCTGCTGCACCCCACCGCTGGGGCACTGGCTCCAATNACCACATTTTTGAAGAAGAGTGGTATGATCTGGACCCTCAGAATGGTCCCGTCCAACTCTGAGCATCCCCCCACCATGAGGTGCCTGAGTGGTTCAGCCTTCCTGGTTTATGGAGCTCCCCTCTGTTGCCTGTGAGTGGTTCAGCCCTGTGTTTCACCAGCCTCTCCACTACCACCAAAAAATCTCCCCCACCGGTGCTACAACTCAGTTGCTTATGGAATTGAATTAAACTAGAGTTGGCGAGGCTGGAGGCTCGACGTGAGATAAACCGGGGGGATCTTCCTTGGGGTGAGGCTGCCCCGTAAGAGCCGGTGAACAGTCTGGGTCGCGCATGGTGATTGGAAATTGATTTGGAGATCCTGCAGGCCACTGCCACCACAGCCTGCCGTTGCCATGGCAGTCATGGCATCTCGCCTTTCCTTCCTGCTCCCTGTCTGTTCCATTCTGGCCCCGTTGCGCTACAGCATTTCAGCCTTTGCCCCCCTCCCCAGCCCGACACCCTAAGGCTTCCTTCTCTTCCGTTTCGTTCGCACTTTCGGCCAGTTCTCCGCCCGAGGCTCTGTAGGAGAGAAGATGGTACCTAAGCCAGGGACCTGAGTTCTCCGAGTTGTGTGTCGCTCTTCGCCGCTACTCACTGAATTTTTGAGTGGGACTGTTTTCTTCTGTGTATCTGGATTTGGCAAGACCGTTAGCACATTGGGGTGCCTCAGTGGGATTGTGTTGAATGCATGTGTTAACTGAATGGTCTTCGTTGCCAAGAACGCTGCAGATCCGCTCCACAGGCCCCTCCCCGCACCTGCTCTAGAGGACAGGACACATTTGCGGCGCTAGTGATACGTGGGGTAGAACCGGAGGGGGGCGGTGGAGGGCAGGCTGACCCAGGAGCTGGCCTGTGCCCATAAAACCAAGGGAGGGAGACCAGGACAGAGGCAGATGGAAGAGTGGAAAGGACGAGGCCCCGGGAAGAAGCCCAGCTCTTCCACGCTCTTGCAGAGTGAACTTGACCAAGCCACCTAACCCTCTCTGAGCCTCAATGTCCTCATCTGTAAAATGGGGTAAAAAAAAAAAAAAAGGACTTCCTGCCTCAGATTTGGGGTAGGGGAGGGAGTTTTAAAAAAAGGTATGACAAGTGCTTATGACAGGTATTCACTAAATGCTGGCAATTATCATCATAATGGGAGCCGCAGGGAGCCTGGAGGATGGGGGGGGGCGGGACGTCGAGGAATAGGACGGGACCTGGTTGAAGGCAGACAGACGCCCAAATATGTGACTCCAGCAGAAGGATCACTGATCCGGCAGGACGTCCGGGTTGCAGGGAGCCGGGCGAGCAGTGAGCCAGGGTCAGCCTGCCCCAGTGCTTCCCAGACTCCGGTCGGGAACATGAAGGCAAATACAGAAGGGCATGTGCGGAGACACACGTGATCACGCAAGTGATGCAGAGGCAGACCCAGACAAAAGACCGAGACAGGAGCCGGGCAGACACACAGACAGAGACAGCCCCTCAGAGTCATGTAGACAGGCGTAATGACAGGAACGCGTCAGACACGGGCACTGCCGGAGACGAGATGAGCAGCTATGCAGGTGCACCCCGAGACAGACAGCGGGACGCCCCACACACAGCCGACCTTGTCAGACACCCTGGTGAACACAGCGGTCCAGTCAGAGGCAGACACAAGGCTCGTAGTGACACATAGCGGGCCGGGGCCGGCACTGTCACNACCGTGTGTGCGGGCTCTTGGCTTTGGCCGGCGTGTGAGTCGGCGTGCGCACGTCTGGCCCCGGTCCCCGCGTCCCGCGCGGCCGGCGGGGCTCCTCGGGCCTGGAGCCGGGAGAGGGTTAAGTGGGTGTGATTGATGGAGTGGGTCTCTCTCGGGGCTCCGGGGGAGGGGGGTC
>NW_027533258.1:9776783-9778460 GCF_008692635.1 Crocuta crocuta | reverse complement strand
GGTTAAAGTCCCCGAGTCCAGAGCCCGGATGGAAGGGGCGGGGCTGGGCTCAGCCGGGAGTGCCCGGATGGAGAGGGCGTGGCCTCGGCAGGAGGAGAATTAACCCTTTCTGGGCGGCCGGCCCCGGGGACTGTGGGTCGGGCGGGAGAGGCTGGGAAGGAATGTCTGCCCCCGAAGTGTACCGACCTCCCAGCCTCGCTGTGGCCGCCCGCGCCTTCCTCTCACCTGCCTTCGGGGAGTCTGTGGGGGTCTGTCTTTGTGCCTGCTGCCCGTGGCTGTCCCCTCCCCTGGGCTAGTACGGACACCGGGAGTCGGGGAGGGCTATTCCTGCCCCAAAGCGAGAGTGGAGGTGAGAGTGGCCCGCGAGCCGGCGCCGCCGGGGGAACAGGTGTGAGCGCGGGGCGAGGCTGGCGGGCGCGGGGAGGGGCCGTCGTGGGGGAAGACGAGAGGGGAAATTCCGCGCGACCGGTGGTGAGCGGTGTGTGGGCTGAGTTGTGTCTGCCTCTGACTGTGTGTCTGTGTGTGTGCAGGGAGGCGAGGGCTGAGTCAGTGGGAATAGGGGAAGGTTTTGTGAGTGACTCACGCTCTCCCACCCCAAGCCTGAATCAGACCCCGAGGGAGGGCTTTGTACCGGGGGCGGATGGGGAGTCGGGCGCCTGGGTCCCGGTGGATCCGGGAGTGAGTGGCGAGAGTGAATGTGTGTTTAGTGTACAGGAAGTTTTTGTTCTCCAGTGAGGGCTGCTGTGCCCGGAGTGCCGGCGTGGGGGTTTGTGGACAAAGGTGGAAAGGGGCTGGAGGGACGGGACTCGGTGCTTTGGGGAAAGCTGAGTCAGTTCCCCGTGGGAAAGGGGAAGTGGTGGAGGGGAAGTGTCATCATCGCAGAAGGGGAAGCTGCATTTCCTGGTAACTGGCAGCGCCCTCGGCACCGCTTCTNCCCTTAGACCGCAGTTAAGCGCTCTGCTCGTCCCGGGGCTTGGCAACTGACCGAAAGTCCGTGCGGTGAGCAGAGAGAGTTCGCGCAGAGACTGCGCTGGAGCGGCGCGCGGGGTCCGCAGAGCCCCGGGCTGGGCGGGGAGCGGCGCGCCGCAACCTGTAGGGTCCGGGCGCTTTGCACGTAAACAGACCACCTTGCCCTGCGGAGAGACGACTGTTTTCACCAGAAACCCGCCTGCCCCTGCGGGCTGGGTGGAAATTTCCCCACCGCGCAGACTTCTCTCGGCGAAGGCGAACTTTCCAGCCGCCCCCAGCCCCGCGTCGCGCGCGCTCCCCCGGCTTCCTGCCCGGCGCTCGCTCCAGCTGGAGCGCTGGCCCCGCCTCCGCCGCTTTGTACTCCACGCTCGCCTCTCGCAGCTCTTTGTACTCTAGACTCTCAATGGACCGATCCCGGGAGCGGAGCCGGCTCCCTACCTGCGGGGACGCGGGGTAGGCGAGGAAGAGGCGCGGGGCCGGGGATCCTGGGCTCAGAGAGGCGACAAGGAAGAACTGGGGCCGAAGGGGAGGTGCCCAGGGGGGGGGCGCTGCGCCCGCCGTGGGTCGAGGCGGCACCGACGGAAAGGGGCTGGGTGGGGGGGCGCGAAGGAGGAAGTGAAACGGGTTCTGGGTTCTTTAAGGGAGTGGGCGGTGAGAGTGGGACAGGGGTGATGTCACCGCCTGTCGGGCCCCGCCCTCCTCCCTCCC
>NW_027533258.1:9771905-9776506 GCF_008692635.1 Crocuta crocuta | reverse complement strand
CCCTCCCGAAGGCCCCCCCCCCCTTACACTTACACACGCCGCTTCCGCTGCGCAAGTAGCCACGTCACGGGCAACCCCCGAAATCCCCCCTCCCTTGGGGGGCGGGGGCCACGTGGGCCGTGGGGAACCGCGTGGCCCCGACGGGGAAGGGCATAGAGGATACGGGAGCCACGCGAGAGGGACCGCTGTGCGCGACTTCTCAGAAGTTGGGGGATTAAAGGGAGATTTAGGTTTGGGGGGTCGGTCGGTCCTGAAGACCTAGAGAGCCAGGGGAAGTGGAGGAGCTCCGGGAACTAGGTATGAGGCTGGGGGCCCGGACCGTGGCTGGGGACAGGGTCAGGCGTGGGGGGGTGGGGGTGGAGCGCTCGGATCTCCGCGCGGGCGGATTTGGGTACCGAAGTCGCCGTGACCGGCCAGCCCTCAGCAGTCACAGGGGACACTCGGGGTGGGAGGTGATGCACGGGGCGAGGTGAAGTGAGGAAGGGGAGCGACGCCTTTGTCCGCGCTGTGCCTCCGGTCGCCTTCGGTCGGTCTCAGGGCGCCGGGGCCGGGGGCGTTTCGGGCGGTNCGTCTGACCGGCTCCGCCGCCCCTCCTCCCCGGCCGCGGCCGGGCTAACCTCGCTCTCATTGGTCCCGGCCAGGCTGTTACTGAGGCGGAGACACGGGTGATGATTGGCTTTCTGGGGAGAGAGGAAGCCCTGTGATTGGCCGGATCTCAGGAGCTCGCCGACGCCGTGCGAGGACGCTCCCACGGAGGCCGGNCACCTTGGGCGGCGTGGGCCGCCCCGCGGGGAAAGCCAAGGCCCGACTCCCGGCGCAGATGTCGGCCCGGCCCGGCCCCTGGGCCTCAGCTGTGCGCTGGCCGGCTCACGGCACTCCTCGCCCTCCTCCTCTCCGCAGAATTGGCTGTGAAGGGCCCTGGGCTGCCGTCTGGGGGCAGCGGGCACTCCTGTCAGAGCGGCTGGAGCGGGACCGTCGCCCCAGAGAGCTGGGGCAGGGGGCCGTGCCCGATCTCCAGGGCTCCTGGGGCCACTGCTGACCTGGTAAGGGAAAGCTCGGGGCTGGCGCGGCCGTGTGGACGCTGCCGGCTCCGGCTGTGTCCCCATGTGCGTCTTGATCTCTTCTCTGTGACTCAGGCTGGATGCATCGGGCAGTGGACCCTCCAGGGGCCCGCGCTGCACGGGAAGCCTTTGCCCTCGGGGGCTTGAGCTGTGCTGGGGCCTGGAGCTCCTGCCCGCCCCATCCCCCTCCTCGTAGCGCATGGCTGCCTGGAGGCAGGTGAGAACGCGGGGCACCCCTCTCCCCGTCTCCACTCCCGGTCGCTCTCGGGGTTTATGCCCATTTCTGGACCCTGGTGTGGTCCTCGGCTCCCTTCTCTGGGTCTCTCCGTCCCCTCGTTCCTGGGTGGGGGCAGGGCCGCTTCACCTTGCTGCGCGTTCATAGGCCCTTTCTGTCTCTAGGTGCTCTGCCAGCATTGGGCAGCCTCCCCTCTCTGCTCCCCTACCCCCTTCACATGGCAGTAGCTCCGGACACCCCAACAAACCGTATTATGCTCCAGGGTGAGTACGGATTCAAAGGCGCTGCGGATGGGAGGTAAGGCTGGGGCCTCAGAAGAGGGCCCCCAGGCTTGACCGGCCCCTGCGCCCCCTTCCCACAGGACGCCCGCCCCAAGACCCCTCCACGGGAAGCTGGAGTCCCTGCACGGCTGTGTGCAGGCGCTGCTCCGGGAGCCGGCCCAGCCGGGGCTGTGGGAGCAGCTAGGGCAGCTGTACGAGTCCGAGCACGACAGCGAGGAGGCCGTTCGCTGCTACCACAGCGCCCTCCGCTATGGGGGGAGCCTGGCTGAGCTGGGGCCCCGCATCGGGCGACTGCAGCAGGTGGGATGCGGGAGGACCGGGGTGGGGTGGCTGGGTTTGTGCTTTCCGGGTAGGCGCCCTCCTCCTAATGTGTGCCGCTGCCCCCCAGGCCCAGTTCTGGAACTTTCACGCCGGCTCCTGCCAGCACCGAGCCAAGGTCCTGCCCCCGCTGGAGCAAGTGTGGAACTTGCTGCACCTTGAGGTGAGATGGGGGCCGGTGGGCTGGGAAGGAGGCCCCCCCTCCCTCCCCGCCAGCCCTGCACGTGTGCCATTCTCTCTCCTCGCTCTGTTTTCAGCACAAGCGGAATTACGGGGCCAAGCGGGGCGGTCCCCCCGTGAAGCGAGCCGCTGAGCCCCCAGTGGTGCAGCCTGTGCCTCCCGCGGCACTCTCGGGCCCCTCAGGGGACGAGGGCCTCAGCCCCGGGGGCAAGCGCAGGAGAGGCTGCGGCTCTGAGCAGGTGTGTGTGGCAGCAGGCTGCGGGCCACCGTGGGCGGGGCTGGGGACTGGGGGCACCGTTCTCACACTCACTCTTNACCCCCTTCCCTGTCCCCCCAGCCCGAATCTGAGCCCCCAGGACCCACCTCTCGCACCCTTGACTCTTGCCCTGCCTCCAGCTCCTCCCTCCTCCTCCTCCTCCTGCCACCAAAATACCTCAGGAAGCTTCAGGCGCCCGGAGAGCCCTCGGCCCAGGGTCTCCTTCCCAAAGACCCCCGAGGTGGGGCCGGGGCCCTCCCCAGGCCCCTTGAATAAAGCCCCCCAGCCTGTGCCGCCCAGGGTTGGGGAGCTGCCTGCCCGAGGCCCGCGGCTCTTCGACTTCCCCCCTACCCCTCTGGAGGACCAGTTTGAGGAGCCAGCTGAGTTCAAGATCCTCCCTGATGGGCTGGCCAACATCATGAAGATGCTGGACGAATCCATTCGCAAGGAGGAAGAGCAGCAACAACAGGAGGCGGGCGTGGGCCCCCCGCCCCCCCTGAAGGAGCCCTGTCCATCTCTNGCCCCGAGAGGGCAGGGCAAAGACCAAGGCCAAGGCCCCCAAAGAAAAGAGCCGCCGGGTGCTGGGCAACCTGGACCTGCAGAGCGAGGAGATCCAGGGTCGTGAGAAGGCCCGGCCCGATCTGGGTGGGGCCTCCAAGGCCAAGCCACCCACAGCTCCGGCCCCTCCACCGGCCCCCGCGCCCCCTGCCCAGCCCGGGGCTCCCTCGGCTCCCGTTCCCGGGAAGAAGGCTCGGGAGGAAGCGCCGGGGCCGCCAGGTGTCAGCCGGGCTGACATGTTAAAGCTGCGCTCGCTCAGTGAAGGGCCCCCCAAGGAGCTGAAGATCCGGCTTATCAAGGTTGAGAGTGGGGACAAGGAGACCTTCATTGCGTCCGAGGTGGAAGAGCGGAGGCTGCGCATGGCGGACCTCACCATCAGCCACTGCGCCGCCGACGTCGTGCGTGCCAGCAAGTGCGTGCCTGTGCCTTGGGGTCGCCCCTCTGCTCCGCCCCGGGGGTGCTCCCCTCCCCCCCACCCTGATAGTTTTGCCCTCCTGTGCCTGTCCTCCGCACAGGAATGCCAAGGTGAAAGGGAAGTTTCGAGAGTCCTACCTTTCCCCTGCCCAATCTGTGAAACCCAAGATCAACACTGAGGAGAAGCTGCCGCGGGAAAAACTGAACCCTCCCACGCCCAGCATCTATGTGAGTGTGAGCCCTGCGGTGGGTTCTGAGACCGGGGGTGGGAGTGGGGGTGGGGGCGGGGGGCGGCTGGGAGCCTGGGGCAGGGCTCTCTCCCCGTCTCCTCCTTGTCCTGTCTCAGTTGGAGAGCAAACGGGACGCCTTCTCGCCTGTGCTGCTGCAGTTCTGCACGGACCCTCGAAATCCCATCACCGTGATCCGAGGCCTGGCGGGCTCCCTGCGGCTCAGTGAGTGTGGAGGGGCCCGAGAATGTGGGGAGGGTGTGGAGGGGCCTCCTTTTGAGGGCCCCCCTGCTTGCACTTACAGACCCCCCACTGCGGCTCTCACGACCTCTCCCTCCGCAGGCCCTACTTGTGGCCTTGAGCTTTCTTCCCATCGCCCGTCGCTGTGGCCCCAGCACTGGGCAGACGGGAAGGGGGTGGATCTCAGGACCTGGTTAGGGTCACTTTGGGTTTTCTTGATCGATTAGGATGAGAATACAAAATTCCCACTGGCCCATGGTGTGGGGACTTTTTAAAGTTTATTTTGAGAGACACTGCGAGGAAAGGGGGGGGAGGAAGAGTGGGAGTGGGAAAGGGGCAGAGAGAGGGAGGGAGAAAGAGAATCCCGTGGGCTCCATGCTCAGCACACAGCCTAATGAGGGGTTCGATCCTTGACTGTGAGATCATGACTCACCGATTGAACCACCCAGGTGCCCCCAGGCTCTCTTTTTTAGCGCTTTATTGTGCAAAAAATATTTTTTATTGTGCCAAATTTCAAACAGAGGTACACACCTACAAATGGAAACCACGCAGAAACGCAAAACACAGTCGTCTTTTCTCTGTACCCATAGCGTTCTCTCTATCCGTGTATCTTTCCTTCCCTCCGCTGTTACGTGAAGTGCATTCTAGGCTTGTACTAGACTCAATCTCTCGTTGGACCCAATGATAAACTCCCATTCGCTGAGCACCTATTAAGTGCCAGGTGCAGGGCACCTGAGGACTCGTGGAAGTGCTCCAGCTCAGAGCAGCAGCGGGAGAAAGGGGGTGGCCCTGGCGGGGGGCGGGGAGGGCAGCCTTCCCAGCCCCACGTGC
>NW_027533258.1:9771511-9771886 GCF_008692635.1 Crocuta crocuta | reverse complement strand
GCCCTCACTCCCTGCCCTCCGCCCTGCCTTGCAGACTTGGGCCTCTTCTCCACCAAGACGCTGGTGGAGGCGAGCGGCGAGCACACGGTGGAGGTGCGCACGCAGGTGCAGCAGCCTTCGGACGAGAACTGGGATCTGACGGGTACGCGGCAGATCTGGCCCTGCGAGAGCTCGCGCTCGCACACCACCATCGCCAAGTACGCGCAGTACCAGGCCTCGTCTTTCCANGGTCCCCCGCCCCGGGCGCGCCCTTCCCTTCGCCCGCGAGCCTCCCCCAACCCGTGCTCTTTGCCCCGGCAGCAGCGCGCCGGACCCGAAGAACCATCACATCATTAAGTTCGGCACCAACATCGACCTTTCCGACGCCAAGCGGTT
>NW_027533258.1:9771291-9771506 GCF_008692635.1 Crocuta crocuta | reverse complement strand
GGGGGCCCCCTCTCACTCCTGCGGCACCTTGGCCCCCGCAGGTGGAAGCCGCAGCTGCAGGAGCTGCTGAAGCTGCCCGCCTTCATGCGGGTCACCTCCACGGGCAACATGCTGAGCCACGTGGGCCACACCATCCTGGGCATGAACACCGTGCAGCTGTACATGAAGGTTCCCGGCAGCCGAACGCCAGGTGCGCTCCCCGCCCGCCCGGGCGC
>NW_027533258.1:9770289-9771205 GCF_008692635.1 Crocuta crocuta | reverse complement strand
GTTCTCTGTCGCCCCCTGCAGGCCACCAGGAGAACAACAACTTCTGCTCCGTCAACATCAACATCGGCCCCGGTGACTGCGAATGGTTCGCGGTGCACGAGCACTACTGGGAGACCATCAGCGCCTTCTGCGACAGGTACGCGCCGCCCTGGCCCCGCCACATACACCTCCTCCCCTGCCCCCAGTCCCGCCCCATCCCTGTGGCTTCCGTCTGACCCTGTGGCCACCGCGCAGGCACGGCGTGGACTACCTGACTGGTTCCTGGTGGCCAATCCTGGATGACCTCTATGCTTCCAACATCCCCGTGTACCGCTTCGTGCAGCGCCCCGGAGACCTGGTGTGGATTAACGCGGGCACCGTGCACTGGGTGCAGGCCACCGGCTGGTGCAACAACATCGCCTGGAACGTGGGGCCCCTCACCGGTGAGACGGCGGGGCCCGTGCGTGGGGGGTGGGGGAGAGCCCCGTGGGCGGCCGGGTGGACTGGGTACGGTGGCCGGGGAAGGGAGGGCCTGGGGCCGGCGTGGTCGCGGTCCCTTGAGCCACCTCTGTTTCCCCCTCTGGCCCGCAGCCTATCAGTACCAGCTGGCCCTGGAACGATACGAGTGGAACGAGGTGAAGAACGTCAAATCCATCGTGCCCATGATTCACGTGTCCTGGAACGTGGCTCGCACGGTCAAAATCAGCGACCCGGACCTGTTCAAGATGATCAAGTAAGCGCCCCATGTGGGAAGGAGCCCAGCTCCACCCGAGCTGGTCCCGCTCTTCACCTTTCTGCCCGAATCCACCCCGTTTTCCTCCTCCTCTGCCCCGGACCACGTGCCCTGCACTGTACCCGCTGCCTCGGACCCGGGTTTTCCCGGCGGCCCAAACAGACAAGAGCCACATGTCCGCAGTGATTGATGCCCCGGTCAGGG
>NW_027533258.1:9769913-9770194 GCF_008692635.1 Crocuta crocuta | reverse complement strand
CTCCCCGCCCGTCCGCCCGCCCGCCCGCGGCTCCAGCCGGGTTCTCATGGTGCTCAAACCCGCTCCCCTCCCCGACGTCCTGCACTTTCTCGGACCAGGCCCCCACTCCCGACCCGACCCCGACCCCGCCTGAGGGTGAGCGACTCCTGTACTGTAGGGGAAGAAGTGGGAACTGAAATGGTATTTTGTAAAAAAATAATAATAAATAAATAAAAAAAATTTAAAGTTTTAAAGAAAGAACTATGAGGAAAAGGAACCCCTTCCTTCCCAGCCCCGGCCAA
>NW_027533258.1:9766901-9769805 GCF_008692635.1 Crocuta crocuta | reverse complement strand
CCAGTTCCTGAGCTCCCAGGCACCGCCTTGCACGGCGCACCTGCGGGACCCGGGCTTCACGGCCCTGCTGGTCACCGGCTTCCTGCTCCTCGTGCCGCTGCTCGTGCTCGCGCTGGCCAGCTACCGTCGCCTCTGCCTGCGCCTCCGCCTGGCCGACTGCCTCGTGCCNCCGCCGCCGCCGCGCCCCGCAGCCGCGGCCCGCCCGGGCCTCCCCCGGGCCCCAGGCCGCCCCCGCATCAGGGAAGGTCTGGGTTTGAGGACCCTCGGGTCGGGAGCTACCCTCACGACTGCCCCCGCTCCCGGTCGCCCCAAGGACTTGAAGCCTGGGTGCGGGGGGGGGGGTCTCCCGACCTTCCCTGCCCCCCATCCCTGCCCAAGCCGGGTCCCAGCATCCCCTGGGGGAAGCGGAGCATCTGCGGACCCAACGCTGGCGGAAATCCGCCACGCCCCGGAAAACCCACTTTCCTACTACCTACATCTGAATCCTAGACATCTGGGCTGGACCCTGCGCACCCCCCGCCCCCCACCATTCGGACGAACCTCGCGTCCTCCTCTCCTGGTGCAGCTCCTCTAGTATCTGCGGGCTGGGGGGCGAGCTTCGAGAGGGAAGGAGTGACCCCACATCAATAAAGAATTAACGAACTGAATGCGTTGCTGGGATCCCGTGAATGGGGGATGATGGCACAGCTTCTACCGCCCCTGCCCCGTGCCCAGGAGCAGGAAACGGCGGGGGGCGGGGGGCGGGGGCTCAGGAGCGCATCCTTCAGCCTCCCGGCCTTCCCTTATCGCATTAGCCCGCTCTTCCTGGCCAGACCCCCAGAGCTCGCTCTGTCCCTGACCCTGAAGTCACCTCTCCATCAAGAGCGGAGAGGGCCCGGCCTCTGTCGCCTGCCCTGCTCCCCTTGGGGACCCGAGCCCGTTCTCTGACCCCAGCTCGGAGGAACTCGGTGTTGCCAGGCCGGAGAGGGAAACAATGGGCCTTCCGGAGCAGGATGACACCCCCTCCAGCCAGTTCTGGAGCAGCAGCGTGGGAGGGAAGGTGGAGGGGCCCACCCTGGGGCCTGATGGTCCTTAGCTCATCCCCACCCCCGAACTCCAGGGAACCTTTGGCACCGCTGGACGCCCAGGGCTGGGCGAAGGAGGGCTGAGAGCGCTCCCGACATCCCCGCTACACTCGGACACGAGCCACTTCGTTTACAGGTTTAATGGTCTGAAAAGCAAACGCGATCGCGGTCAGATATAGGGAGGCCCTGCCAGGCTCTCTCTCTGCACCTCAATAGAAACGATGTGGTGGCCGGGTACCATGGCCAGGCCCAGCACACGGGGTTCCCCCGCAGAGAAAGAATCTGCAAAGAAGGGTCAGAGCATCAGGGAAGCCGGCCAGCGTCGGCCCCGCCCCTTCTAGCCCCAGAAAAGTGGGGTGCAGCCACACACTGGCGGGAGGGGGGGGGGGTAGTGCCTCGCGGCGAGGCTCCGCCGCGTTCCCCGGGCACTGACCCGACGGCTTGAGGAACTCCTGCGCCGAGCCCAGGATGACATTGCAGTCGCGGTCGGTGCACAGGAAGCAGCCGACCAGGGTCCGTCCGTCTGTCATACGAATGCGCATAGTCTTGTTGAGCAGCGCCTCCAGCTGCTGCCGGGCCCGCGCAGCCGGCGAGTCGTCGCGCTCCCCGTCCGAGTCCTGCGCGGGGCGGGACACGCGCTGAGCCTGCGCCGCCCGGGCTGCCGCCCACCCGCGGAACCACAGCTCCCGACAGCCCGCGGGGCGCTCACGCCAAGCCCAGAGGCTGCCGGGAGCTGCAGTTCCCCCCTCCGTCCCCCCATCTTGCTCCCCGGCTGCCCCTCGATCCCAGCCCTCGAGCCCGCGCTAACCCCGGCGCTGGAGCTGCTTTGGCGGCGGCTGCAACAGCCGTTCTCCTCTCGTAGCAGCATGGTCGGTCCGGCCCCGGCCATTTGCCCCCGGGCCTCCTGCGGGCCCTTGAACTTCCTTTCGGGTCCGGTGCTCTGAGATCTCGCGAGTGCTCCCGACCTCTTTTCTTTCGCGAGATCACCTCTCCTCCTCCTCCTCCTCCGCCTCTTCGTCTCCGGGGCAACTGCAGAGATCTCGCGAGCTTCTCTTCTCCGACGCGGAGGCTCACTGAGGTCTGTGGCGCCGAAGTCTTAACATATCGCGAGTTTTACCTCTTCAGTTTCAGACACAGCCTTTAGGGACTTTGGGATTCGGCGAGAATACCTTTTTTCGTAACCGCACTCCACCCCACCCGCCCTTGTTTTTTCTACCTCGCGAGACAGGCAGTCCTAAATAGTCCCGTGTAGCCCAGACCAGTCTGAAAACCGAAGGCGTCCGCTCTCGCCCGGAACTCTTGAGCGCGCAGCGCGGTCCCCTGAAAGCCAGATTCGGACTACGTTTCCCGTGAGCACCCACAGTCCACGCCCCTCGCCCGCGCCGTGTTCGCTCTCTGTGGACGGTGGCCGGAGAGGGACAATGGTTTCCATGTCAGCGCATAAACGCGCTCGCCGGGGGGAAAAGCTGCAGTGAGTGAGAGCGTGCTGAGGAGGGACGAAGCAGCAGGAGATGCTGGCGGCGCAGAGTGCAAGGGGCGTGCCGCGCCGGGGCCTCGTGGCCGGGCCAGACTTTGAGGTTTTCCGGCGTCGCTATTTCACGCCGGCGGAGGTGGCCCAACACAACCGGCCGGAGGACCTCTGGGTGTCTTACCTGGGACATGTGTACGACCTGACGCAGTTGGCTCAGGAGTGCAAGGGTAGGGGCCGCGCTCAGGGCCAGGGCGTACGTGGGGGGCGGGCGGTGCCCGGTTCTTGGGTGGCTGGCGTTGACGGCAGCTGCTCCTTCCCAGGAGACCTGCTGCTAAAACCCATCATAGAAGTCGCGGGCCAGGACATCAG
>NW_027533258.1:9759080-9766872 GCF_008692635.1 Crocuta crocuta | reverse complement strand
TAGACCCGCTGACCGGCACCCTGAGATACCGCACCCCCCGGGGCCGCTTTCTGCACGTCCCGCCGCAGCTGCCCCGTTCCGACTGGGCCAATGATTTCGGGAAGCCCTGGTGGCGGGAGTCGCGTTATGAGGTGGGGCGGCTGTCCGCCAAGACCCGGACCATCCGCATCGTTAACACGCTCACGTCGCAGGAGCACACGCTGGAGGTGAAAACTGGTGCCTGGGGGCAGGTCAGAGGGGACGGGGAACCCCAACAAATCGCCAAGGAGATCTTCAGGCCCTTGGCTCTCTCCGTGACCCGTGGGAGCAGCGTTTCCTCCGCCTCCTGGGGCAGCCGGGTCTCCAGGGTGGGCAGTCGGAGGCGTGGCGGGATCCCGGGGTACAGAAGCCCAGGGTAGCAGTTCAGGCGCCTCGGTGTCCTGCAAAGCTCTTACAGTGCTGCGATCAGGATGGTGGTTGTAAGCAGACTGTCTTATTAGGTACTACTCGTAGGGGTGAGGAGGAGGAGGCAGTGACTCTGACCCTTTAAGGCCATCTGTTTGTTAGAAGTGGCTGCCATAAAGACCGGTAACAACTTGGGGGCCATTCACTGCATGATTTATCTGGGGCCCCGTGAACCGCCTGAAAACACTACCAAGGGAGGCTCTCTGATCCCAGCTCTGTCATTTTTGGGGCTCCTGGCCTTGGCTTGGGGCCGTGTGTATGTTGCATCCAGAATTTGGGGGGGGGTGCTTTCGTGTTCTGCAGGTGGGGGCTCTGGAGTCAATGTGGGAAATCCTACACCGCTATCTCCCCTATAACGCACATGCTGCCAGCTACACGTGGAAATATGAAGGGAAGAACTTGAACATGAATTATACCCTGGAAGAGAACGGGATCCGGAATGAGGACGAAGAATTTGACTATCTCAAGATGGACGGTGCACTTTACACACCCGCGATACTGCTCTACTTCAACGATGACCTCACGGAAGTCTAGGGAGGGAGATGTACACTCACGCAGACCTAAGACATATTTTGAGTTTGGCCGCTTCCGTGTCCTGTAGGAAGAAGCTGTGCGTGTGCTGGCGCTGGATCCAGAGCTCCGTTCCGTTCTGGAAGCTGGCTGTGGCCCCCATCTCTCTGAGGCACACAGTCCCCCATTTCCCAGGCCCGCTATACTATACTCTTAGAAAGTTGGGGAGCCTGCTAGAAGCACATGAACCGATTCCTAGGAATGATCCAGAAGGTGCGGCATCTCGGATTATGGAGATGTAAGGGGGACGGGCAGAGCTCAGGCAGAACTTCCTGATGGTCAGAGGAAGAGAAGTCCTCCACGGGGATGAGGGATGGACGGACTTTGGGGGCAGTGATGGAAATGGAATGAGCTGCAGGAAGATAGGACTTTCCCAGACGGGAGCAGGAAGTGGTCAGTCACTGGCCAAACAAAACTGCCTTCTCTCCCTTCCGAAGAGTAGCCGGAGGTTAGAACCCAAAGGGAAGAAAGGAAGCGAACGGTTAGCAGCTGCTTCAGGCTGGCTCTTACGCTGTGTGCTTCGCGTGCCCTGTTTAATGTGACTTCGTCAGTGGGACGCTGTCACCATAAGGCTTCTGAAGCTCAGAAAGATCCCCCTGCTTTTGGCTTTGTTAAGTGATTGATGAACCTCGCGGCATCCCGGGTCTAGCACGTGGAGGGGGGTCCCTAAGCTCAGCGCGATTTAGCAGCACGAAGGCACGCTAGTTAGTAGCCGGGACACAGGCTCGAGGGAGGACCTCACCGTCCGAGGCTCGCTGCACACAGGACCCTGGAGACCTACTGTGTGGTCAGCTGTCTTTCTGTGGGTTGTTTTTTTACTGCCTTTGGAAGGGAGTTAGCCAAGTTCTGCAGTGGCCGAGGCCGGAGGGCGGAGGGGAGGCAGGGGGGAGGCTGTCACCTGAGCAGGAGCTATTGAGGCTACTTCCTGGTTGATCCCACAGCAAAATTTTCTCCTGACTTTTCAGAGGCAGGGAGGGAGCTGTGTGCCCGCCCCAGGGAAAACTGGAGTGGGGGAAGGGCCAGGAGGGGGACAAAAAGGAGGCAATCTTGGCGGCCCGGGCCCCTTAGGGAAGGGAAGACTGGTGACCTTTTCAACAGTAGTGTAGAGAGAGGAGCTAATGAGGTCAGAAAACCTGTGTAACCAAGGGACAACCAGCGTGGGGGGGGAGGGCAGATGTGTCCCCTTCAACCTCAGCAGGGGTGCCGGGGCGGGGGTGCCAGGCCCCAGGCAGGGGGCCGCGGAGGCGTGTTCTGAGGGGCTGGCGGGAGAGGCATGGCCAGAGGCGGACACGGGTTCGGCCTCGGCCCCTTCTGAGCCCCCGTGAAACCGAGGGCTTCATCCACTCACTAAGGCGAGAGGGCCGCGTAGTGTCTGGATCTTTCTGATGTTTGGGCCGCTCTGCGGTGACTTCATGTGCATCTTGTTTGCTCAGTTAAACCGACGCGAGTTGAGAACCCGAGCCAAGCGTGTGTCCATGCGCCTGTGTCTCCGGGAGGGGCCCCAACCTGCCGCTCTGCCCCCGGCTCCTACCTCAGTGTCTCCTGCCGGGAACCTGCCCCTCTCCGTGCTCCCCGGTCACTCTCCGAGTCGTCCCCGGCTCCTAAGTGTCCCAGGAATCGGTCCTCTCTCCGCTTCTGCCCCCACACACCAGCTGGCGTGCGCCCTGGAGACCAAACTGAGGCCTCTGACTTTCCTCCTTCAGAGTCTTCCGTGGCTTCCAGTTGCTTTGGGAATAAAGCCCTCTAAGTCCAAAGACGCTGTGTAAACCGGCCTCTGCCCACCTTGCAGGTCTCACCTCGGTCCCCTGTGTCCCGGCCGCGCGGGCTGTCTCCCAGTCCATGAAATGTCTGCCCTGCCCAAGCGCTCGCACGTGCTGTTCCCTCTGCGTGCACACCTTTCCACCTCCCACCCTGCTGAATCCCAAATGGTTCTTCCTCGAGAGAGCTGCTCTGATTTCTTGGTGTTGAAAGCGAGGCTCTCTGTTAGATCATTTCTGAGCACCACACACTTCAGGGTACCTATTACATCTAAATTTTAAAATCGAGGATGCCCCTGGCCGGCTGGCAGCTAGAGAGCAGACATCACGTATGTCCATTCTGTTCGNCTGGCAGTCAGCACAGAGCCGGACGCGGGGCTCAAACCCACGAACCGCGAGATCATGACCCAAGTAAGTCGGACGCTTAACCGACTAAGCCACCCAGGCGCCCCGCTGCTCAATAAATTCTGATGCAATGACCTCAAATGTTGAGTGGCCTCATCCGTCTAGAAGAACTCGTGGACGGGATGTTGCGTCCGGGGAGGCCAGGTGAGACCGCCTCCATCCAGAGGCTTCCGTCTTGTTCCCTCGGAAGCAAGACTGAGCGCCAGGGGCCTTCCTCTCACCGGATTTGGGGGAAGCCTGTCATTCCCGCGAGTGGCCACCAGGTGGCGGTCCTCGCCTGCGGCGGCGGCGGCGGGGGCGGGGCGGGGCGGCTAAGGGAGGGAAAACCCCTGCAGGTTCTGAAAAGGTTACAATGAAGGGCGGCCCCGCCGGAATTTATAGGCGGGAGGGAAGGATCAGAAAAGAAGTTAAAACCACGCCGCTATTTTCTTAGCCTTAGGTTCATTCCCCTTCTCGGTTTTTTCCACAAGCTCACGCCAGGAAAGGAGTGCAGGCGGAGAAGGAAAACCGACGGGGCAGCACAAGGACGGGGTGCGCGCGTGGAGCGCTGAGCTGTGAAGGACTCGGGACCCCACGTGTCAGAGAGGAGACAGCACACGGGTCTATTGACGCGTACGGCCTTTAGTGTGCACGCGAGTAAAGCTTTTCACGAGGCCCCACCTGGTTCTCTAAATACCCGAGGCTGGATATTTGCAGGAATATGTAAATAAGNGCGACCTCAAAGGCCTCGATGGGCAAGAATTTCCCACGAGCCGTGCTCCCTACAAGCGCCTACCACCAAGGATAATAAAGACACGAATGTCGTCGCAGGGACCCTGCCCGCTCAGCGGGACAGAAGACACGCACACAAGAAGGTAAATGAAAACAGTCCATGATGAAGGAGCAGATTATGGCATAGAAAGTCTCCACCCTCCTGGCAATTCACAAGTGGATTCTTAACCCAGATCTCCAGAAGGGCAGAAGTGGTTTCTAAATATTGCGGGGTGTGGTTTTTTTTTTGTATTTGTAAGCACGTGCAAGCTCAGATATGAATTATGTTGGAGAAGGGTGCGATAATTTCCATCGGTCTCAAAATGGCCCAACCCCCTGCCCCTGAGATAGTACATCCCCCCCCAATAATTTAAAGTGAAATATCAAAGGCGACAATACCACGCGGTCCCAGGATTCCAGCCACCTGTCCCCATGCTCTACCTCATCCATTACACCTGTGTTCCCACGGCAGCCATTCCTAACGCTTTAACCCCTTGGGGCTAAGTCCGTGGCCAGTCCGACACGTTTTACTACCGTCCCAAATTCTGATCTGGATGTACCTCGGAGCTGAGGGGGGGGGGTCTGTCATTTAGGCTTGACCCTAACACCCAGTGGTGATGTCAGGAGGAGCCCGAGGCTCCCAGCCCGCACAGCGAGCCTAGGTGAACCGCACGGTGGTGGTGCGCGGATATTTGGGGGGAACAGCCAGCTTTTGATGGATCAGCAAGAGCACAGGGAGGCCTCGGTCGTAGAGAAAGCAGACAAGGGTCTGAAGCCTGAATGAACTTGAAAGTCAAAGACGAGGCCTTCAAAATACACGCAGGCTCGCCGCCCGAGGACGGGGTCTTCCAGGCATAAGGGAAACACTTAAAAACAGCGATCAGAAAGCTGTGAACGAGTGTGCGAAGGGAGGTCGCCGACGTGGGGCCCGGGGTAAAGGAGGTGGAGATGAGCAACGCGACGGTGGAGACATAGCTAATTCAGCCCCTGTGTCACGGGGACGGCCCAGCCCCTGCCTTTTGGGAGCTTGCGCTGTTTAGTGGGAACCTCAGCTTCCACCTGACATAATCATCCATCTGTATCTGCAATGCCAGGTGGTGGCCGGCGCAGGGGCGCAGTCAGTACCTGCCTGCTTCAGGAATTAACGGCACACGTGGTCCCTACCGTTTGAAACGTGTGACCTCAGGAGCTGAACAGACCCAGATAACGGGCTGTCTGTCCCTTGCTACTTGCCGGCTGTCGCTGTGTGGGGAGAGCCCGAGAGATGCGGGCAGTAACCTGTGCCCATGAGTTCTGCCCGCCCTCCTGTAGAGCAAGAAGGACGCCGAAGTGTCCCCTCGCCCTTTATTTATGTTTTATTTTCTATTTGAGAGAGAGAGAGAGAGAGCATGAGCAGGGGAGGGGCAGAGAGAGAGAGAGAGACACGGAATCCCAAGCAGGCTCCGGGCTCTGGGCTGTCGGCACAGAGCCCCACATGGGGCTTGAACCCCTGAGCAGTGAGATCATGACCCCGGGCCGAAGTCGGACTCTTAACCACCGGAAGCACCCAGGCGCCCCCATCCGCTTGTGCTCAGCGGACAGCCTGGACCGGCAGATCTTCCTCTCCCCGAGCGCCTCACGGAGAACGTATCTGGCTGCGAATCCCAGAAGCCCGACTACCGGGGCCTAACTGAAAAGAGCAAAGTTTTCTCAAGTGCTAAGTCTGTGGGGTAGTGACTCGGCCGGCTGCTCTGCTTCTAGCCTGCACGGTGGGCAGGGAGGAGGAAAGCGGAAGGAAGAGCTCGCGCCTCCATCAAAGCAAACATCTGACCTTTGAGCACATCTCCGGGGTAAGGAGGCGCGCTGCACAGGGGCCCGTAGCTGCGAGGCAGCTGGGTGGGACCAGAGTTTTGTACTGACGCCCACGGCATGTGCGGGGAGCACTGCCCCCCACCGGGAGTACGGACGCCCGGTAGGAACCGGCTGGCGTCCGGCTTCAGCTCAGGTCATGATCTCGCTGTTCCCCAGTTCAATCCCCGCATCGCATCGGGCTCTGTGCTGATGGCTCAGAGCCTGGAGCCTGCTTCAGATTGTCTCCCCCTCTCTCTCTGCCCCTCCCCTGCTCATGCTCTGTCTCTCAAAAAAAAAAAAAAAATTAAAAAAATGTTTAAAGACCCAGCCCCAAATCCCAGGGCCAGGCCCCAGGCCTCCCTTCTCAGAGGGAAGAGCGGCAAAGCTACGCGTAGTAAGATCGTGTTGGATGTGGGACATCACTGGGGCCATTTTGCGGGGACCCCTTACCTTTGTCCAGGCGGCCCCGCGGGACCTACGGCTGCGGGTTCGTGTCCCGAGTTGGCCTTTCTGTTTCGGGACCCCCACCCCCCCTCACACAAGCGCTCGTCGCCCTCGCCATGGACCGGTCCACCCTCCACTCAACGTGCGGCCAGCTCCCGCCCCTCGGTCCCTGCCGAAGCCTCTCTCACTCCCTCCGTGTGCGGCAGGCCTGCTTGCTTGCTTTTGAAAAAGACGGGAAATGTTTCCTCACGCCCTCAGGCTGCCCCCACCGCTCCGTGTCCATCTCCCTCCCTTCTTGGACTCTAAGCCCCAGGAGGGCAGGCAGCGCGTCTCTTGTTTGCCACGAAACACGCAGCTCCTCGCTCGGTGCTCAGCCCAGGCGGTATGAACACGTGGGGGGAAAGGGCTAACTGTGAAATGGCNCGCCAGGTCGAGTGAGGCTGTGTGAACCTGGGTCCGTGTGTGTGCCGAGTCAGCGTTCACACCCGCCACTACTCACCCTCTCCGAGCATACACGGCAGGGTTAAGGGTTTCCAGGGAGAATGCTGCGCTCAGGCTTGCGTTTTAAAGGGGTGACTTGCCGGGGCGCCTGGGTGGCTCAGTCGGTTAAGCGTCTGACTTCAGCTCAGGTCGTGATCTCACGGTTCCTGAGTTTGAGCCCCGCGTCGGGCTCTGTGCTGACGTCTCAGAGCCTGGAGCCTGCTTCCGATTCTGTGTCTCCCTCTCTCTCTGACCCTCCCCTGAGCATGCTGTCTCTCTCTCTCTCTCAAAAATAAACAAAACATTTTTAAAAAATTTAAAAAAAATAAAGGGGTGACTTGCCTACAATGTCCGGAGAATGGACTGGGGGCGGGGGGGGAATGCGAGGGGACCAGAGTGGAGATGGGAGCCCACGCCTCTGCCGTGGTCCAGGAGGGACACGGAGGTGGCCAGGACCGTTAGTGGCGGTGGAGGTCAGAGAAGACGGACTGAGGGCGGAAGCGCGTGGCTCGGGAGCTCCCTGGGAGCACGTCTGGGCCACAGGGCGGAGGCAGGAGGGACGGCGAGTCCGCGGGTGCACAAGGAGCTCTGACTGGGGAGGAAGGTGATGCGTGGCGGGTTGGTGTGGGAGGTGACTCTGGGGCGCAGACACAGATGTCCCCGACCTTCCTGGCTGAGTGGCACCGCAGCCCGAAGAGAGCTCTGGGCTCGGCCTGGGTACTGTCGGCAGAGTCCCTGCTGCGGAATTGAGGGGTGAAGCCACCTTGAGGAATGGCAGCCGGGGGCCGGGGAGGGGCAGGAAGAGACTCAGAAAGAAGAGCCAGAGCGGTGGGAGGGACCCGAGGAAGGTGGCGCCGTCGAGGCCAAAGAGCATCTGACGGGCGGAGGGGTGAACGGTGAGACCGCGCTGAGACCTCAGTGTCCATGGACGGAGCAAGCGGCAAAATGGTGGCATGTGGCGGAGTCAGGCCGCAGCCGGAGGCAGGCTCTGTGGCCACCCACCAAGTGCGTTCCTTTCTTTAGGTCCCATTTCTTGAGGTGTGGACTGTGAACAGTGAGGGTGCGCTGAGCGCAAGAGCAGAGCAGCGGAGGCAGGAGGCGGGGGGGGGGGG
>NW_027533258.1:9749585-9758953 GCF_008692635.1 Crocuta crocuta | reverse complement strand
TCTTCTGTTGTCTGTCCCTCCCCTCGAGCCGGCCACCGTCTGCGCTACCGCATGCTTCCGTGGGCCTTCCGGAGATCTGGCACCAGTCAGCATCCAGGGGACTCCGGCGAGCGGAGGGGACGGGCGACCGTGTCCGGGACTCGCATGGGGGGAGGCAACCCGACAAAAGCGCTGGGGCCTCCAGGGTGAGAACCGGGTCCCATAACCCGGGTTTGTGTCCTGGCTCCTGAGCTGGGCGTGTGTATGGGAAGCGGGAGAGAGCGCGGGCGCAGGGCCGCTGTCGGGAGCGTTTAAGGTGCCATTAGGGGGCGCCTAGGGGGCTCAGTCGGTTAAGCATCCGACTTCGGATCAGGTCACGATCTCGCGATTCGTGGGTTCGAGCCCCGCGTCGGGCTCTGTGCTGACAGCTCAGAGCCTGGAGCTGCTTCAGATTGTGTCTCCCTCTCTCTGCCCCTCCTCTGCTCATGCTCGNCCGACAAAAGCGCTGGGGCCTCCAGGGTGAGAACCGGGTCCCATAACCCGGGTTTGTGTCCTGGCTCCTGAGCTGGGCGTGTGTACGGGAAGCGGGAGAGAGCGCGGGCGCAGGGCCGCTGTCGGGAGCGAGAGCCTAGAACAGCCCTTTGCTCCCTCCGTTTAAGGTGCCATTAGGGGGCGCCTAGGGGGCTCAGTCGGTTAAGCATCCGACTTCGGATCAGGTCACGATCTCGCGATTCGTGGGTTCGAGCCCCGCGTCGGGCTCTGTGCTGACAGCTCAGAGCCTGGAGCTGCTTCAGATTGTGTCTCCCTCTCTCTGCCCCTCCTCTGCTCATGCTCGTCTCTGTCTCTCTCTCTTTCAGAAATAAATAAAACATTAAAAAAAATTTTAAGGTGCTGTTCGTACTGCAGGTTGCCGGCCCTGTCACCTTCAGTCACCTTGCGTGAGCCTCTGGGAAGTGAGAAATGGCCAGGAACGTGACTGTTTAGAACAACAGCTCCCCGGGGCGCCTGGGTGGCTTAGTCGGTTAAGTGTCCGACTTTCCGACTTTCGCTTAGGTCATGATCTCGCGGTTTGTGGGTTCGAGCCCCGCGTCGGCCTCTGTGCTGACTGCCAGCTCGGANAGAGAACAACAGCTCCCCACTGTCCAGTGTCATCGAGCCAGAGCTTTCTCAGATTGGCTCATCAAATCCTCTACAAGCAGGTGAGGGAGGCGCGGACACCCCGAAGGAGCTGAGCCCCGAGGGCTAAGTAGCTTGTCCCCAGGCCACTTAGTGAATGGAAGAACTTGGGACACGAGGTGCTACCTGACCCCAAAGCTCAAACTCTAATGGGGCTGGGGGTGGACTTCATTCCTTGGCTCCGGAATACATTTTTGCAGTTACACAGTTGGGGGATCTAGAATCTTAAAATCAAAAACCAAAAAAACCCAGGCGATTTTAATTTACTCATCGTATCTAATTTCGTCTAAAGTTAAAATGACTCTCATTCAGAGAGCTCGCTGGCGCGAAGGCCCGCGAGCCGGCCCTGGGGCAGGAGGAAGCCAGCGTGGGTGACAAAGCTATAGTCTGAGAGACAGACGGCCGGGAAAGGTGTCAGGGCTCACACAGCCGGGGCTCGACATTACACGGCATTTCTCGCCGGCCAGCCAACGCACAAGTGCTAAGAACTTGTGAAAAGGCAGCGTGTAAAGGGAAGAGACGTTTGGGTTTTGCTGTTTCGTACAGGACCATGCCGTTTCCATCACAGTGGTCATCAAAGCGGGTCTAAAGGGAGTAGAGTACAGAAAGATGATTTGTGGGAAAGACAAAGAACAAGGGACAGGATTTACCTAAAAAGCCACCAAACGGGGCGCCTGGTGGCTCAGCCGGTTAGGCAGCTGACTTTGGCCCAGGTCAAGATCTCGTGGTTTGTGAGTTCGAGCCCCGTGTTGGGCTCTGCGCTGCCGGCTCAGAGCCTGGAGCCTGCTTGGGATCCTGTGTCTCCCTCTCTCTGCCCCTCCCCTGCTCGCACTCTGTCTCTCTCTCCAAAATAAACAAACATTAAAAAAATTTTTTTTAAAAAAGCCAGCAATCGAAGGAGAGACAGATGTGAGATCACAGAAGGTCAGCAAAGAGAATAGCGAGTTAAGAACTCAGAAATAGCCTCTCTGTCGGCAACGAGGCTGTGGATCGTCTGGTGGAAGTGGCTTCAGAGGATCTGGAAAGCAAGTGGTCAAGCAGACGGGACACAGGAAACACGTAGGCTTCGTGCCCATGTTCTGGGGGCGCGCTCTCTGATGAGCCGTCTCCTGGGGAGAGCCGACGAGGTCTCCTGCTGGAGTGGAAGGTGGAGTGTGAGGAAGGTTTGGAAAAATTGCCACGGAGACCCGGAAGGAAGCGACTGGGGAAGAGAATTTCCGGGCCGGGACGCCGGGGGGCACGGGTGGTGGTCTCCTCAGCAGCACTCTGCCCGCTGGGGGTAAGGGTCACGGTCAGAGGTGCGCGGGGGGAGGCCCAGGAGAGGACACTGGCCGAGATGACAGACGGCGGACTCTACGCTGCTCAGGGAAGGCGGGGAGGACCCGGTGGGGCGCAGTGAGGGACGGACTAGAGTGTCCTGTGGGTCCAAGAACAGCAGAGAAACGAGCCGGAGGGACAGAGAGTTGTAGGCAAAGCGGGGACTTGAGTGCAGTTATTTCCGAAGATGGAAGTCCAGAGCCACCTCCACCGGCGTGGAGTGCAGAGAAAGGGCTCTGGCTGGGGAGTCGGGGGCAGGGCTGAGGCCGTGTGAGTCTGCAGCGAGTGAGGGGAGGGGTCAGGGCGAGCAGGTGCAGCCAGAGAGCGGCGTGCAGGGCTCTACAGCCCATAGAGCCTTGGACGGGGCTTGTCACCTGACACAGGGGGACCTGCGATCATCCCCGGGGGGGGAAGGAATAGAGTCCTTTACGTGTGTGGTTTCCAGGCTTATCCGCCCCATTACCAAATGTTGTAACCAAATATTTGATCCTGTCTCCTATCCTCTCTCTTCCCACATATTTTTAAGTTAGTTTTTTAAGCTTAGTTTTCTTTTTCATTGCAGAACATGTGTTCTTTACAGAAAATTCCAGGTAGACAAGCGTAAAGATGCAAAACAAAAGCACTCTTATTCCCATCACTCAGCAGAAACCGGTGTGAACATCTTAACCACTTCCTCCTGGTACTTTCCTGTCTGGCTACAACTACACCACATGTATGATTTTATATTGCTTCATGCAACTGATGTTAGATCTTCAGTTGGTAAAAAGGACAGGACAGAAGAAGAGCAGTTTTCTCTAGGAGAGGCACGGACTGGGAAGGCACTGGAAACCTCTGCGGTGCAGGACATGTATATATATTTACATTTTTTTCGTGTTTATTTTTGAGAGAGAGAGACAGAGCATGAGCTATGAAAATACTAATTCAAAGGGATCCAATTCCCCGATGTTTATGTAACAGTATTATCTATAGTAGATAATAGTTCCAAATTCCACATTATGGAAGCAGCCCACGTGGTCACCGGCTGATGAACAGGTAAAGAAGACGTGGTATAGATACAATGGAATATTACTCAGCCATAAAAAAGAAGGAAATCTTCCCATTGGCAATGAAATGGATGGAGCTAGAAAGTATTAATGCTAAACGAAATAGGTCAGGCAGAGAAAGACAAATACTGTATGATTTCACTCATATGTGGAATTAAAAACCAAAAACAAAGGAGGAAAGGGGAAAAAGAGACGAACCAAGAAACACACTCTTCACTGTAGAGACCCCACTCATGGTTCCCACGGGGACGTGGGTGGGTGTGTGTGTGAAATAGGTGATGGGGCTTCAGGAGTGCGATCGTGATGAGCACAAGGTGATGTACTAAGTGTTGAACCATCATACTGTACACCAGAAACTAGCATCACAGTATCCTGGAATTTAAGTTGAAACTTAATGGGGCGCCTGGGTGGCTCAGTCGGTTAAGCGTCTGACTTCGGCTCAGGTCATGATCTTGAGGTCCGTGAGTTCAAGCCCCGTGTTGGCCTCTGTGCTGACAGCTCAGAGCCTGGGGCCTGTTTCGGATTCTGTGTCTCCCTCTCTCTCTGCCCTTCCCTGACTCATGCTCTGTCTCTCAAAAGTAACCATTAAAATGAAAAAAGAATATTACAATGAACATGTGTATCCATCATCTCATTTGGTAAATATAACAATAGGCATATTTTTTAAAGCCTCGCCTGATCTTTTGAACTTACGAAATAGTTCTCAACAATAAATGTTTACATTTAAAAATAAAACCCTCCATAAATAACACTTTAATGGTTTCTAAAAATTCACCCATAAAAATCATGATTTCTTAAAAAAATTTTTTTAATGTTTTCAGAGGGGGGAGGGGCGGAGAGACAGAGGGAGGGACAGAATCTGAAGCAGGCTCCAGGCTCCCAGCTGTCAGGACAGAGCCTGATGTGGGGCTCAAACCCATAAACTATGAGATCATGACCTGAGCTCAAGTTGGACGCTTCACCAACTGAGCCACCAGGTGCCCCTAATTCATGATTTCAAAACGTACAGGTCAGCAGCTTTCGGTATGAGGTTTATAGGATTACATGGCTGTCACCACTACATAATCCCAGAACATTTTCATCCTGTGCGAAAAGAAACCTCATACCCATTGGCGGTCATTTCCCTGCTTTCTGCTCCCCGCAAACTCTGGTCAATCACGAGTCTGTCTCCTGTCTCTCTGAACTGATCTATTCCGGGCATTTCGTATAACTAGAATCATACAATGTGGCTTTTCGTATCTAGTTTCTTGCACTCAGCATGATGTCATCTGAGTTCTTCCATATTGTCGTGTTTACCCCCACTTCACTCCTTCTATGGCTGTCTCGCATTCCCCTGTGTGGATGTACTCCCGTTGGCTTATCCATTCATCGGCTGATGGGCATCTGGGTTGTTTCCGCTTTGGGGTCATGGCGGACAATGGTCCGATGAAGGTTCACATGCAGGTTGTGGTGGGGACACACCGTCAATTCTCCTGCGTGTACACGGGGCTGAAATTGCTGGGTCGTAAGGTAACTTCGCGTTTTGAGGATCGGTTGGCGGTCTTCTTGCCCTCCACGAAACATCTGGTGATACTGGTCGCGCTTCCTTCCAGAAGCTGTCTCCTCGCTCCACGGCACCGCTATCTCGTGCACCTACCACTCCAACAACTTCTATTTCTTCCTTTGGCTTCTCTTCTCCCCTGCCCATTCTTCAGAGTTCCCCCGGGTTCTGGCCTCGACTCTTCACTTGATGTGCTAACCATTCTTACCCTTTAAAGAGGTACCAACACCTACTAGAACTTTCTACCACGAATTTACCCCCTAGCCTGATGGGGTCAACATACTACTTGCTAAGTACTTTCTCAGTCAACATAGACTGCCTCCTGCCTCCCGTCTCCTCCAAATCGGAGTGATCTTTTGGGGCCTACTTCACATACAACCACACACGAAAGCTCTTCAGTGATCCCCCTCTTCCCACCAAGATCTTGGTGGCTGCACAGTGAAAACACAAGGTTTCCAGTGTAACTACTACAGTTTCTCGTATATTCTTCCAGGAATATTCCCCAGATATTTACATACTTTTTTCTTTCATCAATGCAATACTATCATTATATATATGCTCTTCTATACCTTTCCTTTCTTCTCTTCATACCCCAGTAAGTGTTTTGTTTTGTTTTTTTAAATGTTTATTTAGTCTTGAGACAGAGAGAGAGGGAACATGAGCAGGGGAGTGACAGAAGGAGAGGGAGACACAGAATCCAAAGGCAGGCTCCAGGTTCTGAGTGGTCAGCGCAGAGCCTGACGCGGGGCTTGAAGCCATGAACCGTGAGATCATGACCTGAGTCGAAGCCAGATGCTGAACTGACTGAGCCCCCCAGGCGCCCCTGATTTTTATTTTAATAATTATTTGTATTTTAAAGTAAATTAGAAAGTGATTACCCCATCGAATTAAGGGTTTATAAATATTATTTCTCAGTAATATGAAATTTACTTTTTAAAGGATATTTGGGGCGCCTGGCTGGCTCAGTTGGAAGAGCATGTGACTCATGATCTTGGGGTTGTGAATTGGGAGTCCCATGCTGGGTACAGAGATTACTAAAAAAAATAATAATAAACAAAAATTTTAAAGGACATCTGTTTAACCTAAAAGTGAATTGGTTTAAAGGAAAATAGCACGCATGTAACAGCGTAGGTGGTCAGCATGCACGCACATCATGAATAGGATACGTGAACTTAGTTTCTTTCTTTGGGGCATCAAAAGGTTAGATGAAAAGTGTAGATCCCAGGGGCGCCTGGCTGGCTCAGTCGGTTGAGCATCTGTCTCTTGGTTTCAGTTCAGGTAGTGATCTCACCGTTCATGGGATCGAGCACCATACTGGGTTCCATGCCGATGGTACGGAGCCTGCTTAGGATTTTCTCTCCGCCCCTCCCCTAGTCATGCTCTGTCTCTCTCTCAAAATAAAGAAAGAAACTTAAAAAGAAATGTATAATCTCAAAACAAAGGCCAGGTCTCCGCAAAGGGCAGTTGGCAACCTTACTTAGCCATTTGGAAGCCACCGGTTCAGAAGACCTGCTTTCCAAGATTTTGCAGTTAAGTCTAGGATATCGTCAGTACTTCCGTGACTTTCGTTATTAGCACCAATCTCTCTATTTCAAAAGACAGCTAGGACTCTCCGTAACATTTCCTTGAGCGGGAGGTCACAGACGGCAAGTTCAGCCCCCCGACCTGCCCGTTCCACGAGCGCCCGCCCGGGCTCTACCAATCACGGCACCGGTTTCCTATGTCTGTGCTTAACCCCGGGCCCACGGATTTCAGGGTGCTGGGAACACGGAAACCGCGTGGTACTTCGCAAACGTCAGCCGATCCTCGAGCAACACGAGGGTCAGGGGCGCTGCCCCTCTGCGCAGGGGGAAATCCGTGGACGCCCTCTGCCTCCCGGTAATGAACTACTAACAGCCTAGGTTGACCAGAAGCCTTGCCGCCACCACTACCGGTTGGTTAATCGTATTTTGTCCGTGTTCTGTCCTGTGTGCTCACTGTGAAGCCGTGAGAAAATAAAATGGCATTAAGAAACTCATAAGGAAAATACGTCTACAGCCGCGTGCTGCCTGGATCGATCCTGTAAGTTCACGTCGTCCGTTTACAAGACGAATCATCTGTCAGTCCCCGCGTCAATACTCACAGCGTCAACACGCTGTCGCTGCGCAGGACTGATACCGGGCGTCAGAAACGGAAAGATGACGTATGGTATCTAAGGGTTTTTGCGCCTAGGGTTGAACTTTCAAAAACAGATTTGGGTCGGGGCGCCTGGGTGGNGGCCCTTCCCAGCTTGACTTCTAGAAAAGCGTGCTTCTAGCAACCAGTCCATCAAAAAGACAGGTGCCTGCGAGCAGACTCAAAAAGGAGCAAGAAATGGCCAGCTGGGGAGGGGGGAAGCGTATGGACAGAGAAGGAAGCGTCCAGCAACACTGGGCGAGGAGGAGGAAGGAGCGCAGCCCAAAGCGAGTGGACTCATGTACGTGTAGACCCTTCTCTGGAGCCACGGCCAAGAAACGAGGAGCGGAGAAGTCAGCATCAGGGAGAGGAGCAGCGCCCGGGGGAGAGGGGCAGGGGGGAGGCTTAGTCTCCGCGGGGTACTGAGCCCCTGAAAAACTCTCTACGTGTGTGTTCTGGCTCCTTAAAAGCAGGGGCGCCTGGGGGGCTCCGGCGGTTAAGCGTCCGACTCTTGATTTCAGCTCAGGTCATGATCTCCCGGTTTGTGGGTTCAAGCCCCGCGTCGGGCTCTGTGCTGACAGCTCGGAGCCTGCTTGGAATTCTCTCCCTCCTTCTGTCTCTGCCCCTTCCCTGCTCACTGGCTCTCTCAACAGAAAGAAATACACTTCATAAATTAATAAAGAAAAATTTAACAAGTTGAGTGACAGGAAGAAGGAAAAGCGAGCGGAGGCGTGGACAGCAAGAGCCAGGCTCACAGACCAGGCGAGGCTGGAAAAACGGCAGGAAAGACCGAGGCAGGCAGACTATCTGAGGGACCAGAAATCCAAGTAGAGAAAGGGATGGCCCGCAGGAGGGCGAGCAGGGAGAGGAAGTAGGGCTGGAGGGGGCGGGCTATGGCAAGAAGGCCTAAGGCCTCAGGGCCGGGGCCCGCCGACAGCTCTGGGGCAGAGCGCCCACCGCCCACTGCCAGTGACGGGACGCTGGGATCCCACGCGGCCACAGCGAGAAGATACGAGCACTGAGCAGGGGCATGGCGGCAGGCGGGCGCGGTAGCCCGGCAAGCGCACAGACCAAAAGGGAGGCGAAGACAATGTCACGGACGTAACAGGCATCAACAAGACGGGAACAAGTCGGAGATAAGAGGCAAAGCGGGACAGGGAGCCATCGCAAGGCCTGGAAAGTAGACAAACCAAGAGACGAGGACTAAAAAAGTGACAGAGACAGGCAGGCGGGGAGACAGATGGCCAGAGAGAGAGAGAGAGAGAGAGAGTGGTGGGCAAACAGCCAGAGAAGCAGACAGACAACCAGAGAGAGGAAGAGTCTGCCAGCCAGTCGGAGGAGCAGGCAGGCGGCCAGGCAGGCACCAGGGCCGGAGTGAGCAGGTAGAGGGGCGGGTGGACGCGGGGAGAGCAGAGGGGACGAGAGAGGAGAGAGAGCAGGGGAGGCAGGCAGAGCGGGACAACGGAGCGTGTGAACAGATCCGTATGCACAGCACATGAGAGAGTGACGGATGTGTGGACAGGGACTCACACCTGCTCGGCGCAGGGGGAGAGGGCACCGAGGCAGAGGGACTGCGGCGCACAGGGTGTGCAGGGCTGTCCACGTACACATGGGGACACTCTTCCCAGACACACACACACATACACACACACACACACACACACAGAGACCACAAAGAGGAGGGAGGCAGGCCCACACGGGGAAGAGAGAAGTACACAGCCACGAGACAGGGCTGGGAAGTCACTTCGCGGTGGCAGAGCCTGAGCCGTGAGAGTCAGTCGTGGAGAGAAAACACAGACACACGCACACACAGAGGCCCACACACAGAAAGAGGGGGACACCCAGATGGACGGGAGCAAAGACGCCGAGGGAAGGGATGGAACAAAATGGAACAGAGGAGGGCCAGGGGCTAGACTCGGCACGGAGGTGATCCAGGAGCCGAGCCGAGAGAATTCCAAAGGCCAGGCCCAGAGAAAGCTGGAAACTGATGCTCCATCTAGTGCATTCATGTGTGTGTGTGTGTGCGCGTGTGTGTGTGTGTTTCCCGGTTAAGGTGGGGGAGGGATGCGTGTCAATTATGACTATTTCGGCCTCCCTAGCAAAAACAGCCGAAGTATTCCCTGTCCTGAATTCTCTTTCATTGCCGCCGATCTACCCCT
>NW_027533258.1:9747917-9749458 GCF_008692635.1 Crocuta crocuta | reverse complement strand
GGGGCTGCTGGGGGTTCCTGGGGGGACAGAAAGAGCCCACAAGAGAAACTCTTCCTCCATCCCATGGGCATGGGGTGGGACTCACAGAAGGGGCCAAGTGAGATCCAAATAACGGGAGGAAGGTAGAGTTCGGAAAGGTGACCAGCACCAAGCACCAGAAAGGGTGCCCCGTAATCACTGTGCCTCCTTTGGCTAGCACCGCTCAAGGGGTAAGTCGGACGACTTCTCTGATCCAGTGGGGGCCTCCTTTTCAGCTTCCCACCGGCCCCCCCGCCCCCCGGAACCACTTTCCGGATGAACACTGGGGTACAGCGGGAAATCCTGGGCCAACCGAGTCAGAGAGCAACGGGAGGGCGACCCCTACCTCTTTCTCTTGCTCAGTCCCAGTACTTTTGTGCGGCAGGGTACCTGGGTTCCTTCCACCTCACCCAGTGCCGGAGATCATCGCTGCCACACGAGAAGAGAGAAAACAATTTCACAATTCTCAGACTGGACTCTTTCCCCCTCCTCCGAAAAATCTCTTCTACCCACCCCTCAATTCGTTTCCCAAAGTCAGACGAATTTTAGAGTCAAGCAGTTGGGGGAGGGGGAGGGCGAGGTAAAGCAGCAAAGAGTGAAGATAAAATTTACAACAATTATAAATCACCGAAAAGGCTGGGCAAAGGGGCGAATCAAACATGGACTCCTTTGGAGGAAAAAAAAAAAAAACTCAATCATCGTATCTATTCATATCTCTCCCCCCTCCAAAGTCACTAGGATTTCTATCACTTTTTTAAAAGAAAGGGGGGTAAAAATCCAGTACGGCTCCTCACTTGAAAGATACGTACACAATTAAATGCGTTTTGACTTCAGTGAGGTATGCAGAAACACAGTTA
Source organism: Crocuta crocuta (assembly GCF_008692635.1). Classification (NCBI taxonomy): domain Eukaryota; kingdom Metazoa; phylum Chordata; class Mammalia; order Carnivora; family Hyaenidae; genus Crocuta; species Crocuta crocuta. The sequence continues at coordinate 9,748,583 of NW_027533258.1, read as the reverse complement.
TATATAAACATATATTTCATCTTTTCCTTTTCAATGCCTGAAGGGGGAAAAAAAAAACCCTTCACATCAAACCACTCCCTTCTGAAGTATTCAGAAAAAAAAAAAAAAAGCTTTTCTTTAAGAGAAGGGAGGTGGGGAGGAAGAGACTAGTAAAGAAAAGAAAAATATTTAAATCTAGTTGGACTAGTATCTAACTAGTTAACCTTTAACAATTTATGCTGATGTCAGACTGAGCATGAGTACTGATTAATGCCCCCCCTCAAATATTTTTTATAGGGGGGGGAGTTAGAAAGAGCAGCCATTTTTGTTTTATGCAGAAATCCTTCATGCCCCCCCAACGCGCGCGCACACACACACACACACACACACTCACACACACACAGTACACAAGGAAAATATCTCTATTAATCTGTGCACTAATCAGTTATGAAAAAAGGGAGAAATTTGTGGGTTTCTGGGTAAGGGCTTGGAGATGGGGGTGTAACAGGGAGGAGAATGGGGGGGGTGAAAAATGAAATATTAAGCCAGCCATTTTGTTTTAAAAGGGGATTTTTCCCCCCTCTCCCTTTCTTCATGGAGGGGGTGGCGGTGCTTGGGGGGGGCTGTTTTAAAAATAATTTCAAGGCGGCCATCTTAGTGCCTCAGCTCTGAGAAATATTTCTGAGC
>NW_027533258.1:9743908-9747489 GCF_008692635.1 Crocuta crocuta | reverse complement strand
TGGGTGCCCTTCGGACCCCCGCCTGCGGGGACCTCAGCGCCCCGCCGACTCCGGGGCGTGCGGTGGCACGTGGGGGAGGGGTCGTGTGAATGTTTGTGGGCGGCTGGCGACCAGGGGCAGGTGGTGGCCACACTCCAGGCAGACCACTTCCTGGAGTNGGGGGGGGGGGGCTGTGCCCAGCGTGACCCCGGCAGTCTGGGGTGGCCGAGCTGCCCGGCTGTGACTCTCACGTGGCTGCTATTCACTGTCACTCACTCTCTCTCGGAAACCACCCGCACCTTGATCACGCTGGGGGGCATGAGCTGCCCACCCAGCTGTTCTGCGGCTTGATGGGCACTCGGCACCTCTCCCCCGGGGCCAGTCACCCGGCAGGCTCTGGGCATTTCCACCGGTGGTGGAGGGGACAGACTGCCGCTTCGCATGGGGGGGGGAACAGCAGTGGCCCCACTCAGACCACCCTCCTAGTGGAGTCATTTCTAATCTTCTTGAGGACAGGGGAGCACCCTTAGGGTATTCCCGTCTTCTGCTTGGGGATGAAAGGGGACATCCACACCCCCAGGCCCCGGGGTGGCATGCGGCACAAATGCACCAAACTTCAAGACGACTAACATCACGCTCTTTGTAAAACTGTCATATTGATCTGTGTGGCTTCTGTAGCGACTGTGCCCGTTGAGACAACCTTTGAGGGAGTGTGGGGTGCCTTCTTGGGGGGGGGAGCAGGGGACTGCGTGTCTGATGGAAACAGGACCCTCTTCCCACCCCAGGCTTGTCTGAAAAAGGGAAAAGTTTTTAGAAAGTTCTCCCAGGGAACCCAGGGATTTGCAAGAGGGGAGAGGAATAGAGAACCACGGGATGGGGGGCGCCGGGGACACAGCAGACGAGCTGAAAAGAGGGAAAGGAAGGGTGTCAGGTTGTGTGAGGGCACTGGCAGCTCTCACCTATTCCAAGTACGGCGAACTTGGAATGTGGCATTTGGGGGTCTTTGATCCCGGATTTGGGGAGGGGAGAGAGGGGAGCTTGAAAGAATCTGAGGTCGAGGTGGGTCTTTGTGTCAGCCCTCCCTCCCCTCTGCTCTCTGAGCAGCCGAGGAGAAACGTCAAATGTCGTGGGGGGTTTTTTGTTTTTGTTTTTGTTTTTTTAAATTTGTATTTGCAATGAAAACCCACCTCCCGGCTCTCCCAGGGCCATCTTACCCTCCCCCTGCAGCCCTCTGAGTCCAAGGAGTGACCCAGATGCACACCCCCCCCCCCAGAGGACTTTCTGAGGCAAAACTTTGGGGAAAATATTTTTAGTCCGCTCGTTATTTCTGTCTGCCTGAAGCGTGGGCAAAATAAGCCTCCTCGAAGGAAATTTGTGCGGGCCACCCCCCCTCAGCCTTTTCCAGAATATGACTCTGGACGGATCCGAGGCCTATTGTTTTTCCTTCTGCTTTGATTCTCACCATTTTGTTTTACATTCTTACCCAAGACCAGTTTTATCCCTTCCCCCCCGCTCGGCTCCTTACATTGTTAAACGTCTAAAATAATAGCACTCGTGTTGGTGGAGGAAGGGAGCAGGAAGCCCCAAAACTCATTTCTTCTCCCTCCCCCTTCTGGCAAGTCTCGAGAAATAATATAACATAATATATAGATGTGATTCCGTGGGGGTGGGGGTGGGGAATGATTGTGGGTGGTGCGGAAAATTCTGGTAGTTTCTTTGCAAAAGGTCTGAAAATACAAACCCACCCCCTGCGTGCAGTACGCATGTGCAGCAGCCCTATTATGGTGGTGCGTTGTGGGGGAGGGAGGGGAATTTGAGAAAAAATAAATATATGTGTGAGAGATTGATGGTGAGATAAGGAGNGTGGCCTGCCCTCGCCACCGCCCCGGCGGCCTCTCGTTTCCATGTTCACATTAACCCGCGTCTGGGGGGTTAGGGCGAGCCGGCCGCAGGGGCCCGGCGGCCCGGCGACCTCCTACTCCAGCCCCAGCCCGCACGCCGGGGTCACGGCCGGGGCCCCTGCGCGGGCGCCCTCCAGCCCCGGCCTCGAGGGCCTTCCTGCAGCCCGGGGGCGCGGGATGCGGGAGTGTTGAGGACCAGTGACACGGAGGAAGGAGGTGCGGGGATCCCGAGGCGGTGGAAGCCCTGTTAATTGTGGCTAATTTTCCGCTGGGCCCGGTGCCGCGCAGGATTGCGTGTCCTAGAGCAAGGTGCTGGGCCGGCCGGGCTTTCCCCCCCGCAGGGCTGCGGCTGCCGGGGCCGGGACAGGTCTGGCTGGTTAGGCTGGTGCTCGCCGTGGCGGGNGGGAAAGCCAGGGACCCAGCTAGCACAGCGTCTGTGCCTGGAGAACGCACGCGCGGGGCGTCTTTGTCTCTTATCTTTGTTTGGGTCCCCCCTTGGGCTTCTGTGTGAACAGGACTCAACGTGGAGACAAAGGGTGAGACCAGGGGACAAAGGGTCGGGCCCCTGAGCCCTCCAAGGGAGCCGGGACACCGAAATAGATTTGGGGGAGGGTTCCAGGCCACTTGGGGAGAGGAGGAAGGTTCAGGGAGTCCTGGAGACTTCCGCAGGGTGAGGGTGTGAGGGAGGAGCGTCCTGCTGCGGTCCTGTGGGCAAGACGCGAAAATGACTGGCGAGGACTGCTTTTCCTCCAGGGCTCTGTTGGGGTGACAGGAGGCTTGGCGATCGTCTGCGGAAACATAAATAGAGGCCTCCCTTGTGGCAGAGAGGATGTGACGGCCCCGGGGTGTGAGTGTGAGAGCCCAGGTGTCCACCTTTGGCTCTCCCTCCTCAGCATCTGGCTTAGGGAGCTGCCAGCTTGTGTCTCCCCACTCCAAGCGCTGGGGTCAGGCCAGGCCAGCAGCTGGGCACGGCTTCCCCGGTTCCTGGGCAGGCTGCCAGCTGGCTGAGCGAGGGGGAACGCGGGAGGAGCCCTGGCGGCGTCTGAAAGGACCTGCCACAGTCAGAGCCCGTGGCCTAGAGCCTGCTCCCTGGTTAGTAGGAGGGGAGAGGAGGGAGTGGCTTGGCCGCTCTTCCCCGCTGACCCCTGACCTCCCATTCAGAACCCAAGCGCCCCAGAGTACTCGAAACACTGTGTGCGCACAGGCAGCGCGGGGCGGCGGGGCGGTGACGTTTGGAGGAGTTCAAGGCCGAGTTCCTGGAGAGTTGGGAGCCGCCGAGGTGAGGGAGGGTGAGGGCCAGGGGCCTCGAGACTGAGGCTCAAGGGTTTCCCGTGCTGTCCGCTCCAAAGATAAGGATGATCTCCGGCTGCTGCCTTCCGCGTTGGGCGTGAAGAAGAGAAAACGAGGACCCAAGAAGCAGAAGGAGAACAAGCCGGGGAAGCCCCGGAAGCGCAAGAAGCTTGTAAGTATCAAGGACCCGCGGGGCCCAGCAGACCCGTCCCCGGAGACCCNGGTCGGATCCCCCTCCCCGCGCTTGCTGGCGTGGATCTCTTGGGGAGGGGGGGGTCCCTAACTAGCCTCAGTCGCTACAACCGAGTGAGAGCCCAGCTGCCCCGGGACTTGCCTTAGCAGGAAGGACTAGCAGTTGAGAGCAGAGGCTGTGGAGCCCCGCAGTTCTGTGTCTTCCCGGCGGCTCGTTTA
>NW_027533258.1:9741197-9743869 GCF_008692635.1 Crocuta crocuta | reverse complement strand
AAAAAAAAAAAGAGGATAAAAAATGATGAGTTACTATCTCCAGGGAACTGTCTGGAAGACGGAAAGAGAGACGGTGCGCGTTGTGTGCTAAGAACAGTTGCTGGCACGTGGTGGGCCTGGAGAAATGTTATTTTTACTTCCCCTCCCTTAGGACAGTGAGGAGGAATTTGGCTCCGAGCGAGATGAGTACCGGGAGAAGTCAGAGAGCGGAGGCAGCGAATATGGAACCGGCCCAGGCCGGAAACGGAGACGGAAGCACAGAGAGAAAAAGGAGAAGAAGACGAAGCGGCGGAAAAAGGGGGAGGGCGACGGGGGGCAGAAGGTGAGTGGAACTCAGGGCGGTGAGGGGGACGGGCCTGGGGAGTGGGGTCCCCCAAGGAGGGGCGTGCGGGGGAGAGAGGCTGTCTGGGGACAGGCTGCAGAGCTAGCTGGCGGGTCGGTGGGGAGGCGCGTGGGGGCTGGGCAAACTTCTAGAAACTTCGCGTCTCGCAGCAGGTGGAACAGAAGTCGTCGGCGACCCTGCTGCTGACCTGGGGCCTGGAGGACGTGGAGCACGTGTTCTCCGAGGAGGATTACCACACGCTCACCAACTACAAAGCCTTCAGCCAGTTCATGAGGTGCGTGCGGGCTGGCGAGTCCTGGGGACCGGTCCCGTTAACCTGGGGAGGCCCGGCACCCCTCTGGAGTCGGGGAGAGGCTCCCCAGAGAAACGCACAGCACAGACACACAGAACGACACACGGAACTCAAGAGACGTCCCAGATCTCTGCGGACGCGGGGACCCCTTCACGGGGCAGGGTGGAGGGGTGTCATTCTGTGTTAGGTGAGAAAACTCTAGTGACCGAGCACAGTGAGGGCCGACGGACCCAGTTTTCCGAATCACTCGTCTTTAGACCGAGGCACAGAGAGAACCTTGGTGTGGCCCGATTTCCGTTGCTCAGTCATCAAGGCCTCCGGCCCTCCGTCAGGCCCCCGGGAGCACGGAGAGCGCATCGCTGGCTGGGGGAGCGGGCGCTTTAAATAGTGCGGTGCTCTGCAGGCGGCCTGCTCTGAGGGCGTAGGTCCTGACACCATCTGGGGCCGAGTTTCTTTAGTCTTCAGTTTCCAAGTCTGTAAGATGGGCATGGCCCCACCGGGTCCCTCATAGGGGTCTTGCGGGGATCTGCTGGGGTAAGGAAGGCCCAGGGCACTCAGGGCCTGGCCCCCCGGGGAGTGTGTGGTACTGGGTGGCCCTCCTAGGTACTGTGTCTCCCCTGCCTCACTGCTTAGGACAGTGCTTTTGTGATCGCCAGGATCACCTGCGTCCTCACCAGGCTTTAATACCCCACCACAGAGCACCTGCCGGGGCCCATTCATCAGGGCCCATGGAACTTACTAGAAAAACAGAGGATCTTAGCAACAAGCAGTATTATCTTTAAAACAGTTTTTTAAATGTTTATTTACTTTTAAGAGAGAGACAGATGGGGTGCCTGGGTGGCTTAGTTGGTTAAGCGTCCGGCTTTCGCTTAGGTCATGATCTCGCGGTTCGTGGGTTCGAGCCCCGCGTCGGGCTCTGTGCTGACTGCCAGCTCAGAGCCTGGAGCCTGTTTCAGTCTGTGACTCCCTCTCTCCCTGACCCTCCCCTGCTCGCGCTCTCTCTCTCTCTCTCTCCTAGAAATAAATAAAAAATATTAAAAAAAAAAAAGAGAGCGCGTGAGCAGGGGAGGGGCAGAGAGAGGGAGACCCAGAATCTGAAGCAGGCTCCAGGCTCTGAGCCGTCAGCACAGAGCCGGACACGGGGCTCGAACTCCAGAGCGGTGAGATCAGGACCTGAGCCGAAGTCGGGTGCTTACCCGACTTGAGCCGCCCAGGCGCCCCTACGGTATTATCTTGAGGATGAAAAGAGACATAAAGTGTGAAGAAGGGTTTTATGAACTCTCAGGCAGTTGGAGCGTTTTTACTGATGCTTTTTTTTGTTTCTTTTATCCTTTGGTACCTTCTGTGCGTTTATGGTTTTCCCTTTTTCGTACCTTTTTTTTTTTAATTTTTTTTTCTCTTTTAAGCTTCTCGTTTGTTTACTTTTAAAGCGGCCTGGCTCCTACCAGGTTGTATTTCCACCACCCAGCAGCGCTGGCTCGTTAAGGGCTTGGTTGATGAGGGGAAATGGCAGCGTTCCCGGGCCATCTGTGAAGGTTCCGGGTCCTCTGCTCCTGTGTTCCCAGGCCCCTGATCGCGAAGAAGAATCCCAAGATCCCGATGTCTAAGATGATGACCATCCTTGGGGCCAAGTGGAGAGAGTTCAGTGCCAACAACCCCTTCAAGGGGTCGGCGGCTGCCGTGGCGGCAGCGGCGGCGGCGGCGGCCGCAGCTGTGGCCGAGCAGGTGTCCGCTGCTGTCTCGCCGGCCACCCCCGTAGCACCTTGCGGACCCCCCACCCTTCCAGCACCTCCTTCTGCGGATACCCAGCCCCCACCCATCCGAAGAGCCAAAACCAAAGAGGGCAAAGGTGAGAAACTCGACGCTTAGAACCGCGGTCACCCCGCCGTCCCCACCGCGCGGGCTCCGATGGGAGCGGACGGCTTTCTTCTGTCTCCTTGGCCCCGGCTGTCACAGCAGAGACGCTTTCCGGGAAGAGGCCGCAGGGAGACCCAAGGCCCCCGCGGCCTCCGTTCCTCCAGGCGGCCGTGACCTCCG
>NW_027533258.1:9740629-9741104 GCF_008692635.1 Crocuta crocuta | reverse complement strand
AGATCCAGGCCATAAAAGGCGGAGTAAGAGCCCCCGAGTGCCGGACGGACGCAAGAAGCTTCGGGGCAAGAAGATGGCACCCCTCAAAATCAAGCTAGGGCTGCTGGGGGGCAAGAGGAAGAAGGGAGGCTCGGTGAGCGGCCCCAGAAGTCCGCTAAGCATCGGGGCAGGGGGCGCGGGGCACGTCCAGGGCTGGGGGTCCGGGCGCAGGGGTCCGTGAGGGGAGCCGGAACAGGACGAGAGGCCTGGGGCGGGCAGCGGCGTGCGCCGGCCTCCCTGACCACCACGGGGCTATGGGCAGTATGTCTTGCAGAGCGACGAAGGCCCTGAACCCGAGGCCGAGGATTCGGACCTGGACAGCGGCAGCGTGCACAGCGCCTCGGGCCGGCCGGACGGCCCTGTCCGCACCAAGAAGCTGAAGAGAGGCCGGCCGGGGAGGAAGAAGAAGAAGGGTGAGGGGCACTCACCGTGCGTT
>NW_027533258.1:9739283-9740518 GCF_008692635.1 Crocuta crocuta | reverse complement strand
TTTTTTTTTTTAATTAAACGTTTTATTTATGTCTGAGAGAGAGACAGCGTGAGCAGGGGAGGGTCAGAGAGACAGGGAGACACAGAACCTGAAACAGGCTCCAGGTTCTGAGCTGTCAGCACACAGCCTGACGCGGGACTCGAACCCTCGAACCGCGAGGTCATGACCTGAGCCGACGTCCGGCGCTCAACCGACTGAGCCCCCCAGGCGCCCCATCACTGTGCGTGGTCTTGACAGCCTGCCTTTGTGCCGTTCGTTCTGTTCAACCCTTCTCTCTCTCTCCCCCCACCCNCCTGTGCCTCCCCCCCACCACCCCCTGCGCGTGGCAGTCCTGGGCTGCCCTGCGGTGGCCGGGGACGACGAGGTCGACGGCTACGAGACCGACCACCAGGACTACTGTGAGGTGTGCCAGCAGGGCGGGGAGATCATCCTGTGCGACACCTGCCCGCGTGCCTACCACCTCGTCTGCCTTGATCCTGAACTTGACCGCGCTCCTGAGGGCAAATGGAGCTGCCCCCACTGCGTGAGTACGCGGGGCCCTCGGGGACACCCCCCCACCTCCTTCCCGCCCCGGACGCGTGGGTTGCTCGGGGCCGGGCGCGTCGGGGCCCTTCGTGGCCACCCCGCTCCTCTGCGCCTCTGCTCCGCTGCTCACGTCCTTCCTTCCGCCCGTCTCTGTGTCTGTCCCTGGGCTCCCAGGAGAAGGAGGGGGTCCAGTGGGAGGCCAAGGAGGAGGAGGAGGAGTACGAGGAGGAGGGGGAGGAGGAGGGCGAGAAGGAGGAGGAGGACGACCACATGGAGTACTGCCGCGTGTGCAAGGACGGCGGCGAGCTGCTCTGCTGCGACGCCTGCGTCTCCTCCTACCACATCCACTGCCTGAACCCGCCCCTGCCCGACATCCCCAACGGTGAATGGCTGTGTCCCCGATGCACAGTGAGTGCGCCCGTGCTGGGGTCCCGACGCCCCGCCCTCTCCCCTGCCCTCCCCTCCCCTGCCCTTTGACTCCCCCCTGGGGGACCCCCCCCCATTCTCCTGCTCTAACGATGGGCTCCGTTTGCCTCTGTTTCCTCCTCGTGCGTGTCTCCTGCCAGTGCCCCGTGCTGAAGGGCCGCGTGCAGAAGATCCTGCACTGGCGGTGGGGGGAGCCCCCCGTGTCCGCGCCGGCGCCCCAGCAGGCGGATGGGAACCCGGATGCCCCACCCCCCCGCCCCCTCCAGGGCCGCTCCGAGCGAGAG
>NW_027533258.1:9729016-9739261 GCF_008692635.1 Crocuta crocuta | reverse complement strand
GAGCTGGGACTGTCCCCCCCCCCCCCGTCCTCTGTGCCCCATCAGTTGGAAATCTTCCACTTGGTGATGTACCGGAACTACCAGCGGAAGAACGACATGGACGAGCCCCCGCCGCTGGACTACGGCTCCGGCGAGGACGACGGGAAGAGCGACAAGCGCAAGGTGAAGGACCCGCACTACGCGGAGATGGAGGAGAAGTACTACCGCTTTGGCATCAAGCCCGAGTGGATGACCGTCCACCGCATCATCAACCACAGGTGAGCCTGGGGCCCAGGGAGGCCTGCGTTCGTCCGAACGCCTGCTCCCGTGGGGTGGCTCCTGCTGCCGCCGCCCCCCCCCCAACTGTGGGCCTGTTTCCTCAGCGGGACAGATGAGGAGCAGCGTCCAGGCGGACGCGAGTCCTTTGTCGCCACCTCTAATGACACGCGTGTTTGGGTGTCGGGGCATAAACGCAAACGTGGAAAACGTGGTTTGGCCGGGCCGCAGCGTGTAGCAGTAGTACCTTCCTCGCGGGACTTGTTACTCCCTAGTATTCTGAATTTTTTCTTACTACGTTTATTTATTTTTGAGAGACAGCGTGAGTGGGGGAGGGTCAGAGAGAGGGAGATACAGAGTCCGAAGCAGGATTCAGGCTCCGAGCTATTAGCACAGAGCCCGATGCGGGGCTTGAACCCACGAACCGTGAGATCATGACCTGAGCCGAAGTCGGACACGTAACCGACTGAGCCCCCAGGCGCCCCGCGTTATTCTAGATGTTTATCTGTCGCATTGCCGCCATGCACAGCAATAAGTGAGGTCTGTGACGACAGGGTGACTTGTATGTTTTGCTCGATGCTGAATCCCCATTGCCCGGAAAGGTATCTCGCGCTTAGTAGGTGTTCGGTTGGTATTGATGAGGTGAACAAGTGATGTGGGAGCCCAGTTATGTTTTTTGATGGTTGACTTAAAAAGATTTTTTTTAAGCCTTTATTTTGAGAGCACGCATGGGCACATTTGGGGAGGGGAAGAGAGGGAGAGAGAGAGTCCCAAGCAGGCTCCGAGCTGTCAGCGCAGAGCCCAACGCGGGGTCTAAACTCACGAACCGTGAGATCATGGCTTGAGCCGAAACCTAGAGTCAGACGCTTAACCGACTGAGCCACCCTGGCACCCCTGATAGTTGATTTTTTAGAAGCCATGCGGAGAAGGTTCCGGTGGCTTCCAGCCGTTCCGAATTCCCCTGCGGCGCCCCGCTGTTGAGGATTAGGTAACAGACCCTGTGTGTCTGCTGGCGACGGCGTCTGTTAACGATTTCCTTGTGCTCGGGGCCCATGTTCTTGCTCTCCGGCCGCCCCCGCTGCCGGCCGGCCGCCCCGCAGTGTGGATAAGAAGGGGAATTACCACTACCTGGTGAAGTGGCGGGACCTGCCGTACGACCAGTCCACCTGGGAGGAGGATGAGATGAGCATCCCCGAGTATGAAGACCACAAGCAAAGCTACTGGAGGCACCGGTGAGGGGCCGCGCCGTGCTTAGAGGGCATCCGGGGCCGGGGGCGGGAAGGGTGACCCTCGGGGCGAGCGGAGGTCCGGTAGGGACAGGCCCCCCGCCTGGAGTCGGCGGGGGGAGCCTGCGCGGGGTCGTCTGGGGTGGGGCCGGTAGGGAGGCGGCGTGAGGAACAGAGGAAGATCCTGAGTAACGGGGGACAGGGTGCTCGGGACTGGGGGGCGTTGGCTCTGGAGGTGCTACGCCAGGGGCGAGGGCAGAGCCTGGGAGAAAGGAAACGTGCGAGAGTCAGGTTGAGGGGAAGCAGGAGAGCGTTCGGGAGAGGGGAGGACCCCAGGAGCAGGCCTCGCTCAGACCCTCTCTGTCCCCAGAGAACTAATCATGGGGGAGGACCCCGCCCAGCCCCGCAAGTACAAGAAGAAGAAGAAGGAGCTGCAGGGCGATGGGCCTCCCAGCTCTCCCACCAACGACGTGAGTGCTCCTCCTCGGCCTGTTCTCGTTTCTAGAACCGCGCTGTGGACAGTTTTCCCAGGGGCTACGGACGGGACCTCCCGGTTTCCGCGAGCTCTCTGAGCAGTAGCTGTCCCTGCAGGGCCCAGCCTTGCTCCGGGCGTGGCTAGGAATCCTGGCGGCTTGCGAGGAAGCAGCTAGAAGCAGCCGCACGCAGGGCTCTCCCTCCGCCGGCCTCCTCCGTGGCCCTCCCGGGGCCTGGCTTTAAGGGACGCGGGGGAGGCCCTGGAGACTAGAACGTTTATGGGCTGGGGCCCAGCGGAGGGAGTCCTGGTCCATCTCGGTGTCGGTGCTGGGGCAGGGACGGAGGAGACCAGGGGCCAGAGGGGCCCCAGGCGTCCCCCGAGCGTCCGGACTCCTTGCCTCCACAGCCTACGGTGAAGTACGAGACTCAGCCACGGTTTATCACGGCCACGGGCGGCACGCTGCACATGTACCAGCTGGAGGGCTTGAACTGGCTGCGCTTCTCGTGGGCGCAGGGCACCGACACCATCCTGGCCGACGAGATGGGGCTGGGCAAGACCATACAGACCATCGTTTTCCTCTACTCGCTCTATAAGGAGGTGCGGGACGCCAGGCTCCCGAGGGGAAGGGCGGGGAGTGGAGGAGCAGGGCAGAGGACGGCGGGGAGGAGCATGGCAGCCGGGGGCCCGGGGTCACATCCCCGACCCCGGACCAATGGTCCCTCCTACCCTCGACTCCTAGGGCCACACGAAGGGTCCCTTCCTGGTCAGCGCCCCACTCTCCACCATCATTAACTGGGAGCGGGAGTTCCAGATGTGGGCGCCCAAGTTCTACGTGGTGACCTACACGGGGGACAAGGACAGCCGGGCCATCATTCGGGAGAACGAGTTTTCCTTTGAAGACAACGCCATCAAAGGTGGCAAGAAAGCTTTTAAGATGAAGGTGGGCCCCTCGACCGCACCTTCTCTGAGGCCCTCAGATCTGTCACGTCTCCGCCCCAGCCCCGATTCCCGTTCCTTGGCACCCTCCCTCCTCTTCTCCACCTGCCCTCACGTCTCCGCCCTGCTGTCCTGGAGACACAGCAGGGCCATTCCGTCTGCACTGGCCGCGGGCTAGAGTTTGGTGGCCGTGTTCGGCAATCCCCACCTGCAGTGCAAGTTGGGGGTCAGGCTCTCTGGGTCCCCTTTGGCCGCCACGGCCAGGATAGGGTGTCTGGGTAAAGAACGGGGGAGGAGGTCCAGGCGCCTGGGTGTCGGGTGGCAGCTGAGTGGGCAGTGGCTGTGTTGGCAGAGGGAGGCCCAGGTGAAGTTCCACGTGCTCCTGACATCGTACGAGCTGATCACCATCGACCAGGCGGCGCTCGGCTCCGTCCGCTGGGCCTGCCTCGTGGTGGATGAAGCCCATCGGCTCAAGAACAACCAGTCCAAGGTGAGCGAGATACTCAGGTCTCAGAGTCTTGTCCTGCTTCTAAAAAGGAAAGTTCTGGACTTCCTGTAGCACGGAAGGTGGGATGCCCGGGGACCTCTGGTGGGGAGAGAGGAACGGACCAGGGATTCAGGGCCTCTCGTCCTGAAGGGAACAGGGAAAGGTGGATACCGCAGTCCAACCACTTGCCACTAATGGGCCCGTTCTCTTGCCTTTCCTTGCCCCCCTTTCTAGTTTTTCAGGGTCCTCAATGGCTACAAGATAGATCATAAGTTGCTGCTGACAGGGACTCCACTGCAGAACAATCTGGAGGAGCTTTTCCATCTGCTGAACTTCCTCACCCCTGAGAGGTTTAAGTAAGTGATTCAGCAGGGGGTCTGCAGAGACCGAAGTGGAGGGGCTGGGCACCTGAGTGGGCGGAGGGTTCGTCTTAAGTGAAGAATGGAGCCCGAGGTCAAGGGCAGAGAACCTGATGGTCTTTTCAGTTCCTTACCTCCTTCCTACTAGCAATCTGGAAGGCTTCCTGGAGGAGTTTGCGGACATATCCAAAGAAGACCAGATTAAGAAACTGCATGATTTGCTCGGGCCACACATGCTGCGGAGGCTCAAGGCTGATGTCTTTAAGAACATGCCAGCCAAGACAGAGCTCATTGTTAGGGTGGAGCTGAGCCCCATGCAGAAGTGAGTTGAGAGCTGGTTGGCCTGGACTCGGGGCTGGGGTCTGGTGGCAGCTTTCCAGGAGGTGACGACCCAGGGCGGCCTCATCACTGCCTCCTCTGTCGTGTGTCTTCTGCGCCCCTCCCCCGGGCTACAGGAAATACTATAAGTACATCCTGACTCGGAACTTCGAGGCCTTGAACTCACGAGGTGGTGGGAACCAGGTGTCGCTGCTCAACATCATGATGGACCTGAAGAAGTGCTGCAACCATCCCTACCTCTTTCCTGTGGCTGCTATGGTGACGCACGCGCTAGCTCTCGCTGAGAACAGGGCAGGGCTGGAGGGGGGCGGGGGACGTGGCCCGGGGTTTCTGGGAGGAGTGGGAATGGGCAAGGCAAGGAGGCCGGATCTGGGCTTCAGGCTCTCTGGGCACAGAACATGGGGACGCGTTCCCTGACCTTCCCCTCCCTCCTCCCCCTTTGCAGGAGTCCCCCAAACTGCCCAGTGGGGCTTACGAGGGTGGAGCACTTATTAAGGCATCGGGGAAGCTCATGTTACTGCAGAAGATGCTGCGAAAGCTGAAGGAGCAGGGACACCGTGTGCTCATCTTCTCGCAGGTGAGCCAGCCTGTAACTGTGTCGGCCTCAGGCCGGTCCCTTAGATGACACCCTGGAGAGTGTCTGGTCTGGCCGCGTTCATCTTGGCCTCTGGTCCCCGTTCTTGACTGAGGTTGTGGGAAGTCGTCAGCTGGCTGCTTTTAGAGAAAATGGGGAAAGGCAGAGGGGGCGTCTGTCTGCTCAGGGTCCTCCCTGGGACCGGAACTGTTTCTCACCCAGGGGCAGGAGAGGAGAGCCCAGAGCTCTTACAGATCTGATGAAAGCGATAGGTCTGCTCTCTGCAAACCTGCACGGCCGGACAGTTATGCACAGATTTTCCAGGCATTCACAGGTTTCCCCAAAACCCTTTGGTGACTTTCAGAAAAGAACCTCTGCCTTAGGAGACAGGATCCGGAGTCCAGCGAGTGTGACAACGTGGGGCTTGAAGAACACGAAGAGGGGACTGGGGGGCGGGGGGAGGCAGCACCAGCGGAGGCCGCGACGGAGCCCATCCCCCTGCCCCGTCATTCCACACTCAGTCCTCTCTTCTCGCCGTAGATGACCAAAATGTTGGACTTGCTAGAGGACTTCTTAGACTATGAAGGCTACAAGTATGAGCGCATCGACGGTGGCATCACTGGGGCCCTGAGGCAGGAGGCCATCGATCGGTTCAATGGTGAGTGGGAGAGGCGTGTGCCCGCCGTGCGTGCGGGGCCCGACCCAACTGTGCCTAGGTTCCCGGCGTGGCGGGAATTTGCCACCCCCGCCTCCAAGCGGGGGGGCGCGGCTGTCTGCAGTCGGAGCCCGGTGCACAGAACCGCTGGCTAATCTCCTCCTCCCCCCGCAGCTCCCGGCGCCCAGCAGTTCTGCTTCCTTCTGTCCACCCGGGCCGGGGGCCTGGGCATCAATCTGGCCACTGCCGACACTGTCATCATCTTCGACTCCGACTGGAATCCCCATAACGACATCCAGGTGGGAACCCGCCTCCCGATGGAGTCTGCGCCAGTTAGCGAGGAGACGTGGGCTCTAGGCTGAGAGTGTTGTGCTTTGGGGATGGAAATGAGTCTCTCGGGAACAGAAGAGCCTGCGTCGCCAGCCTCCCTTCCCAAGCATGGGAGCCGGGGCGCGGGCCCCGCTACCCCCCACCCCAGTCCATCCCCACCGTCTCCCGCCCCTGCAGGCCTTCAGCCGCGCTCACCGGATCGGCCAGGCCAACAAAGTGATGATTTACCGGTTTGTGACCCGGGCGTCCGTGGAAGAGCGCATCACGCAAGTGGCCAAGAGGAAGATGATGCTCACACACCTGGTGGTGCGGCCCGGGCTGGGCTCCAAGGCGGGCTCCATGTNTCGAACGGGAGATCATCAAGCAGGAGGAGAACGTGGACCCCGACTACTGGGAGAAGCTGCTGCGGCATCACTACGAGCAGCAGCAGGAGGACCTGGCCCGCAATCTGGGCAAAGGCAAGCGGGTCCGCAAGCAGGTCAACTACAACGACGCGGCCCAGGAGGACCAGGGTGAGGACCGCCCCCCACGGAGGGGCCAGGGAGGAGCCTGGAGGCCGGGGTGCATTTAGAGGGCCATGAAGGGGCAGGAGATTAGGAAGGGTTTGCGGGCGGACTCAGCCACCTGCTGGCTGCAGTGGGCCCGTGCGGGCATCCAGGGCCCTCCCCTGGCACAGGGCGTGCGGGAGTCTCCGGTGGGAGAGGGGCCGTGCGCAGGGATGAGGCGAGTGGTGGGACTGTTTGGGACCTGTGGCCCCAGAGTCAGAGTCCAGCAGTCGCCTGATGTCACCAGGGGGCCCGGGGCCAGAGAAGGGGAGGCCTCCAGGCAGAAAGGGCTTCTCCCGGGAGCCATCACCGACCACCGTGCCCTCTCTCCACAGACAACCAGTCCGAATACTCTGTGGGATCCGAGGAGGAAGATGAAGATTTTGATGAGCGTCCAGAAGGTGGCTCCTGTCTTTCTGATTTTCCCCCTAACTCTTCCTGTTTCACACCTGGAGCCGTTAAATCCCCGGCTGTTGTACAAACAAGTGCTTTTGTGGAGACCAACTAAAAGGACAATGTATCGTGATCTGTCTGCTGTTAACATCGGGTGCACGTGATCACGCAGGCTTAGGTGGCTAGAAAAAGATCGAGAAAGCTTTACATGCCCACAGGTCATCAGACTCGTATTGAGTGTCCGCTGCCCGGTTCCCATGGGACTGGCAGCTTCCTGGCCTGCTGGGTTGGCGGGGCTCAAAGTGCCACGTGCCCCAGGCCTTCCCTGGGCTCTGTGTCTTGTGGGCATGGGGTGCTGACGAGGAGGAGGTGGGGGCCCCCCTAACCGGGTCACCCCTACCCCTCACCCAGGGCGTCGACAGTCCAAGAGGCAGCTCCGGAACGAGAAGGACAAGCCACTCCCTCCCCTGCTGGCTCGAGTCGGGGGCAACATCGAGGTGAGAGCTGAGCCCCCGCCTGTTCCGCAAGGAGAGGATGAGGCCGGGAGCGGGGAGCGGGTCCCTGAGGGGAAGGACCGAGCAGTGTGACCCCCACACACTCACCGCCCGCTGCCTGCTCACCCCGCCCCTCAGGTGCTGGGATTCAACACCCGGCAGCGAAAGGCCTTCCTCAACGCTGTGATGCGCTGGGGGATGCCCCCGCAGGACGCCTTCACCACGCAGTGGCTGGTGCGGGACCTCAGGGGCAAGACCGAGAAGGAGTTCAAGTGAGTGCGGGGCCCCTGGGGCGGAGCCGGACATGAGGGCGCGAGGGCGCGCGTGTCTGTTCCTTCCTCCTGGCCGCCGCGTGATGTGACCTTACTCAACTGACCGTCATGCTCCCTGCCGCTCGTGTGCGGCGTCTCCTGGCTCGGTTTCCTGGGGCGTGGGCTCAGCCTGCCCTACCCCCCCTCAGCCGAGCCCAGAGCAGAGAGGCCCGGCCTCGTCCCCACGGGGCAGGTGGTTAAGTCCGGAGCCTTGCCCCCGGCTGGCCTCGCCTCACATGGACGTGGAGAGGGAGCTGGTGGACGGGATGAGGCGCTGACTGATGGGGCCATCGGGAGAAGGACACACCAAGGCCACGGGGACCGCGGAGACACAAGGGGAGGGGCGGAGTTGGGGGGGGGGCAGCTGGAGGGCTGCCCATGGAGCAATGGAGCGGCCCCAGGTGGTACCCCTGGAGGCACCCGGGGAGTTCAGGGCTCAGGAGATGATGGGGACATCCTCGTTGGCTCGTGTCCCTCCTGACCTGCATCCCACCCCACGCTCCCCAGGGCCTACGTGTCTCTGTTCATGCGCCATCTCTGCGAGCCCGGGGCAGACGGCTCTGAAACCTTTGCCGACGGGGTCCCTCGCGAGGGCCTGAGTCGCCAGCAAGTGTTGACCCGAATTGGAGTCATGTCTCTCGTCAAAAAGAAGGTACTCATCCCTCCTTCCTCAGAGTCAAGCCAGCCATGTAGACCCCGTGCCCCACCCCCCGCCCGGCATCCCCAGGTTCTGGATTTTGGCGGGAGAGGAGACCCGGCGGGGCGGAGCGTCCCTGTGTGTCCCGTGCCTGCAGCTGACCCTGCCCCCACGGCCCCCGCGCCCTCTCAGGTGCAGGAGTTCGAGCACATCAACGGGCGCTGGTCGATGCCCGAGCTGATGCCCGACCCCAGCGCCGACTCGAAGCGCTCCTCCCGAGCCTCGTCTCCAACCAAGACGTCGCCCACCACCCCGGAGGCTTCTGCTACAAACAGCCCTTGCACCTCGAAACCTGGTAACGGGGGTCGGCACGCAGGGAGGTGGGCAGGGAGCCGTTGCCCCGCAGAGGGATGGGAGACAGCGTGCGCTTCTGCCTCCCGCCTGCAGCTACTCCAGCTCCAAGCGAGAAGGGGGATGGCATCAGGACACTTCTGGAGAAGGACGAAGCGGAAAACCAGGAGGAGAAGCCCGAGAAGAACAGCAAGATGGAGAAGATGGAGACGGAGGTGCGTGGCTGCCTGGCTGGCCCAGAGGCGGAGAGCGAAGGCCAGGTGCCCGGGATCTCCGCTTGCTCCTGACTCCATGGTCGTCTTCTAGGCTGATGTCCCCAGCCCAGCCCCGTCGCTTGGGGAGCGGCTGGAGCCAAGGAAGATTCCTCTAGAGGAAGAGGTGCCCGGAATGCCAGGGGAAATGGAGCCCGAGCCTGGGTACCGGGGGGACAGAGAGAAGTCAGGTGGGTTTACCGGCTTGGGGCTGATGAGGGGCTTACGATGTGGGAGTTCCCTTTTCGGGGTCCGGGGACGAGGGTGACATCCTCCCTTGCTGCCCCCTTCCCCCTCCCACAGCCACAGAGCCAACGCCAGGAGAGAGGGGGGAGGAGAAGCCGTTGGATGGACAGGAACACAGGGAGAGGCCGGAGGGGGAAACGGGGGATTTGGGCAAGAGAGGTAATGGGTGGAGGGACTGGGCACCTGTGGCCCCGGGGGAGTCGGGAGGTGGAGTCTGGGGGGCCAGACGCCGGGGGTCCTGGGGCAGGGGTGCTCTTCCGGGGCCCCGCCTCATACGGGAGGGAGGAGCCCCTTCGGGGGTGTGAGCTCTGCCCCTTCTGCCCCAGCAGAGGACGTGAAAGGGGACCGGGAGCTTCGACCGGGGCCTCCTCGGGACGAGCCACGGTCCAATGGGCGGCGCGAGGAGAAGGCGGAGAAACCTCGGTTCATGTTCAATATCGCAGACGGCGGCTTCACAGGTGGGTGGTCCTCCCTGCCGCCTGCCCCTCACTGGGATGTGCTCCCCCTCACGGCCCTGTCCACTCCCGCTGTCCTCACCCCTCCCCTCCGCCCGGCTGCTGAGCTCCCTGTGCTTCCCAGACTCCCGACACCCCCCCGTCTTTCTCTTCTGCCCACCTCGCAGAGCTTCACACGCTGTGGCAGAACGAGGAGCGGGCAGCCATCTCCTCGGGGAGGCTCAACGAGATCTGGCACCGCAGACACGACTACTGGCTGCTGGCTGGGATCGTCCTGTATCCTTAGACACGCGCGGGAGGGAAAGCGTCGTTCTCCCAGCCTGGGGAGCCGGGTTCCAGAGACAGAAGAGTCCCCGTCCAGGGAAGGGGGGCTGTGTCACACTTTGGGGAGATCAGGCCAGAGGAAGAAGTGTTTTAAAAAAGTTTTGAGAGAGAGAGACCGAGCACGAGTGGGGGAGGGCAGAGAGAGAGGGAGACACAGAATCAGAAGCAGGCTCCTGGCTCTGAGCTGTCAGCACAGAGCCCGACGTGGGGCTCAAACGCACAAACCGTGAGACCATGACCTGAGCTGAAGTCGGCCGCCTAACCGAGTGAGCCCCCCAGGGCGCCCCGTCCCTGTTAAAATCCTTGACGGCCCTTCCCGCATCGCAGCCACGGCTATGCACGGTGGCAGGACATCCAGAACGACGCTCAGTTTGCCATTATCAATGAGCCGTTTAAGACCGAAGCCAATAAGGGGAACTTTCTGGAGATGAAAAATAAGTTCCTGGCCCGGAGGTTCAAGGTGGGGACCCGAGAGAGAAGGAACGGTGCTGAGCAGGGGCTTGGGGCGGAGGCGGAGCCAGGTCTGGAGGGAAGGTTGACACCGTGACTGTGGCAGCCAGGCTGGGGGCCGAGAGCGGAGCGGGACCTTGTGTCGGGCCGGG
>NW_027533258.1:9728426-9728993 GCF_008692635.1 Crocuta crocuta | reverse complement strand
GCCGGCCCTCGTCCGTGCTGCTCAAGGTCACACCAGTGCCCACCGCAGGGACCGTCCCCCTCCCCAAACTCCATGAGACTGTGCCTTGTCCCCTCCGCAGGGCGGCACTTCTTCGTTGACCCCGCCCTCCAGCCACATGGCTACTAGCACCCTCTCTGGGGCCTCGGCCTGCGTGTGGTGCCCCGCACCCCTTCCCGCCCCCGCCCCAGGAGTCCCCAGCCTCACCCCTCCCCCGGCCCACCCTCAGCCCCACCCCACGACACTTCCCTTTTCCCTTCACCCCTTTCTCCCCAACCCTCTGACCCCGATGATGCTAGATTAAATTCCAAAGCCCTCTAACCATCTAATCCTGTCTGACGTAGTGACTGACTCCTGGCCCCCTCGATTCCTGTTCTAATTCCTTGAATCTGTGATGCTGATCCTCTAACCTCCCTCCCCCTCACATATTAAAACCTCGATTCCTCGAATCTTTGACACCACTCACCACCTCCCACACCTCCTGACTATTTCCTCCCCGTCATCCCCACCCCCAAAACCTCACTCTTGCAGTATGGGATGTTCTGAAGA
>NW_027533258.1:9712844-9728320 GCF_008692635.1 Crocuta crocuta | reverse complement strand
CTGTGCTCTGGCCTCTCTGACTCTTCACTTCATACCTTTTCTGTCCCCCCGCCCGAGTCACTCTTTCTGTCTGTTTCTGTCCTTTTCTTGATCTCTGGTTCTTTGGTATCTCTGACCTCCTCCTCCTCTCCCTCTCTCTCCCTCTCTCTCNCTCCCTCCGACTGTGTCTGTCCATCCGACTCCTCGACTTTTCCTGGCTCCATCTCTCCCTTTCCCTGTCTTTCTCTTGCCCTTCTTTTTCCGTGGCCCGGGCCCCAGTTCTGAACCAGCTGGAGGAGTTGCTGAGCGACATGAAGGCGGACGTGACCCGCCTGCCGGCCACGCTGTCCCGAATCCCCCCCATCGCAGCCCGCCTCCAGATGTCCGAGCGCAGCATCCTCAGCCGGCTGGCCAGCAAGGGCACGGAGCCCCACCCCACGCCGGTAACCCTCCTAGTTCCGACGCCACGTCCCCCCGTCGCCACTCCTCTCGCGCGCACGCGTGCTGACAGTGCAAACCGCCTTGCTCGGACACGCTCCCCGCCCGCGTGCCCCGCCCTCCGGAGTTCCCGAGTTGGGCCCGTGGCTACCCTACGGCGTCTTTTCTGTCTCAGAGTTCGGAGCCCCTGACCTGGGCTTGCTCTCTCTTGCAGGCCTTCCCCCCGGGTCCGTACGCTACGCCTCCGGGGTTCGGGGCGGCCTTCAGCGCCGCGCCCGTAGGGGCCCTGGCCGCCGCAGGCGCCAACTACAGCCAGATGCCTGCAGGGTCCTTCATCACAGGTCAGCTGGGGGCTGCCCCTGCTCTTCCCACTTGTCCTTCCCACCCTCCGGCCTCTCCGGGTTCCCTGCAAGTGTCCCCCGGTTCACGGAACGGAGTCGCGCTGGGCTCTGGCCTTCCCACCCTTCAACTTCCCTTCCCGTTCCCGCTGGCAAAAACCTAAGGGTTCCCGTGGTTCTGTGGCCCGGTCCCTCTTACCCAAGCCTCCCCCACCTGGGTTATTTCCAGGGAAGCGCAGGGGAAGTCAGAAGGGGGGGTAAATAGAGTTGGGACGCGAGAGGGGTTCGCCCTGGTCCGAAGGGGCGTGGAGGTGACCTCTCTCTGACGTGCTCTGGTCGGGAAGCCACGTCTGGGAGTGAAGTCGAGACTCACCCTTCCTCACCCCCTTCCCAAACAGCCGCCACCAACGGCCCTCCAGTGCTGGTGAAGAAGGAGAAGGAAATGGTGGGGGCACTCGTCTCAGACGGGCTGGATCGGAAGGAGCCCCGAGCCGGGGAGGTGATCTGTATAGACGACTGACCGGATCCCAGGCCTGCCCATCACCCAGGCCCCGCGCGCGGGGCCGCCCCCCAGCTCAGGCTCTGGGACCTGCTGCCCATCCTCCACCTTCCCCACCCCTCGGGCCGCCTCTGGGCTAGGAGCCCCCCGCCCCTCTCTACAGCTCCTCTCTTCCAGAAGGGCCCTTTGTCTTTCTCTGCTCCCACGCACCTTTCCCACCACGCTTTGAAGGCCGTGCTGGTGCGAAGAGCTCTGGGTGGGAGGCGGTTAGCGGGGTCCCTCCCAGTACCTCTGTCCTCCGCCACCGAACAGCTTCTGGATACACGGTTGTGGGGAGGAAGCAGGTGGAGCCTCCCCGGCCTCTACTCCTGCAGTGCCGGCTCCGTCTCCGCGGGAGCGGGGGTTAGCCTGGCCTGGCCTTTAGCAGCGTTGCTGGGGGAGGACAGCTCCGAAGGGAGGAGGGGGACTTCCAAGAGGGAAGAAGGGAAGAGGAGGGGTGGCTGCATGTTTCCTCCCCTACCTCTCCCCACGCGGGGGGCGAGCAGTTACGAGGGAGGGAGTCCACTGCTGTTCAGCCTCAGAATAAAGCCTCCGACTCACTGGCTGTTCCCTCCTGCGTACCGGCATCTTGTGTTGGGAACCCCACCCCCCCAGGGACCGAGGACCACCCCCCACAGAGAGGGTAACGGTTGGGCGACACCCCCTCAAGCCAAAGAGGAGCTCCCCAATCTGTTCTAGGGATCCGGGTAACCTAGAAAGGGTGGGAGAAGATGCTACAGGCCAGACATGGGGAACCCCCGCCCCCCGGCTCGGGGGTCAGGTTCTCGGAGGACTTCTGCCCTCCCTCCTGAAGGCCGCCGGGACACAGACTCCATTTGAGCGGATCAGGCAGGGGGCCTAGTCGGGGGACTACCTTGCCTTTGGGACCAGAGCAAAACAGCGGAGGGCAGGCTGGGGAGACAACGGGCACACCCTCCCCCCCAGGAGGGGCCGGGGAGGGGGGCAGTCTGCATGGCGAACCCCTACTTCCTCTTCGCTGCCCCTCACTTTCTTGCTGCCCCCTCCCCAGTCTCTTCACTCCCCACTCCTGGGCTGTCCCCACCCCCTCTTCTGTATCAGGTGTATTGGTTGTACATATAAATTATACTTTCCTTTCCGTGTGCTCTCTTATTTTTGAGTGGGGACTTCTCTGGTGGGGGGAGGGATAAGGAAGAAACGATATTGCTTTTTGACGTTTCATGTTACCCAACTTTTCATGTTACCCATCTTTTCAAAGTCGCGTGACTTCCTGTTTCTTATTTTTCCTTGGATCATCAACTAAAACTCCGAGGCTCTTTCTCCCCCAGCCAAACCCAGTGTGATAACTCCGCACGGAGCCGGACGGGGAGCGAGCAGCAGGCTACCCACGCAGCCCCGGGGCTGAGATCAGAGACCTGGGCAGAGGCGAAGTGGAGGCGGGTTCCGGGCAAGATTATGAACTGCCTCCCATTCATCCTTTTCACTCTGCTTTCCACCTTCCAGTCGCTGAGTCCCTGCGGGAGTCAGTTGAGGTCACTCCAGCCCTGGGCTCAGTTCCAAGTGTGAGGCAGAGCACCTTCCTTCTTTAATGGAGTTGGGGGGAGCGGGGGTCATACTTGCCAAAGATCTGAACTGCCAGAAACTTCCTTGACAACGTACTGTTCGCTACCAGCGCCGCTTACAGGTTGAGACCAGACACTTAGTTTTCGAGGCTATCTATTAAAAAATGAAAAGACCGATCCAACAAACATTTACGGAGGACGTACTACACATTAAACACTGCTTTTCGCCCTGGGGGATCCGAGTCACCAGCCAGCCATTGCTCTCCTGGAGCTGAGACCCGCAAGAGGCACACCGTCAAAAGACAAAATAACAAACCGGGCAACAGAGAGCCTGTGAAGGAAGGGACCGCACTGGGTGAATGAGAAGGGCCTCCCCAGAGGGAACATTCGAGCTAAGACAAGAGCAGGAAGATGCCAAGACACGGGTATAAAAACTGAGGTTTAATACTTCGTAAATTCACATTTTTAGCTCAGAAAAGTACAACATCATAAATACACAAGATTTCTTCCACCAGAGAACGTCCCTTTACAACCTCCGGTAAAACGCGTATCGTTTAAACCAACTGTTTTAGATACTCCAGCGCAGATGGTGATACTCTCGCAAGTCTAGGACGTGCACCAATGTTCTTAAATGTTTGCGTGCGTACAGATCACCTGGGATTCTTGTTAAAACTCCACAGAGTCTGGAGTAGGGATCCTGAGATTTTGTGATGCTACTGTTCTGGACTATAATTATACTCTCCTAAGATAACTTACAGGATTTTAAAATAGAATCCTGGCATAGGATGGGAACTGTCCAATTATGGGGCGCTAGTTTACAAGTCTATGATGAGCATCTTTTTTTTTTCCCCAGTAGTGACCGTGTTTTCCGTGTGACCGCGAGGACGATAGATCATATCAGAAGATTAAAATGTGTTGCCTTCACCAAATGGCTCTCCTCCTACCCCTGACAGGCCCTAATTAGGTGTCTCAGATAAACACCCTCTGGACATTCTGATACCTGCCCTAACTGGTTGAAGGCAGATTGTGAAATGAAGCAAGGCAGACAGGCATGTCAATAATCTTAGCAACACGCTACTGGGAGTGGGGGTTGGGGGAAAAAAAAAACAAATCAAACACGTTTATTTTTCTCACCTCTCTAACATGCCAGAGAAGTGGGATTATTAACAGCACACAAAAACCGGCCTCCAATCTTCCACTCTGTCTATTTAAAAAAATGTCAATCCCATGGGGGCGTCTGGGTGGCTCAGTCGTTAAACCTCCAACTTCAGCTCAGGTCGTGATCTCAAGCTCTGGGCTCTGTGCTGACAGCTCGGAGCCTGGAGCCTGCTTCCGATTCTGTGAGTCTCTCTCTCTGTCCCTCCCCTGCTCATGCTCTGTCTCTCTCTCTCAAAAATAAAGAATAAACATTTTTAAAAAACTGTCAACCCCTTGACACAGAACTGCTAAAATGGGACCTACTGTACCCCCACGCCAAATAGACAAAAGCCTCCCTGGACAAAGGCCAAAGTCACAGCTAAGGAAACAGTGTCTCTTTCCCCCGGGGACGTAGGCAGTTGCTACCGTCCTGTCCCGGGAGAAGGCGAGGCTGGCGCAGTCCGCAGAGAGAGGGGGCGATGCGCTAGGAGCCTCCCAGCTCGGCATCCGCACGCCTCGGGGCGGTCCCTCCTGCCCGGGGCTCAGCCTCGGGACGGGCGAGGGGGTAGCCTCGGCACCCCCCCATCCCCGCTCTAGAGCGCGCCCCGAGAATGTAGCTCCCACCTTCCTTCTGCGGCAGCTTCCGGGCTCCGCCGTCACAGCGTGCAGCGAGTCATGCGGGCCAGGTCCTTAATCTCCGGGCAGTACAGCACTGGAGGGACAGACCGAGGGTCAGTGGCGGCGGGGGGTCGCGGCCGNCAGTCGAGCTCGTCCCGCTCCGGAAGGGACGGCACCCTCACCAGGAGCTGCATGGTGTCCGCCGCCGACTCGAGGGCGTCGCGGGCTCGGCCGGCTGCGGGGACGGAACGCGCTGGCCCTCCTAGTGGCCNGGCCTCTCGCCGGTTTTAACAGCGAGACCCCGCCCCTCGAGGCGTCACCCGGGTGGTTGGACCGCTCCCCGCCTTGGCACGCGTGGGGGCGGTGGAGGCGCGAAGCCGGGAATGCCGGGCACAGCCGGGCGGGGTAGGTGGCCCCAGGTGGCGCCGGGACTGGGCCGGTGGGAGGCACACGGGCCGGCTCTCCTCGCGCCTTCCTTCGTCCCCCGACACTAAGCCAGCGCCCCCTTAATAACGTGTGCCCATCTCCAGGCCCCTTGCCGCGCCCTGGCCCACAGCCGCTGGCCCAGGGGCTGCCCAGGTCTCTGCTGCCCGCTGGGCCTGTTGGCTTAGGCGCTCAGGCTCGTTCACACCGCCGCCCAGACTTCCTGCCCGAGCCAGTGACACTGTCCGTTCTGCCCAATCCTTAGTGGGCTCCCGGACGTTCGGCACGCAGGCCGCCTTCGAGTCACTTCATTAAGCACGTCCTGCCTGGGTTCTGGGAAGGCCAGCTTGCCAAACTCGTTCTCTTCAAACTGCTCATCTCTCAGCTGACATCGCAGCCTAAGGAGCCACCTAGATGCCAGGACCGTGGATGGCCTTCCTGCTAGGAATGCTGGGAATCCTTTCCTTCCGGCGGAGCCAGGCTGGGGCACCCACACACCGTGATGGTCTCAGCCAAGCAGCCCAGCCTGAGTTCTGACTCAGGGGTCTGACTTCCCCGGCAGGTAAACAGGACGGAACACAGCCCACACTCCCTCCTGGGACCGCACCCACCCCAGCTGCCTCGCGGCCCTACCGCCAGGTTCTGTTGTGGGAGGTCAGAGCACAGCCCCTAAGACCAGCTGGCTTGAGTTCAGATCGGCACTTAGGAGTTGTGACACTTTGAGCAAGTTACTTAACTTCTCTGGACCGGTTGCTCTCCTTTATAAAATGTGGATAATAATAGGAGGGATGAATTTGTATACATAAGGCGCTTAGGACCGGGCCTGGCCCACAGAAAACACTGTGTGTTAGCTATTTTTATCCCGTGCCCGCAGCCTATATTGTGTTCACTTGCTTAGTACGCGACATTTTCAACATCTCTCTCAGTCGGGACAGGGTGTGCTTCTCTACACCCATGGCATTTGTAGATGCTATTTTTTAAAAAATGTTTTATTTTATATTATTAGAGAACACGAGCAGAGGAGGGACAGAGAAATGGAGGCAGAACCCGAAGCAAGCCAGGCTCTGAGCTGTCAGCACAGAGCCGGACGCGGGGCTCGAACCCACCAGCCGTGGGCATGGGACCTGAGCCCTAGTCGGATGCTCAACCGACTGTGCCACCCACGCGCTCCATGCTGGGTTTGTTTTTTAAGTAGGTTGTTAAAACCCTAACGGAGAGTCGTTTTGCAAGGAGGTGTATATACATTACTTGTAAGCGAACATTGGAGAACTTCTAGTTGTATTGTCCTCGTGGTCGCTTGGGGGACGCTGTCTACTTAGGCCAACGATACTGTCATAATTCAAATCTGTTTCTGGAACTTCTCTTTGGACTGGTGTTCATAAGTCTCCTCACACCCTTTCACATCTGCAGGTGGTGGTTACACGTGAACCATCTGGGGCAGATGTGATGATGTAAATGACCCCCAAGCCTTAGACTAAGCTCCGACCTTCCTTTCTTGTTTGTCGTCAAAAACCCGAAGTGGTGCTCTCTTCGTCCGAATCAGCACTTTTCCCATGTTTCCCACCTCTTTCTTTTCTTTTCTTTTCTTTTCTTTTTTTTTTTTTTAATATTTTATTTATTTCTAGGAGAGAAAGAGCGTGAGCAGGGGAGGGTCAGAGAGAGAGGGAGTCACAGACTCTGAAACAGGCTCCAGGCTCTGAGCTGGCAGTCAGCACAGAGCCCGACGCGGGGCTCGAACCCACGAACCACGAGATCATGACCTAAGCGAAAGTCGGACGCTTAACTGACTAAGCCACCCAGGCGCCCCTCCCACCTCTTTCTTTACCCAGCTCCAGAATCATCCTCGATCCCCACTCACTCACACCTTCCTTTACTGACTCCTCAGCAAGCCCTGCTCTTCCTCCGTCCTGAACGTCTCCCTGGCCCACCTACTTTCTCTCCACTTACAGAACACCGCACCGGTCCCGGGCGCCCTCATCCCCCGCTTAGGCCCTGGTAGGAGCCTCTCAGGCAGTCTGTCCACAGCCATCTGGCCTTCTCCAGCCTTCTCCCTACGCTGCTTACAGTGATCTTTCTAGATCTCAAGCCCAGCCAAGTCCCACCACACACCACTTCCATCCGTGCTTAAAACCTTTTAATGTGGTGATAGTGGACTAGCTCCACGTTTCCTCTGCCGTCCCTCTGCTGCTCCTCCCGGCAGGAGTTGGGGGCTGCCCCTGGCCCTTGATTCTGGGCTCACTTTGTGACTTGCCTGCACGGACAGAACATGGCAGAAGTGATGTAGTGCGAGTTCTGGGAATGGTCCTCCAGGGGCCTCGCAGCCTCTGCCTTCACCCCTTCAGCCCCCCCCAAGTCTATTACGTAAGGAAATTTACCAGCAGATGAGGCTACGCAGAGAACCGAGGAGTCGTAGCCAATAGCCAGATGTACCAGTGAGGCCGTCTATTTTCCCACTCGGCCGACCCGCCAGCCGCCTCCAGCCACGTGAGCGAGTCCAGGCTCCAGGTGAAAACAGCAATGGAAACAGCCAAGCCACAGAGTAAGGGGGGGTGGGATCAAAGTTTTAAAAAGTTGTTTCAAGCCACTAAATCTTGGGAGTGAATTGGGTGTGTCCATGGATAACTGATATAGAGGGTTTCCTATTGCCCTTAGGATGAAAAGAATATTCCAGAGTGCCCTCTACGGTCCTGTATGCCCTGAACCTACCCGTGTCTCTCAGTTGGCTTCCATTCTCTCTTTAGACCCTCTAGCTTTGGCCTTTGGCACACACGTTCCTTTCTGCCACGAAGCTTCTGGGTGCGCTATTCCCGTAACCCGCTTTACTCTGTTACCCCCCACTCATCCTCCAGCGCCAAGCCTCACCTTGTCAAATACTGCTGTGGACTCAGGTGACACCAAGTGCTTGCCTTTGAACTTTGGACAACAGAAATTTGTGTCTTTTGGGGGGCGACTTGTTCGCCGTTCCCATCTGTAAAGTCCCTGCAGGCTGTTCTGGGTGTGATTTTGTTTACCACTGTATCCCTGTGCCAGACCATAGTGGGACTCAATAAATAAATACTTGTTAAATTAGTGAATGAGGTGTGTGATAAATACCGTAAATGAGGTGTGACTATAAAGGAGGATTTCTTACAAGCCCTTTACAAACAGGAGGCAATTCCTAAGAGCCCCCTTTTTTTTTTTTAGCATTTTGAGCAAGGGTCTGGGGAGACGTTATTAAAATAAACGGATAATCCTCCGAGGTAACCATTTAAAGAGAATACTATTTTGAATTTAGAAATTCTTGCATGTTTGTGACAGAATGAATAATCATAGTTTAGTCATGCGATTTACGTCCCGGTTTCCGCCAGTCTCCCAAAGCGAGTGGGAGATGTCAGGAGGGATGTAAGTGTTCATTAGTGGATCCGGTCGGCTGCTAGCCAGCAAATGGGAGGCTGCTGACTTTTCTCTTTTTGGAAATTGGTTTTACTCTGCTCCCTCCGCTCCAGGATTGAGGAAGGGCGAGGACGCACAGAAAGGAGGTGGTGAGGTTGTATTTTAAGGAAGGCAGAGCTCATCCTCCCCCGTCTTGTGATCTGTGGAACTTTCCACCCACTTTGTGTCCCCGGGGGAATCGGACTCCCCCCCCGGGGAAGATTGGGGGGGTATCTGACATAATCCCATTCGAGTCTCTGCTTTCCTGCCACCCTCACGCCTGACCTTTCACTGGTTTTCTTTTTTCCTCCATGGAAACTCCTTTCCCTCCCTTTCTCTGCATCATCTCAACCGCAGAGCGGTTTTCATCGTACCTCTCCTCCACCAAATCCCAAAGCCTCCACCTCAGAAGAGCCCCTCCCGTTCAGCCCTGAGAAAACCACCCAGAGAGCTCCTTGGCACGTGTGTGGGGGGGATCAGGAAAAGGGAAGTGAAACATACGAGAAGTGTGGCTAACGTTAGCTTTAAACAACTCTAAGGCATGGGTGTCAGAGGGAGCGGCAAGGCGACGATGAAGCCAGATGGCTGGGTCCTAAGGCATGCAGTGACTGAAGGAAGGGTGGGGCCTGGGGTGTCTGGGCCCGGGTCCCCGGCGAGGGCAGTGACTACCAACATGATGTCAACCCAGGTCGTTGGAGAGAAGGCTAGGACTGGAGCTCTCTAATGGCAGGGAGCTAGGCGAAGGCCTGATGTCTGAGACTGAGACCCCCGTGCAATATCAGACACCGTGAGTGAGGATCAAGCCGAGTTTATTTACAAGTTCCCTGGGAAGTCTTTACAGACAAGGACCCATCATTATTGCTGTAAGATTATTGCCAGAAGGAAGACTGTAGTCTTCCATTGCCAGGTAGGAAGTCCTGCTCAAGGCTCAAAAGTCTATCCCCGGACATTTTTATGTCGGCCCCATGTGTCCCCCGTGACCAGAAGGCTGTCACTAGGTCCCCCCTTCAAAGCACAGCCCAACTTTTCCGAGAGGCCACCCTAACCACTTTCGCCAGCACATGCTATGTATACATCTGCCATCGAATTTCCCTTGACCCGCGGCAGAGCGGTGTCACAGTGCGGTATTTCCCACCAGACCCCCCTCTCGGCAAGAATGAAGTATTGACACCAGTGCTAATTTTGAGCCTCCCCCGCCCCCTCCCCCTTCGGCTGCGAGGCAGGGTCCTCAAAGATGATCATTTCCCTCCCGCCAGGACCAGCCTGGCTGCCTTTGTACCGGATACGGTCACAGCCCCATGTCCTTTGTCCCAGATGACATCACAAGTCCCTTCTTATTAGGCTATTACCCCTTGATGACATGCCAAGGGCCACGGTTGAGGTAATCTGCATGTCTCCCGTATCTGCCCTGTTTTTGTGTCTCTCCCGCCCCCGGGCCTCGGCGGCGATTAGGGGAAGAGAGAAGGGAGCGAGACCAGGTGGCCGAGAGGGGACAGCCCGGCGGNTTGGAATGCTCTTTGTTCCCCAGAAGCCCGTCTATCTCCATCACCGTCTGCGGCGTCAGCTGGCTCAGCACCTGCAGGAGAAGCCAGTGGTGGAGAGGACGCTGAAGAAGGGCGTGAGGTTGCAGGGCCCGGGGAGCAGCTCGGCGGGGAGGAGAGTCTCAGCCGCGCCCCTGCCTCGCCCTCTGTCGCTCTGGGGGCCTCTCCTCTGCAAAGTGGGGACTTTGTAGTGGTTGACCTCCCAGGCCCATCACGGGTTGGACGGCGAGGCCCTGACTGTTGGGAGAAGGGGACAGAGATGGGCTGTGCCTGAGTCCCCGGCTCACCTGTAGGGCCCCCAGGTGTTCAATCAGCTGCTCTGCACTTGACACCCCCAGCAAGACGGAGCTGACACCCTCGCTGCGGAGACACCACGCTGGGGCCGGAGGAGATAAGAGAGAGAACTGATGGGCAACAGTGGGCATGCAGACCTCAGAAGCGTCTCCGGGGAAGCGGGGCCTCCGTGGGGACAAACCGGTCTTGGGTTTGGGGGTTTTCCCGCAGGCGATGAGGCCCGGCAGGGTCCAGGGCAGCCAGCGTCTCACCGATAGCAAGCTGTGCCACCGTGCAGCCCAG
The DNA here is from genome assembly GCF_008692635.1 of Crocuta crocuta. Taxonomy (NCBI): domain Eukaryota; kingdom Metazoa; phylum Chordata; class Mammalia; order Carnivora; family Hyaenidae; genus Crocuta; species Crocuta crocuta. Next base: position 9,717,780 of record NW_027533258.1, on the reverse strand, counting down.
CTGGTGCGCCATGGGAAGGAGGTCCATGACTCTGGCTTGTGGCTTCTTGCCATCCTCACTCTGCGCTCTGTCCTTGAGCCACTGGTAGCTCTGGAGGCCAACAAGAATGGGCAGAGGCCACTCCCCCACCGCCCAGAGCCCCCCAGATAGCCCGGTCCTGCGGCCCTGAGCCCCCAGGTCTCACCTTGATGGCTCTGCAGGTATCTGGGACTCGCCCATCATACTTGCTCATGATGAGGCCACAGGCCAGGGGTGACCAGGTGACCGAGCCAACACCTACGAGGGAGAGGACTGGATGTGGGGGAAGGGATCTAGGTGACGGTCAGGCCGAGGGACAGGCAGGGATAGGGGGCTGCGAACCAATCTTGTGGTAGAGCTCCGGCAGCTGCGTCTCCACCTTCTCTCTCTGAAACAGACGGTGCTCTGCCTGTTCGCACACGGGCGGAATCAGATTGAACTGTCTGGCCATGGAGTAGGCCTCCTGGGGTGGGGTGGGGAAGAGACGGCGGTCAGAGCACTCTTTCCCATGGCCTTCCACTCCCCCTCCTTCCGTGGAGTGGGGTTCGGAGCGGCTGTGGGAAAGGGGGGAAGCGGGGTGGGAGGCTCACCATGATTTCTGCAGCTCCCCATCGGGATGTCCCCCAGTACAGGGCGAGGCCCTGGTTAATGACATAGGTCATGGCTCGCACGATCTCTAGGCACACGGGAGAGAGGGAATCTCACTGTCAGACCCCTGGCATCCCGGGCTCCGGATGTGTAGCCCGCTGCCTGCCCCCACCGAGACCCCAGGCATCCCTGTGTAATCAGACAGGTTGTACCTGCACTTCACCTCCCTCCCCATCCAAGACCTGGGGGCCGAGCCTCCACTGTGGAGGTTGGGAGGCCTCCTGAGCAGAGGCTGGCTTCCTGCTGAGAGTCTGAGGCAGTGCTCTTTTAGGGGATCGTCAGGGTCGGGGTGCCGGTTTTACCCTCCATGGGACTATTGGGGTCTGAGCGATTGGCGAAGACGATGTCCACGTATCCCAGCTGGAGGCGCTCCAGGGACCCTTGCAAGCCTGGGGCAGGGGTGGGGAGAGGAAGTCAAGCACGGCAGCCTCGGTTTCCCCGAAGGATTTAGACATTCCTCCCTTGCCACGGCCACCTAACTCCCCACTCCCCTATCCAAAGCCTCCAAGGATGTCCCCAACGCTGCTGGCTCTGTTCCCAGCCACGGCAGCTTCCCAGCCCTAGCTCTCACCCTCAATGATGTGTTTGCGGCTCAGGCCTCGCTCAGTCTCTGCCCTGCAGGAAAAGGTAAGTCAAAGATGAGGTGTGACCAAGATAGGGGGCTGGGGCTGGCCTGGCACCATGAGAAACTGGGATTGCGTGGGTCCTCACGGGCAGGGCGCACATCTGGGGTAGCAGCCGTACCCACACCTCTGCCATGCACATTCTCCGTAGATCTCCCCAAATAGAGCGTGGCAGCCACTTACTGTCCTCCCCAAAAAATCTTGGTGGTGATGACATAGCTTGACCTCCTGGAACATGGGAAAAAGAGACAAGCAAGAGAAGGCGCGCTGGATGATCCTTTCCCCAGCAGCCCCTCGAAACCCAGTCTCACCTCCATCCTTTGCTCTTGAGGATGTTGCCTAGGGTCCTTTCAGCCCTAGAAGAAAGACAATGCAGAGGCACTGACCCCTCCGATGTGGGTCAGTTCCTTCCCCTCCTCCCCACCTTTCCCTTCAATGGATGTCCTCCCTCATAAAGTGGACCCTAAGCCAGGAGCCCATTAGAGCGTCAGACCATCCTGGACAAAATTAGAAGGGCTCCCGGAAGGAGGGGTGTAGTCCCTTAGTTTTCATTCCTACAACAAATAATCAGTTGTACATCAACTGTGTACCAAGCTCTGTTCCAGACGCCAAAGGGATAGAATAAGATGATGAGAGAGGAACAGAGTAGTAAAGTTGGGGGAGGGGGGGAGGAACACTGCATTATGTGGTCTGGTTCGAACCATCTGGGTTGCCCTCTCCCTTCGTTGAGCCTCTGCAAAATCCCACACGCCGTCCAAAGCTTAGCTTGGATTCCGCTTCATTTTAATTGAAAATGTTCTCCGATCGCCATAGTCTGCAGTCAGCCCCGCTTGTCACTTTCCATAACTTTTATTGGCTCAATTCTTTGGCACTTAATTAGCAACTAACGAACACGTGACAAGTCTTAAATGGACTTGGTGGACTGTTACTGAGGTTTTCCCATTATTTAACCTTCCGTATCTCTCTGGGGTTTGTTTAACCATTTCAACTATGAGCCTTAAGAGGGCATGTCGTCATCCCGCAAACAGTGCCTGCTCTGTGCCAGACAATCCCATGGAAGGTTGAGCCTCTCAGGCAGCAAGTATGGCGACATAAACCAGTCACTGACAGACCGTGCATCAGAGGGCAGGATAAAGGGCTTTAGGACCTGAGGTGAGTGGTGACCAATTTGGGGAGCTGGGCAAAGGCTTCTCGGAGGAGCTGATGTTTGGGCCAAGTCTTGAGGATGAGCAGAAGAGTTTTCCAGATGGAGAAGAGGCGGGGCAAGGTCATCCTAGGTCATAGCTACTCCCAGTGTGAAGCCATAGGCATGTGATGTGTGGCATGGCGTGTTTGAAAATTCAGCTTTGCAATCCTCACATCGTTGCACATAACCGATGCCCAGGGTATATTTGTTGGTTTTATTTCATTTTGACTGCACAGGACACCCTCTGCCCTCTAAACTGTTGTTGGGACTACAATTCCCATAGTGCTTTGGGGGCCCGTGGGCTGAAAGGTTGGAAGTTCGGTTTACAGAATTCCCAGGGTCCCCCAGAGGGAAAACAAGAAGCCCTGAGGTTCTCTTAGCCTTCCAACTTGGCTTTTTTCACCCCCGTCCTTACTTTCCCGCTGCGTACACTTCAGCCGTGTCAAACAGGTTTACACCATGCTCATAGGCTACTGTCAGCACGTCCTCTGCTGTCTAGGGAGGTGAGAGAGAGAGATGAAGACCACCCACTGGCCCTGGGGGACCCCCCTCGCTGCACCCCGCCCACGGCACCTCGGCCCGGGCCTCCCGTTCTCCCCCACCCCCAGCCTCCAGCCTCAGGTCCGCCATTTTCCGTGTGTGTTGGCCAAACCCCTCTCCAAGCCCACATCCCTCTTTTCTGGGTCCCTCACAGCCCCTCACCCCGCTTCCAGGTCCCATCACTTATACCTCATCCGAGATTTGAGAACCAAACGTGACCCAGGTGCCTGCAAGAGAGAAGTCAGGTGGGAGGCACGCCACGAATGCCCCCTCCCCCTTCGTTCCTCCTCTTTCTCGAACTCACCTAGGCCAAGACAGGATACCCGAAGACCAGACTTTCCCAGGTTCCTGCAGGGTACAGAAGCGGCAGGAAGGGGTGGAGCCTCCATTAAGGGCAGAGATTATCCGCCCCCAGCTCCTCTCCTTCCAGAATGGGAAGCCCTCAGGGTATCATCTCAGTCCAAAGGAACTAGACCCAGTGGGCGTATGGCATTGGGCAGTGCTACCATAGCTGCACAAATAAATGACTCTGGAGCCAACGTCCAGCGCCCCTGTCCCTCCTAGCACATGGAAGGTGTACTGCCTGGTTTGTGTTTCTTCTGCTGGGGTCTTGTGTTCCAGTCACCTCTGGCATGTGTGGGGTTCAGGGCTGGGAGGAATGTGACGGGCTGATGGCGATGAGCTGGTGAAATCACACCCTTGGATAGAGGGGGCTGTGCTACAGGGCAGACGCAGAGGTGGAAGGGGGCAAACCAGGTCAGGTTTAGGCACTCAGGCAGGCAAGGGTCCCCGGATGGGCTAGGCGGATGGGCCCCCAAAACACAGGTGGGACACCTGAGTGGGGACTCTCAGTTCTATCTCTTCCCCTCTCCTCTGCTGTTGGCTTGTGGAGTCTGTCTCTGAACCAGATAGCCCCCTCCTCCCAAGGCCTCCTCCCGTGGGTAGGTGGGTGGCTCAGCTTCTCAGAGCCGACACAGGAGGAGATCAGACAGTCAAGAGACAAAGTCAGGTCAGATCAGTGACCTCTGCTCACTCCCAGGCAGAAGCCCCTCCCTTCCCCCCCCCCATGCAACTTCTGAGAGCCCAGTGTTCTCGAGAAAGTCAGTTATGATTCAGTCCACCTTCCCCACCAGGCCCCTGACCCTCAGCATGAGGTTGAGAGGGGAGCTCCCTGCTTCCAAGAGCCCCCCTCCCCTCCCCACCAAGAAAAGCGGCAGGAGACCCGGCCCTTGGGGCAGGTGGGGGCAGTATCTGGGTCAGGCAGCTTGAGCAGGCCAGAGTGAGAAGCCGCTTCCTTCCCCCTCTTCCCAGGACACCCCCCCCAAGGACACTCCATCCCAGAGGGGGCCCAGCCTGGAGATCCGTGCGTCCCTGGCCTTCCTGGGGGTAAGGAGAGAAGCGCAGGGGCATCCCTGGGCTCTGACGGGATGGGTCAGCCTCGGTAAAGTTGATTTTCTCCTACTCGGGGGATCCACGAAGACAAAGAGAGGGACGGAGTAAGGGAGCGCCCCGGTGATGGGAAGAAGAGATGGAGCGATCTGGGACCTTCCTAGCGAAGATTGAGGGGTCCCGGTGGCATCCCAGGAAGCCTCAGGGGTCAGGAAAGGGGAGCAGATGGGGTGGGCTGCTCGGCCACCCCCATACCTGTATTTCATGCCAGTGCCTCGGCCGGTGCTCTCTCGGAGGGCCCCCGCAGGCGCTGGGGGTCGGGGGACCAGTGCGGCCCGGGCCTTAGGGCCCGACCCTCCTCCCCCCGGAGGATTCCCATGCCCCCCGCCGACCGGCCCGCCATTACCGCCCCCGGGGCCCGGCCGGGGTCCACACAGACGGTCCTCACTGCTCCGGCTGCGAAGGTTCTGCTCGGTACAAGCGATAGACACCTGCATGCCTGCTGGGCAGGGCGGGGGAGGGGGCTCCAAGG
>NW_027533258.1:9709436-9712772 GCF_008692635.1 Crocuta crocuta | reverse complement strand
AGATCCCGGGGCCCTGGCGCGGGGAGGAGGAGGGGGAGATGGGAGAGGGTAAAGGTCAAGGGTGGTCCTCGGAAGATGGGGACCTAGGGAAGAGAGATGCCACCTCAGCCCAAACCGCAGCGGGACCGCTAGGCTCCCAGCAGCGACCGCAGCGGGCCCAGATCATCAGCATGCAGGCACCGCCCCCTCATCTGCATAAGGCCGCCCGCCTCCCAGCCAAGCCCCTCGCTCATCTGCATAAGCCCCGCCTTCGGAGGCCCTGCCGCTTGAATATTCTGGGCGCTTAGCGAAGCCGGGAGAGTGGAATCCCAGAGGATGGCTATCGTAGCCCGTGGGACCCGCAGCAGGGTCGGCCTTCCTCCAGCGCAATGGGTTTCAGTCGGGGGCGATCTTACCCCTAGGGGTCGTATGGCAAGGTCTGGCGACAGTTTTGACTGTCACCCCTGGGGGTGGGGATGTGCTATCAGCAGCTGGTGAGTGGCGGCCAGGACAAAACACAGGACAGCCCCCAGCAAGGGCTTCTCCAGTCCAAAATGTCAATGCAGACGGTCCCTACCTCTGGTTTGACTTGCAATTTTTTAAGTTTTATGACGGTACAAAAGCAATAGGCCTTCAGTAGAAATCATACCCTGAATTTTGATCGTTCTGGGCTCGCAATATACGGCTATATCTTTTGATGCCTCTCTTCTGATGCTGGGTAGTGGCAGGGAGCCCCAGCTCCCAGTCAGCCACTGGATCACCAGGGGACACCACTGATACACTTCCATCGTACTGTATTTTGCTTTCAGTATAGTATTCAATAAATCACATGAGGGGCGCCTGGGTAGCTCGGTCTGTCGAGAGACAATCCAAGTCTTGATTTCGGCTCGGGTCACGGTCCCAGGGTCGTGAGACTGAGCTCCATGCCAGGCTCAGCATAGCCTGCTTAAGATTCTCTCTCTCTCCCTCTGCCCCCTCCTCCCCCACTCTCTCTGTAAAATAAATAAATGAATAAATCACATGACCTATTCAACACTTTATTATAAAATAGGCTTTGCGTTAGATAATTTGGCCCAACCATAGACGAATGTAAGTGTTCTCAGCACATTTGAGGGAGGCTAGGCTAAGCTATGACGGTTAGTCGGTGTGTTAAATGCATTTTCGACTCACGATATTTTAAACTTACGACGGGTTTAGCTGGACATAACCCGGGTCTTAATTCGAGTAAGATCTGTCACTATTTTTTTTTTAATTTATTTTTGAGAGAGAGAACATGAGCAGGGGAGGGCCAGAGTGACAGGGAGACACAGAATCCGAAGACAGGCTCCAGGCTCTGAGCTAGCTGTCAGCACAGAGCCCTATGCGGGGCTCGAATCCACGAACCGTGAGATCATGACCTGAGCCGAAGCCGGATGCTCAACCGACTGAGCCACCCAGGCACACCCCAGATCTGTCACTATTGAGAAACCCATGGACAAAGCCTCTTTACAGGCTCAGGGGATGAAGGCTGATGCCTTCACGAGTGGGGCAGGACCCCAATTCACCACTCACACTGACACGCTGAGGCTGCCAAGTGTTACCAAAAGTTTATTCTGTGCTTTTGCAGCATCAGGTAGGAGATAAAAGTGGAGAGCGCCTGGTTTGGGGGAAGCCTCTGGGCTTCCTTCCCATGACGGCTCTAGGCCGTTGCCCTGGGAAGGCTGCTGGGGAACTTGAGGGTGTAGAGAGGCATGCAGTAGGAGCCCTCACGTGACACAGGTTAGGAAGGGCCCCAGGCAGACAGGGATTCTCCTGGGGGGTGAGGTAGGGTGCTTCCTTCAGCCAGCCCGGGCAGAGAAGAAAGGCAGAGAGCGCACGTAGGAGTCCAGTCGGGAGCGGAAGAGCTCACTTTGCACCGTCTGGCCCAGTGGGCACAGAGGATTTTTCACCACCAGCTCCACATACAGCTGTGGAGGGAAGGGGGTTAGAGCCAGGCTCTGGCCACTTCTCCTTTTCAACCCCAAACCTAGTGTGACCTCCGGGGTGTGTGAATGCACAAGGATTCAGGGCTGGGAGTCAAGTCCTCCCTGAGGACAAAGTGGTGGTGTTTAAGGACCTACAGAGTCCCCGGGAAACTCTTGGCTTCCAGAAAGCTGTGATACAGTAAGATTAGGGCAGGGAAGTGAAGGAGTCTTGAGGCTCTACGTGGCTGTGGTTGTTGAGGAGCTTTAGGGGAAGGAAGGGTCCCAGGGGCTGGCACTGACCGCACTGTAGATGTGATGCAGCACATCTCGGATGGGTCCGACGCCCAGGTCTGTATTCATGACAACCTTGATCCCAGTGGGCGTCTCGTAATAATGGAGTTTGTAACGGCTAGTTTGGAAGGCCAGGAAGCCATCCTTCCTGCAGAGATGAGGAGGATGGTAAGGAATGGGAGCATAATCTCTCCCAAAGAGATACTTCTGATCTCCCCTAGGTCGACTCCCTTAAACACCTCATTTGTAGGAGACTGATTTAGTAAAGCCACCTCCCATCTCCACCCCTCAATGTGGCCCCTGCACCCAACCTCAGTACCTTCAGATTTTCCCCAGCCCCGCTCCAGCCAGCCCCAGCACTCTCGCTCCAGACAGCCCTCTCCCTCTCTCTCTGTCTCCTTCCCCTCTCTTAGGGTCCAATGTCTCTTCCACTCCGCAAAGTCTCCCGCACCCCCAAATTCCCAAGACTTCCCTCCTTCCCTCAACATCCCTTTTGACTCAGCGTACATGTCTAGCGGGGACATCTTGCTGACAAAGGAGCGGATAGAGAAGAGCATGCCATACATCAGCTTGTACTCCTAGGGGAGAGGGACAGAGTTAGCTCTCGGTTGACGGCATAGGGGTGGGAAGCAGCTGGAGTTTGGAGAAGCATGGGTGAGCTGGGACTCTGTGCGTTTGGAGATGCGAGGTCACCCGGATTGCGCGGGGCCCTCACGTCACCTCCTCTTTGGGGATCCCCGCTTGCTTCTTGCGGTGCCACTCGCTGTAGTGCAGACACACTCCGTTCCGGTCAAACAGGTACAGGTTGTGAACAGTCATCTGCAGGGCAGAGAACGTAAGCCTCGCTCCGAGACCGCCCGCAGCCCGGGTGCTCCAGTTTTCGGCCCCGGACTCCCCCAACCAGGCGGGAACCCCTCCCCCGGACTCACCGGAACTGCTCCCAGGGCCCGTCACCAGACACTTCCGGTTTCTGCGGAGCCCCGCCCCACCCGCTCCTCAAACTGCAGTTGGCGGGGCACTAACTCCGCCCCATACCTCCCCCAGCCAATCCGTGCCGCGGGCGCCGCGCACGCGCATCTTGGGCTCCCGGCCTCCAGAAGCTGAGCGAGCTGCGGCGGCGGCG
>NW_027533258.1:9708094-9709330 GCF_008692635.1 Crocuta crocuta | reverse complement strand
GGGGAGGGAGAGCGCTGGGCTGGTGACGTCATCAAGCCGTGCGAGGCGGGGCTGCGGACGGTGGGCGGGAGGCTGCCAACGGTTTTGAGTGTAGGGAGAGCCGAGAGGGTGTGTTGGAGGCGTCCTTGGGCTCCGGGACCGGGGCTCAGGGCAGGGCGACAACCCCTTGTCCACACCTTGGCAAACTGAGGGCGGCTGAGGTCCGGCGGTGTGGCGAGGAGTCGCAAGGGGTGGTCGGGCTAGAGGATCGCGGGCTAGGCTCGAGGGCGGTGTACTTTTTAGAGGTCTGAGGGGGTGACGAGTGTTAATGAAGTTTGTCTCGGGACAGTGAGGACGGAGGGATTCTAGGGGACCTTGCTGTGGCTTTCTCGCCAGGAGGGGTCGGAGGGGATGTACAAGCGGGTTGGCCGTGGATGGAGAAAGTGCATGGCGGAGGGGTGTGAGCAGGTGGGGAGCGTGAGGTTCCTGCCTCTCTGAGACGGGCCAGGGGAGGGGCACATAAGGAGGCTGCAGGGATATTAGGCCCCTACTGGGTTTGGGTGCATTTCGGTTTGCACGTTCTGAGTTCAGTTGGCCAGTGATGGCCTGTGCCAGAAGTTGATCTGCAGCTTTCAGCCTTCCCGGGAACTGCAGGGGTGCTGTCGCCCCTCCGTCTTCTGTGCACACCCCCTCCTTGCTGCACCCTCCTTTCCCACCGTTCCCAGGCGCTGTGGAAGGAAATGCTCTTGCCCTCTCCCATGGCCTCTGGAACCTGTAACCAGAAAGCCTCCCTACCGCCACTCACCAAGGATCCTTGGCTTGGAGTCTTCCCCCTTTCTCCCACATCTTCTCCTTCCGTGCACTTTCCCCCCTGCGCTGCCCCCCAGCAGGACCAGGAAGTCCCAGCTCTGCTGTCCTCAGTTGTCTCCTCCTCGTACCCATGGCGACATCAGCTACGGTCCCCAGTTCACCCCTCCGGGCTGAGGATCTCCTGAGTGACTCCTCAGAAGCCCCTGGGCTGAACCAGGTGTCCTCTGAGGTGACCTCCCAGCTCTATGCCTCTTTGCACCTCAGTCGCCAGGCCGAGGCCACAGCCCGAGCCCAGCTGTACCTGCCCCCGTCCTCCCCACCCCCTCATGAGATGTTAGATGGCTTGGCCCAAGAGCTGAGTCGCAGCTTGTCAGCTGGATTGGAGAACAACTTGAAGAAAAAGGTGAGCGAGGTGTGGCTTGGGGACCTCTAGGGTCTTGGAATCGG
>NW_027533258.1:9705216-9708039 GCF_008692635.1 Crocuta crocuta | reverse complement strand
TTTGGAATCAGAGGTGGTTAAAAAAAAAAAAAAAGCTTTGCTGAGATTTGAACTCCCTACTGTTGGATTTCAAAGTCCTTTAAACTACAGAGTCCTTCACGCTTGTTCCTGGGAGCAAATGCTGATGAGGCAGAAAGTGGCCCAGGGACACCATAGTTTGGGAAATTGTGAAACGTCACTAACTTAACTGTTTTTTGGTCAGAGGCACCCTGTGCTGTGCTTTGATTGGCAGCTGGGCCCTAAGAGCGAGGATAAGGACAGCAAAATAGGCTGAGCTCCTCCCAGCTCAAAGCTGTTTTGATTGTATGGTTTAAAATTTGGCATCTAAGTTATTAAAACACAGCCTAATCAATGACACATGTTGCAGAGAGGATCGTTACGAGCTTTGGCTAGAAAAAAGCGTCGCAAACAATTTGCAGACCGGTTGGGTCTCCCAGAGTTGCAGAAACTGGTAGCTACGGACCATACAGTCTTCAGAGAAGATATTTGCTCTCTACTTGGCAAGGATCCTCGCCAGTCTGGTCTCAATGTGCCCAGTCCATTCATTTCCACTACTCGGCTGGCTTCTGTAGACATTTGAATTGAGTCAGCTCTGCTTTTCTTGGCTTTTCCAGGTGCCGGAGTAAAAATTCTTGGGTGTTCGGCAGGAGGAAGAACATAAGTTATTCAGCACGTCTCTGGTTTTCACGTTGCCTTTTTTCCTAGGATGGTTCGAAGCATATCTTTGAGATGGAAAGCGTCCGGGGTCAACTCCAGAGCTTGCTCCAGACCTCACGCGATACGGCCTATCGTGAGTAAACCCCTGAGCGTAAAGAGGAGCCCAAAGGCGAGGGGTGGGAGAAGGTGGAGGAAGGGAGACTTGAGATGCCGGAGGAGAGGCTTCAGGTCTTTGGGAGGGGGGCCGGAGGAGTGGGTGAAGTAGAAAGGAGGGCCCTCTCCTCTCCTGCTTCAAGTGGTCCCTGTTCCTAAGTCTTACCTGACCCTGGCTGTGGGGTCCCTCCGGCTGCCCGCAGGGGACCCCCTCACTCCAGGGGCTGGCTCAGAGAGACGCGAAGACGACTCCTTTGACAGTGACAGCACAGCCACCTTGCTGAAGTGAGTTCCCCTCGAGGGTTCTCCTCGCTCCCTTGCTTGGAAAGCCAACTGCTCCGTTCCTGCGTTCTCTCTCTCCTGCCTTTGTACCTCTTAAGGACCTACGATGCCTGTCCCTTACCTTTCAGTGTTCGTCCTTTCTCTCGTCTTCTAAACCCTTTGCTTCAGGAATGTGGGCATCTCCTGCCTAGAGCCTGGCTGCCCACCCACCTCGAGTCGTTTTCCCCCCAGAAGAGGTGGCTTGTTTCTGCTAAGACTGTTACTGCGGGGAGCACTAGAGAGTGACTCGCAGAACCTAAGTGCCGTTGGTTGGTGGCCCGGTCACCATCTAGCTCCGTGACTCTGGGCAAGTCCCTTGCCCTTTCTGAGTTTCCGTCTCCTCGTTTAGAAAATGTTACAATTGGATGAGGGGAGCTCGAAAGCTTGCCCAGCCCTGACTTTCCCTACCCGGTCTGCTTAGCACGCGGCCCCTGCAGGACTTATCTCCGTCCAGCTCAGCCCCGGCCCTGGAGGAGCTGTTTCCCCGNGAGAGAGACAGCGCGAGCAGGGGAGGGTCAGAGAGAGAGGGAGTCACAGACTGAAACAGGCTCCAGCCTCTGAGCTGGCAGTCAGCACAGAGCCCGACGCGGGGCTCGAACCCACGAACCGCGAGATCATGACCCAAGCGAAAGTCGGACGCTTAACCGACTAAGCCACCCAGGCGCCCCCACCCAGGCTTCTTTTAAAAATCCGCAACGATCAGAAATAGGCTGGGTGCTGACCGGGGCTGAGGGTGAAGGGCCCGCCAGCCGGGACCCTGCTCAGATGGCCCTTCAGGGAGGTCTTCCTTGACCGTCTGACCTAACATGACGCACTCCTCCTCCCGGCCTCCATTCGGGTCGCTGTGTTGCTTCCTTCACAGAGGTTGTCACAGCCTCGTATATCTCGTTCCCCCCCTCTAAAATCCAAGCTCCCCGAGGGCCGTGCCCTGTCTTGTTCCGCCCCTAAGGTCTAGAATATGCCCGACACAAAGAAACGTCCCGTAAGTGGGGGGTGAATGAACGAGGCTTGCGGGCTTGTGCGAAGGCTTGACAGCCATTGGTGACGTGGCCAGCTTCCTGTGCACACGTCGCGCAGCCTACGTGAAGGGGGCAGAGAGGCGCTGGGCAGAGGCAACGTCAGGGTCACTGGCGGTGGTGTCTCTTCCTCGATCTTAAACCACCTGGGCACGAGTGAAGGGCTTTCTGCTCTCTCTCTGCTGTGTTTCATCCCTGTGCCCGATGAGCTTCCTGAAGGGGGTTACTTCCCACTCTTTGCCGTGGGGGCTGTTGCGCTCTTGCCAGAAGGTTCACGGACATTCTTCTCGGGAGATCCAGGAAAGGGGAGAGCCCGGCAGCTAAGCCCCGGTCTCCCGAGATGGTAGAGGAAGGCGTTGGGGGTCTTGGGCCCCCAAAGTCCCTGCCCCAGGGTTCCTGATTCTTCTCTAAGCCTACTCTGTTCGTGGGACCCAGGCTCCCTGTCTCCAGCCCGTCTTCCCCGAGAGGAGCTGGGAAGTCCGATGCTTTGGTCAGATTAGGGATGGTCACCCCCGCACTCGTCACCCTTCTCCCCAGCATTGCGAGCGCCACATCCAGAGCCTCCAGACCCGAGTGCTGGAGCTTCAGCAACAGTTAGCTGTGGCCGTGACCGCCGACCGCAAGAAGGATGTCATGATCGAGCAGTTGGACAAGGTGCCAGGGGCCAGAATGTGGG
>NW_027533258.1:9691200-9704978 GCF_008692635.1 Crocuta crocuta | reverse complement strand
CAGCGTTTAGTGCTCATGCTGGGAGCCAGGCTGGGATGGGTTTCCTGACTCCGGGAAGAGGTGGCTGTTGGACTTCCCCCCACCTTGAGGGGAGAAAGAAGACAAAACACTGATTTTGAAATGCCCTCCGGCTCTCCCCTCCTGAGACCCTGGCCCGCGTGGTGGAGGGCTGGAACCGGCATGAGGCCGAGCGCGCAGAGGTGCTTCGCGGGCTCCAGGAGGAACGCCAGGCAGCCGAACTCACCAGAAGCAAGCAGCAGGAGGTGGGCCAGCTGGGTTAGACGGCACTAGGCCCGCGGTCACAGATTGGCGGGTAGAAGGGGGGGAAGGGGGTCGAAATCGCTCTGATGCAGGGTTCCCAGCCCACAGAGCCAGGGTTCCAGAAGCCGGCCTGTTCTCCTTTCAGCGTTTTTACCATCAGACTTGCCTCGCCCATGTCTTCCAGGCTTTCCCACACCCTGGGGCCTTCTCTTTGGCCCCCACGTTGTTTAGTTAGGTATTTTTTCTTAAAAACAGTTTTTTAAAGCTTTTTTTTTTTTTGAGAGACAGAGTACAAGTGGGGGGAGGGGCAGAGAGAGGGGAAGACAGAATCCGAAGCAGATTCCAGGCCCTGAGCTGTCAGCACAGAGCTTGACGCCGGGCCTGAACCCACGAACCATGAGCCTGAGTCAGACACCCAACTGAGCCACCCAGGCGCCCCAGGCCTTAACAGTATTTCTCATTGATGCTTTGTGAAGTACGAGTCCCTCCGTTCACCTGTCTTGTGTCCCTCCGTCCCTGAAAGACAGTAACCCACCTGGAGCAGAGCCTTTCTGAGGCCATGGAGGCCCTGAGTCGTGAGCAGGAAGGCGCCCGACTGCAGCAACGGGAAAGAGAGACGCTGGTGAGGATGCCGGGCTGGGGTGACCTTGGTGGAGGCTGCTAATAACTTCTCGAAGGCTTCTTGCCTTTGGCGGGTTGTGGGAGCTGCACCGGGGAGTGTTTCCCAAAGTGTGTTCCTTAGAACGCTTGTTCCGCCAACGGGGATCCGCCACCAGGTTGGCTTGAGAGACTTGGCAAATCATGTCCTCGTTAGAATCGCCTGGGGGATTACTCTACACGGTGGATTCCTGGGACCCATTGCCAGGGGTTTTGATCCAGTAGGTATGTGGTGGGGCTGGGAGCCTAACCGTCTTCAGCACTTCCCTAGGTGATTTTGGTCAGCCAGGTTTGGGAGCCGTGGCGTCGGGCATGGCGAAGCAGGGCGTGGGACGGGCCTTGTCAGGTTTGTCACTGCTGCAGTGACGAGATGATTACCCACGTGAATGAGTAGCCAGGCTGGGAACTCACCGGATGCATGAGGCGTGCCTGCTACGTGCAGGCTGGTACTTCGCATCTTTTAGGGCAGAGAGAGAGGGAGACACAGAATCCCAAGCAGGCTCCGGGCTCTGAGCTGTCAGCACAGAGCCCAGTGCCGGGCTCAAGCCCACGAACCGTGGGATCACGACCTGAGTTGAAGTCAGACGCTCAACCGACTGAGCCCCCCGGGCGCCCCTGGCACCTCTCCCCTTAACAGTCTGGGTGAGGGGCGCTGGCTGGCCAGGCTGTGACTTTGCGTGCTGGATTTTCTGGCCTCCATGGAACTTGCCTTAATGATGACCGTGTCGGCTGTTGCGGACCCAGTGCTCACTATGAGCCGGACACGGGGCTAATGAGTTACTCCTGTGCGCTTTGCACTTTGATCCTCACACCAGACCCTCGAGTTAGGCCCGTCTCGCAGGCTGAGCCGCGTGCCTCAGAGCGCATAGTAAGCGACAGACTTGAACCCAGATGCACCTAATTCCGGAACAGAAGCTCTTATTTACCATATCCGAGCCCGTGGGCCTGCCACCTGCTGTGTCTTTCGCAGCCGAGATTCTCAGGGCGCTGCTCCCCAGGGTGGGGCCGAGGGCGCAGTCTGGCGGCGGGCGGGCTTGCTAAGGCTCGCGCCGTCCCCGGGGGCCGCAGGAGGAGGAGAGGCAGGCCCTGACCCTGAGCTTGGAGCTGGAACGGCAGCGGGGCCGGGCGCTGCAGGAGGAACGGGACGAGGCCCGCGCCGCGCAGCTCGCCGAGCGCCGGCAGCTGGAGANACGCGGCGCGGAGAGAGAGGGACGCGCTGCAGCTGGAGATGAGCTTGGTACAGGTCAGGCGGCAGGGGGTCCGGAGGCGGCTTCCCTGCTGGGGGGAAGGGGGTCTGAGGCACAGCGACCTCTGAGAGTCGTGGCAGACGCTCCAGAGTTTAACTAGAATGTTCACCTTGGCTTCTGCTTTTACAGTAGGACCCCCTCCCCCCCTCCCCCTCATCCACGGGGATGCAGTGCTGGGACCTTGGGTGGTACTAAGTACTAAGGCCTGTGTGTGCCGTGTCTCCTGTACGCCCGCGCCTGTGAGGACGGTCATTTACAGGGTAGTCACAGTAAGAGATGAACAACAGTGACTCTTATAAAGTTGAGCACTTGTGGGGCGCCTGGGCGGCTTGGTGGGTTGAGCTCCGACTCTCAATTTCCGCTCAGGTCATGATCTCAGGGTTCGGGAGTTCGAGCACCGAGCAGGGGTCTGGCTGACAGTGTGGAGTCTGCTTGGGACTCTCCTTCTCTCCCTCTCTCTCTGCCCCTCCCCTGCTCACACTCTCTCTCAAAGTTAAAAAAAATTAAAAATTGAGCACTTACAAGCATGTAATGTAATAAAAGTTATGTGATTGTGGCCTCTCACTCTCTCAAAGTATTAGTGTCTTGCACTCACCCTTCTTTATTTCTTTTTTAAACGTTTATTTACTTTCAAGAGAGCACAAGCAGGGGAGGGGCAGAGAGAGGGACACACAGAATCGGAAGCAGGCTCTAGGCTCTGAGCTGTCAGCACAGAGCCTGATGCGGGGCTCGAACCCACAAACTGTGAGATTATAACCTGAGCCGAAGTCGGATGCTTAACCGACTGAGCCACCCAGGTGCCCCTCACCCTTCTTCCTCTTGTGAGGATGGGAGATGATAAAATGGCCACAGGATGGGATGAAAGAGGTGGATGGCGCAAGCGCTGTGACACAGTGTGAGGCCACTGTTGACCTAATGATACCGTCAGAAGGGGGATTACCTGCTTCAGACCGCAGGTGACCACGGGTGACCGAAACCACAGAGAGGGGAACCGTGGATGAGAGGGGACCACTGTGTGTGTAGAATGTGTGTTCAGGGCAGATGAATGAGGATCTGAGAGCACGTCCGTCTGAGAGGGTTTCCTTCCTTGTGGTTGACTTCGGGAGATATACCCAGCCTCTGGGTCAGCGAGACCCGCGTTTGGAAAAACACACTCCTTTCACTTTTCACCCGGCCCTTGAGTTGGCGGACCGACCACGTGGCAACTGATGTCGTGGGCGACCGAGGGTGTTAGTGCAGTTGCGTGGCTGTTCGCGAGCTGCTGTCGCCCTCCGACCTGGTTGTGTGTCCACAGAGCCTGGGGAACGTTCCCTGCGTTAGCTCCGTGCCAGGAGCGGCAGCAGCCCTGGCCCCGGGACACGCCCTTGGCGTGCTAGCTGATGGCTGAGGGCCAGGAGAACCAGTCTTTACTCCGATGTCGTCTTTTCAGGGAGGTCTTCCCCCACCCCTGCAACCTCACAGCCCCTGTTCCCCTCCCTGCTTGATCTTCCTCCTAACACGCTACATACTGTACCTTTTAAAATCTTGTATTTTTTTGAAAGCAAGGATTTTTGTCTTTTTGTTGTTGAATCCCAGAATAGTGCCTGGCTTTAATACCATTCAAGTCCTTGCTTTTGTATTCTATCCATTTTTGGGGGTGGGGAGGGAGAGACAGAATCCCAAGCAGGCTCCATGCTGTCATCGCAGAGCCCAATGCGGCGCTCAGTCCCACAAACCCCAAGATCATGACCAGAGCCGAAATCAAGAGTTGGATTTTTTGGGGCGCCTGGGTGGCTTAGTCGGTTAAGCGTCCGACTTTCGCTTAGGTCATGATCTCACAGTAGTGGGTTCGGGCCCCGCGTCGGGCTCTGTGCAGACAGCTCAGAGCCTGGAGCCTATTTCGGAGTCTGTGTCTCCCTCTCTCTCTGACCCCCCCCTTCACGCTGTCTCTCTCTCTCCTAGAAAGAAAAAAAAAAAGTTGGATTTTTTTTTTGAGAGAGAGAGAGAGTGAGCACAAGCAGGGGAGGGGCAGAGAGAGAGAGAGACAAACAGAATCGGAAGCAGGCTCCAGGCTCTGAGCCGCCAGTGCAGAGCTCGGTGCACGGCTTGAACTCACGGACCGCAAGATCATGACCGAAGCCGAAGTTGGACACTTAACCAACTGAGCCCCCCAGACGCCTCAAGAGTTGGATTTGTAACTGACTAAGCTACCCAGGTGCCTCTGTTCTATCCATTGTTGAAAGGGAGGTGTTGATGTTTCCAACTATTACCGTAGAACTGTCCATCTCTCCCTTCAAGACTATCAATTTTTTCTTTATATAATTTGTGGCTCTGTTAAGTGTATATATGTTTATGTTGTTACGTCTTCCTGATATACTTTTTTTTTGGCTTAAAATTTTGTCTAATGATAACATAGCCCCTACTCTAGCTCTCTTGGTTGCTCTTTGCATGGACTTTTTTCATCCTTTTATTTACAACCTCTTTGTGTCTTTATATCTAAAGTGACTCTCCCCCCGCTTTTTTTTTTTTTACATTTGTTTATTTTTGAGAGACAGAGGGTGAGTGGGGGTGGGCAGAGAGAGATGGAGACACAGAATTGGAATCTGAGCTGTCAGCACAGAGCCTGATGCGGGGCTTGAACCCATGAACCGTGAGATCATGACCTGAGCTGAAGTCGGTAGCTTAACCAACTGAGCCACCCAGGTGTCCCTAAAGCGAGTCTCTTATCCAGACAACATATAGGTGGATTATGTTTTGTTTTTTAATCCATCCTGCCACTTTCTGTCTTTTAATTGGAAAATTTAATCCATTTACATTTAAAGTAATTACTGGAAAAGAATGACTTATTTCTGCCATTTAACTATTTGCTTTCTGTATGTCCTGCTTGGTTTTTGTTTTTGTTTTCCTTAATTCCTCCATTACTGCCTTCTTGGGGTCTTTCATTGATATTTTGTGTACCACTTTGATTCTCTTCGTTTTTCCTTTTCTGTACATTTTAGAAGTTTTCTTAATGATTACCTTGGGATTGCAATTAACATTTTATTAAAAAAAATTTTTTTAATGCTTTATTTCTGAGAGAGAGAAAGAGACAGCATGAGCAGGGGAGGGTCAGAGAGAGAGAGAGACACAGAATCTGAAGCAGGCTCCAGGCTCCGAGCTGGCTGTCAGCCCAGAGCCCGACGTGGGGCTTGAGCCCACGAACCCTGAGATCGTGATCTGAGCTGAAGTCAGATACTTAACCGACAGGCGCCCCTACAATTAACATTTTAATAATAACCTAGTTTGAATAACACTAGCTCTAGTTTCCATAGTGAACGAACGCTGTTGCTATACATCTGTGTCTCTCTGCTTACATAGTGTTATTGACACAGATTATAATTACTGTTTAATGAATCTGCCTTTTATATCGTATAGGAAAAAAGAAATTCTAAACCGAAACTACAGTAATACCTGGGGCGCCTGGATGGCTCATTCGGTTGAGCGTCTGACTTCGGCTCAGGTCATGATCTTGCGCTCCATGAGTTTGAGCCCCACTTCGGGCTCTGTGCTGACAGCTCGGAGCCTGGAGCCTGCTTCAGATCCAGTATCTTCCCCTCTCTCTGCCCCTCCCCCATTCACACTCTGTCTCTCTCAAAAATCAACATTTAAACATTTTAAAAAGAAAGTACAGTAATACAGACTTTTGCATTTACCTCTGTAGGGCCCTTTACCACTGTTCTTTATTTATTCATATGGTTCCAGTTACTGCTGAATTTCATTTCAGTTTAGGCTGCAGGACTCCTTTCAGCATGTTTCTGTGGGTCAGGCTGACTAGTGATGAATCCTCTTAGCTTTTGTTCATCTGAGAATGCCTTAATTTCTCCTTCATTCTTGTAGGATTTTTTTTAAATGTTTATTTATGAGAGGGGGAGAGAGCATGTGAGCAAGCAGGGGTAGAGGGGCAGAGGGAGAGAGAGAAAGAACCCCAAGCAGGCTCCATATCAGCCTGGAGCCTGACACCGGGCTTGATCCCACAGCCCTGGCATCATGACCTGAGCCGATAGCAGGAGTCAGATGCTCAACTAACTGAGCCCCCCAGGCGCCCCTTGAAGGGATTTTTTTTGGTTGACAGTTGATTTGATTTTCTTCCAGCATTTTAAGTATGTCATTCCACTACCCTCTGGGCGCTCTCACTTCTTACAGGATATCAGCTGTTAGTGTTACTGCAGTGCTTTTGTGAGTGACAAGGTCCTTCTCTCGCTGCTTTCTGTTTGGCCCTTGACGGCGTGACTGTGATGTGTCGTAGTGTGAATCTCTTTGAGTTCATTCTGCTTAGATTGTTGAGTTTCTGGAATGGGCGGATTTACGTCTTTCATCAAATTTGGGAAGTTTTTGGCCATTTCTTCAAACATTTTTTTCTGTTCCTTTCTCTCTCTCTCTCGTCATTCCAGGACATCTCCGTTGCAGACGTTGGTATGATGTCCCGCAGGTCCCTCAGGCTCTGTTCTTTTCTCAGTGGTTTTTTTCTTTCTGCTCGTGAGCTTGGATAACTTCAGTTGCTTATCCTCGAGTTCATTGGCCCTTTCTTCTCGCTGAAATCTGCTGTTCAGCCCCTTTAGTGAATTTTTAAGAATTTTTTTTCTGTTTTATTTCTGAGAGAGAGAAAGATAGAGACAGCATGAACAGGGGAGGGTGAGAGANCCCACCCCACCCCCACCCCCACCGGCACGTGGCGGGGTCTGTACATGGTCACATCCGCATGAGAGTAGTGTGTCTGTTACACCCGAACCCGCATCGACACGTCATTATCACACAGAGTCCATAGCTTACGTTAGTGTTTACTCATGTTATGGGTTTGGACAAATTTATAATGACGTGTCTCCACCTTTACAGTATCATAGTTCGTAGTTTCGCTGCCTCACAAATCCTTCGTGCACTGCCTGTTCATCCCTTCTTCCCTCTAACCCCTGGCAGCCCCTGCCCTTTTACAGTCTCCATAGTTTGGCCTTTTCCAGAATGCTGTCTAGTTGGAATCCTACCGCATGTAGCCTTCTCAGACTGGCTTCTTTCACGTAGTGACGTGCATTGACGTTTCCTGTGTGTCTCTTCATGGCTTGAGAGCTCATTCCTTTTTAGTGCTGGGTGACATTCCACTGTCCGGCCGGACCACGGCCTGTTCATCCACGCACCCGCTGAAGGGCGCCGGGTCGCCTCTAACTTCTGGCCCCTATGAACAAAACTGCTGTAAACATCCGTGTGCAGGTTTGGGCGCGGACCTGAGGCTTTAACTCCTCTGGGCAAATCCCAAGGACCGCGGCTGCTACATCATAGGCCAAGAGCATGTAAGAAACCGCCGCACTGTCTTCGGAGGCGCGGCACCATTTTGCGCTCCCACCAGCAACGAGCGAGGGTTCCCGTCGCTCCACATTCTCTCCAGCATTTGTTGGGCTCAGTGTTCTGGGTTTGGTCCTTTCCATAAGAACAGGTATTGGTGTCTGGTGAAATGTTCGTATCATCAAGGGTACTTTACAGCTCCGGGGGTTTCTGCTTGGTTCTTTTTTTATCGTTTATGTCTCTTTAATGATGTTTTCTATTTGTTCGTACTTCATCCCAATTTCATTTAGTTTGTTGTCCAAATAGTCCAGGGAGCATATTTAAGACTTGATTTAATGTCTCTGATTAATCATTCCACCGCCTGGGCTTCTACAGGAAATGTTCCTGTTAAATTCTCTTCTTCCTTTGTATTTTATTCTTAAAAATTTTATTTTTAAGCCGTCGGCACACCCAGCATGGGGCTCAAAGTCACAATCCAGAGATCAAGAGTCGCATTCTCGGGGCACCGTGGGTGGCTCAGTCTGGGTAAGCGCCCGACTTCACCTAGGTCACAGTCTCCTTGTTCGTGGGTTTGAGCCCTGCGTTAGGCTCTGCACTGACGGCACGGAGCCTGATTGAGAATCTGTCTCCCTTTCTGTCTCCCCTTACCCCACTCATGCGCTCTCTCTCTCTCAAAATAAATAAACTTAAAAAAAGTTGTATGCTTTACCAGTTGAGCCAGCCAGGTGCCTCTAACTCTTTTTTCCTTTGAATGAGTCATATTTTCCTGTTTCTCTCTACATTTTGTAGTTTGTTGTTGAGAACTAGACATTTTGGATACTATAATGTAATTATGGAAATCATATTCTCTCTCTCCTTGGATTTCTTTTGATGTCTGCAGCCATCCATTTGTTTAGTGACTTTTTCAAACCATTTTTTGCAAAGTCTGTATTTCTTTTTGTGTGTGGTGACTGGCATTTCTGTTTTCTGTGTGATTAGCCTGTGACTTGACAGAGATTTTCTTAAATGTCTGGATTCCTGTTCCAAATAAGTATATATATCTCTTTAAATTTTTAAAAAGAAATTTTTTTAACATTTATTTATTTTTGAGGGGGGAGATTTTTTTTTTTTTAATGTTTTATTTATTTTTGAGAGAGAGAGAGAGACAGCATGAGCAGGGGAGGGTCAGAGAGAGAGGGAGACACAGAATCCGAAACAGGCTCCAGCTGTCAGCACAGAGCCTGACTCGAGGCTCAAACTCACAAACCGTGAAATTGTGACCTGAGCTGAAGTCCGAAGCTCAATCGCTCAATCCACTGAGCCCCCCAGGCGCTCCCCAGGCGCCCCCCAGGCGCCCCTCTTTAAATCTTATAATTGACGCCACCAGGGAGGCCTCTGCAGCCCAAGGGGCTCANCCTGCCCCGCCCCACCCCCCATTTCAGCCAGCGACTCCCGTTTCCCGGGCTACGGTTCCCATGGCTGCCGAGGGGCTGGGAGCTAGGAAGTGGTAGCAGGGACCCAGCTCTTGTACCCACGCCCAGCGGCCTCTGCCGTCATCAGGCCCTCTCCTGGTTGCTTAAGTGTCTGATCTGGTTCCAGAATTCCCAAATGGTGGATTTTGATCATTTTTTCTCAGCTTATTGGATGTGTCAGCGGAAGGACTGACCCCTGCATTTTCCTTCCCTGCTGTTTTCTGGAATGTCACTGTTTTTAAATTCTGTTTTAAGTAAAAAAAAAAAATCACCATAAAACATTATTAATGTTGTTCTCTAAAGTCAATATTCCTTTAGAGGTGTCCACGTTATGTGCTGTTTTCTTTGCTGTACTAACTTTCTTTGAACTCAGACCTCCCATCAGGATCTTTTTCATGGTGGAAGAAATGACTCATCTGTATGTATATGTGTATGTTTTCGATCAGTTATTTTAGTTTGAAACTGTCTTCATTTCATATTCATTTTTGAAGAAGTTCCTGGATGTTGAACTCTAGGTGGGTAGTTATTTCAACATATAAAAAATTCCATTCTCCCTTGTTTTTGCTGTTGAGAAGTCAGCTACCAGTCAACCACTCTTGACTTTAAAATTTTCTCTTTGTAGTTTTTATGTTTTACCTGAATGCACTTAATATTTTTTTTTTTTTAAGTAATCTTTTTTGGGATTCATTCAGCATCTTGAATCAGTGTGGTATCTTTCATCAGTTCTGGAAAACTCTCAGTCATTATCTTTGTATGTTGCCTTTGCTCCGTTGTCTCTGCCCTCTCTTTCTGGAACCTGATTAAATATACCTTAGCTCTTCTTCTATGTCTCGTTCGCTTTGTATTTCCCATCTTTTGTGTTTTCATGCACACGCTGGATAATTTCCTATCTTCCAGTTCACTAATTCTCTGTTCAACTTTGTCTAATTTACTGACTGAGTTTTTAATTATATGTATTATATTTTTTGATTTTACAAAGTACTCTTTTTATCTTCACATTTTACTGTTTCATAGTTTCTTGTTTTCTGATATGTTCACATTTGTCTTTGTACTTTAAACAGTTTTATTATCTGTAGATGCTAATTTCAGCATCTGAAATGTTGGAGGATTCCAATTTCTGTTGTCTCTTGTTCTTGCTACTTCCCATGGAGTTTCCTTGGGTCCTTTTTCTTTCTCTCTCCCCTTCCTTCTTCCTTCCTTCCTTTCTTCCTTCTTTCCTTCCTTCCTTCCGTTTTTGGTTTAAGTAGGCTCCACACCCAACGTGGAGCTGGAACTCATGACCCTGAGACCAAGAGTTGGACCCTCTACTGACTAAGCCAGCCAGGCGCCCCAGGTCCTCTTTATTTCTGATCGTGTGTTGGACTTTGTATTTGAAAACTTGTGGGAATAAGTTGAGGCCTGCAGTGAAGATTTGCATTTGCCTCTCCCTAAAAAACAGTACAAAAGCAGGATTTAAACCACATTTTAAAAGTTGGGATTGCCCTAGGATTAAACTTAAGCTTTAATTTTATATAGGCTGTTCTGCTTCTGTTCACTTTCACCCTGAGGATGAAACATCTGGAGTTTCAATTTATTGTGGGGAGGGTCTCCACTTAGACCTACCAATTTATACGGGCCTTGGCTTTTGATTTCTGTTCATGTGATCTTGAAAGACAGTCCAAACCAGATAGGCAGATGCTTGCAGGGCAGCAGTGGCTAACCTAGCCAGGCTCCCATTTGTCCTTTGCTTTGGCCTAGCAATCCCACGCTGTTACGTTTTTGGTGCTTTTTAGGAAGATATATATATGTGTGTGTGTGTACCTGGCTCACGGGGAGTATATATTAAATTTTCCATTAGAGGAATTTAGAGGGCCACCTGGGTGGCTCAGTTGGTTGAGCATCTGACTTCGGCTCAGGTCATGACTCGTGAGTTGGTGGGTTTGAGCCCCACATCAGCTCTGTGCTGACAGCTCAGAGCCTGGAGCCTGCTTCTGATTCTGTGTCTCCCTTTCTCTCTGCCCCTCCCCTGCTCACACTCTGTCTTTCTCTCAAAAATAAATAAACATTAAAAAAATTAAAAGAAAAGAATTTAGGTAATGAGCTACCTAGAGTAGTCAATATCAGGAAACAAATTAGCATGGGGCCGGGGTGGGAGGAAATGGGGAGTGGTTGTTCAGCAGGGATAGAGTTTTATTTTTATAAGATGAAAAGTTCTAGAGATCTGTACAATAATGTGAATGCAGCTTACTCAACTGTACACTTAGAAATGGTTAAGAAGTGGGGCGCCTGCGTGGCTCAGTCGGTTGAGCATCCAACTCTTGATTTGGGCTCAGGTCATGGTCCCGGGGCCGTGGGATTGAGCCCTGAGTCGGGCTCCATGCTCGGCGCGAAGCCTGCTCAAGATTCTGGGCCTCTCTCCTTCTCACATTCACTCTCTCTCTCTCTCTCTCAAATAAAAATAAATGGGTGAGGTAAATTTTATATGATGTGGGGCTTTTTTAATCACAATTTTTAAAAATTAAAAAAAAGAATTTGTGTAGTTGTGAAGGGTTTATGTATGATCGGAAGGGAGAGGGGAGGTGGATGGGTGGCAGGAAGACATGAGGGGCCACGGAAGCTATTTCAAGCAGCCTGGACTTTATTCTTCAGGCAGTGGGGGCATTTGGACGGTTTCAAACAGGGCAATACACTGAGCACCTCTGTATTCTAGAACATCACTCAGGCACAAAGTAGGAGGTCTGCTGGGGCTGATGTGACAGAGGGTAGAACAGAGGTGAGGAGATCAGTGAGACCTGAAATAATACTGAATCCCTGGAGTAGTGAGCGAGGAGTAAATTTGCCAGGCATTTAGGAAGTAGAATGGAGCGACCCGGTGGGAGGCGGGAAGAAGCCAGGGTCCAGGACAACGCGGGGCTCACGTGGCTTGGTGGTTTCAGTGGAGAGCGGGGCCGTGAACGAAGGCACAACGTACATCCTGAGAGGGAAAGGACGGAGAGTGAAAAACCAAATGAGCTACATTTTGAATGTTTGATTTGTGGTGTATCCGAGTACGTGTATTCAGTAGGCGTCTGGGTGAAGGGGCTTCAAGCCTGGAAGAAAGGCCTGGCTAAAGAGAAATTAGAAAGTGTCTCAGGGTGTGAACGGTAGCAAAACATATGGCCTGGGTGCCACGTGTTTATTACTCACCTGTGACCCGGAGCGTCAGCTGCTATGTGGTCAGAAAGACCGAGGACCCTCCCGGGCGGCCGGGCCGAGCAGCAGACAGAACGGGGTCACGGAGCTGTGGTGTCGGGAGTGGAGGGGTGCGTGGCTCCAGCAGGAAAGGCTGACGCAGATGGCGGTGGTCCGGGGATGTCACAGAGGACGGGGGCAGATGGGGGTGCTCTGGGGACGTCACGGAGGACGGGGGCTGAGACGCAACCCGTGGGACTTAGGAGTGAGGTTCTCCATCGTCACCGGCTGTGAGTGCACGCTAGGTTTCCACAGTGGGAGGGGCCTATGAGGTGACAAACCAAAGACCAGGCCACAGCCTGATTGTGCTTCAGGAGGAGGGAACAGTGCCTCCTGCTGGGCGCCCGCTGGGCGTCAGGCCCTGCGCCACCTCAGCCACACGCGAGGTCCGTCATCCTCCCTAACCTTTCTTTTCATCACTGTAGACTTTTCTGGCCACGGCCCCCCTGACTTCCGTGCGCTTAGGTGCAGGGCGAGGGAGGACCTCGTGGTCCCGTGAAGAAGGGGCTCCCCTGTGGCCCCTCGTGACTGGAGTCTTGTCCTTCGGCCGCTAGGCACATGAGGGGGGTGCCGCTCCGTGGGTTTCCTGTCGCCCGGCGCCCTCTGTCCTGGGAACTGCAGCCTCGGCCCCCCCCATTCCCGCCAGGCCCGGCACGAGAGCCAGCGGGTCCAGCTGGAGTCGGACCTGGCCGTGCGGCTGGAGCAGCGGGTGGCCGAGCGGCTGGCCCAGGCCCAGGAGAGCAGCGTGCGGCAGGCGGCCTCGCTGCGGGAACACCACAGGTGCTCGCCCCCCGCCCCCCGGGGCCCCCGGCACGGCGCCCTGTCCCCTCGGTCCCTCTGCCGCTTCCCAGCCTGCTGGCCCCCATCGGGGCCGCCCGCGTGTGTCCGGGGCGGAGCTGCCGTCGGTGCTTGGGGAGAGCGCCAGGGCCCGTAACTGAGGGCTGTCGCCAATCAGCCTCCTGGCCTCGGAGGGGACAGTGCCCGGCTGTGGCCTGTGTCGTCTCCAGAGCTGCCCCGAGGCCTCCAGCCCCGTCCCCATGCCAGTTCATGTCCCTCATCCCCTCTCCCCTCCTGGATTTTTCTGGAAACGCCTCGTGAGTGAACCCCTGTCCCACAAATCCTCGCCGCCGTCTCTGCTCCTGGGGTCCCCGTCCCTGCGCACCGGCGCTGTCCTTCCCGCTGTCCCGAACCCTCTGTGCCTTGGCCGGGCCGGCTGGTGCTCTGCCTGTCACACGCTCACATTCCAGCTTCTCCCTTGATGATGTTCGGCTCCAGACTCAGTCCCCCCCCCCCGCCCGCGTCCCCCCAGGAAGCAGTTGCAGGAGCTGAGCGGACAGCACCAGCAGGAACTGTCGGCTCAGCTGGCTCAGTTCAAGGTGGAAATGGCGGAGCGCGAGGAGAGGCAGCAGCAGGTGGCGCAGGACTATGAGCTCAGGTACCGTCGCTGCCGCATCCCTGCCGCGCGTGCGTCCCTTCCAGCGTGGAGCCGGCGCTGTGGACGGCCAGCTGCCACTCCCTGCGCAGGCCTGCCCACGCCCCCGCCACCCCAGCTCCTCTCTAGAAGCCCCGCCGCCCTCCTCTTCAGAGGCCGCAGCCCCCTCTCCCGTCTCTTCTCCAGGCTGGCCCGCGAGCAGGCGCGGGTGCGGGAGCTGCAGAGCGG
>NW_027533258.1:9688176-9691188 GCF_008692635.1 Crocuta crocuta | reverse complement strand
GCTCCAGGCTGTGCTGCAGGCCCACTGGGAGGAGGCCAGCCAGCTGCTGGGCGCCCCCGCCCTGCCTCCTGACCCCCCGGTACGCATCGCCCTGTTTAGTGTTCAGACAGACAGACAGACAGAGCGTGAGCAGGGGAGGGGCAGAGAGAGAGGGAGACACAGAATCGGAGACAGGCTCCAGCCTCCAGGCTGTCAGCACAGAGCCTGACGTGGGGCTCGGACTCCCGAACCGTGAGATCATGACCTGAACCAAAGTCAGACGCTTAACTGACCGAGCCACCCAGGTGCCCCCCCCAACTCCCTCTTGTGTTTGCATCTTCTACTTCCTTTTCGTAATGATATTTTTTCTCTTTAAGCTAAAATATCTTTCGGAATAGACCCTAATATGCACGTGGTAAAAAAAGAAATCCAAACAGTTCAAAGAGGTGCACGGTGAGAAGTAATCCCATTCTGCCCTGCACTGCGGTCTCTGGGCAGCTCCGCTCTCCCCGAAGCAGCCACCGCGGCTTGTGTCGCGTGTGCACCCCCACCCCCCACCCCGGGGGCCTTCCCCACGTGGCTGTGCGACTTTTCATCCGACCCAGTGTTCATCGTGAACGTCAAAGTCGTCTCCTATGTTTTGTCCCTACACGTGGTGCTGAAATCCCGTTCCCCCATGCCACTGTGCAAGCGTCTCTATCTAGTCTGTAGAAGTGGAAGTGCAAGGTCAAAAATCAGTGCTTCATACTTTAATGGAAATTTGATAAATGTTACCGAACCTCCTCTAAGGACTTTCTGCTTATTTGTAACCTCACGTCGGTGACCAGAGTGTTTGTGCCACATCTTGTCCCTTAGACGCTCAGGGCGTTGATCCTTCTGCGTCTCTCCCCTGCCCAGGTTCCCACCACCAGCCCCGCCAGCCCTGTGCCTCAGGAGCCAGAGAAGGGGGAGAGGCGGCTCTGGACCCTGCCTCCCGTGGCCGTGGCCCTGAAGCCCGTGTCGCAGCAGAGCCGGGAAGAGCCGCCGCGGGTTCTCTGCAGCCCCTCCCCAGACCTCAGCCTGCTGCTGGGCCCCGCCTTCCAGAGCCAGCATTCCTTCCAGCCCCTGGAGCCGAAGCCAGGCCTCGCTTCGTCCTCTGGTAACGGGGGACAGTCACTGGGGTCCCCCCTGTACGGGCGCTGGCTGACTGGCTCCTCTCGCCCAGCTTCCGGTCTGTCTGTCCGGGCGGGGCTTGAGCGCTCGGTCCCCCAGGTGTCTCCGTGGCCGGAAGGTGCAAGGAGCCGAAATGCACTCAAGCCGGCTCAGATTGAGGGAGCGGGAGCCCACGGGGATCTGCTGGCACCGGGGCCTGGGGCGCCTCCAGACCCATCTGGGGCGGGTCAGGCTCTTGCCTCCGCGTCTCCCCACACACCTCCTTCCTCCGGTAGACAGGCGCTCGCTCCCAGGTTCCTGCCCTCATAACATCGGCTCGCGTGTGGGTTTGACCAGCTGTGATGCTGCAGCCGATAGTCTAGACCACCGTTTTAAGAAATGTTTTCAATGTTTGTTTACTTTGAGAGAGTGTGTGTGCGCGTGCGAGTGAGCAGGGGAGGGGCAGAGAGAGAGGGAGAGAGAGAATCCCCAGGAGGCTCTGCGCTGTCCTGATGTGGGGCTAGAGCCCGCTCACTGAGGTCGTGGCCTGAGCAAGTGTCAAGAGCAGGTGCATAGGTGCCTGAGGGACCGGGCGTCCCTGGCAACCTTCTAGAGATGCCGGCGCCTCTGACTCTTGGGTCGGGTGCAAGGAGAGGCGACCTGATGGGTTGGTGTCTGCTTCTTGGCCGGCTGACCTTGGATGTGGCTCTCCCTGGCTCAGCGAGCTGTGACTCGGGTGGACGGGGACGCTGTAGGGTGCAAATGGGACCGCCCAGGTTGAGTGAAGAATGAAAGCTGAGTTACGTCATGGTTTTCAGTTCAAAACTTACATAACCGTAATGACAAACGAGGTGGCGTCTGCCACTCATGAGCCCTCCTGAGTATTGGTCTCCAGTCTCCAGGGAGCTGCTGGTGGGGTTAACTTATGTAGTGTGAGCACCGCAGCCGCCGCCTCTGTCCACGCTGCGTGGGCCTCTGCCGTGCCAGCCGCCAGCCACCCCCCACCTCCTCTCTCGCTTGCCCACCCCCTGCCGGGATGCCCTCTGACATTTAATGGGCCTCTTTCCCTGGGGCATTTGGAGGGTTGGTTTGTGGAGGCGTCCCCTCCCCCTGGGACACAGCGGGCCCCCTTTCACCCTCCGGCAGGGGCCTTCTCTGCAGCTGGGGCCTTTCACCCCGATCAGCGGCCGGAGCGGCCGTTCCCTGAGGAAGACCCTGGGTCCGACGGGGACGGCTTCCTAAAGCCGGGGCCGCAGCCCCCGTCCCAGCTGGACGGCCTCAAGCACTTCTTGCAGCAGGTAAGCGAGGGCGCATCCGCCCTACCCCGCTTCCTTCTCCCCCTCCTCATCTTCTTTCCCCTCCGAAGTCCAGGCCCGATGGCTTCTCTCCCAGTCTGTCTGCTTCCCGTCTCCCAAGTTCCGGAAGGCGGCCGTCCGAGCCCCTTCTTCCCCAGCCCCTGCCTCCCTCAGTCCCGGGCTGGCTTGTCCCCCCAGCTGCTGGAGGCCGTACCGCAGAACGAGGCCTCTTCTGCTGATCTGCTGCCCCCGAAGGCAGGTGAGTGGGGAAGGTGGGGGCGGGGAGGGGACCCAGGCAGCTGGTGGGGCTCCCTCGGCCTCGCGCCGTCCCCCACCCCCAGTCCTGCACCTCCTTCCTTCTGCCAGGTGCTTGGGAGGAAGCCCCGCAGGTGCCACACCTCCCGCCCCCTGTTCACAAGACGAAGGTGCCCCTGGCCATGGCGTCCAGTCTCTTCCGGGCTCACGAGCTGCCCCCGAGCCACGCACAGAGCAGCGGCCCCCACGCCGGCTCCCCAGAGAGAGGTGAGCGGCCGCGGAGGTGAGGAGGGTGCTGGCGGCAGAGCCCGGGCTCCTGGGGAGGCGGAGCGGGGGCCGCGGCGCGGCGGGG
>NW_027533258.1:9687999-9688157 GCF_008692635.1 Crocuta crocuta | reverse complement strand
GGGGGCGTCACCGCTGCGCCCCAGGTGGGGACGGGCTCGCACCCGCAGGGCAGCTGATGGACGTGTCGCAGCTGCTACGACTGTACCAGGCTCGGGGCTGGGGGGCTCTGCCCGCCGAGGACCTGCTGCTCTACCTGAAGAGGCAGGAACACGGCAGG
>NW_027533258.1:9687635-9687863 GCF_008692635.1 Crocuta crocuta | reverse complement strand
GTGCGGGAAGCGGAGGCCCAGCCGCCCCCTCTCTCCCTCTGTCTCCTGCTCCCGCCTTGTTTGGTCTTCTTCCCAAGAGACAGACTGGGGAGCAGCTTTCCCGCCCAGTGTCGGGGAGCAGCCCCCCCCCGTCCTCACCCTCCATTTGTGTGGCAGGACGGACGGCCGAGGGGACAGCGTCCCCAGAAGGACCACAGACCCCCGCTTGGGTGAGGTCCCCCGGAAAGA
>NW_027533258.1:9656226-9687579 GCF_008692635.1 Crocuta crocuta | reverse complement strand
GCCTGAGCCGCCGTTTGCCGGCCGCCTTCTGTGGCGTGGTCTCCTGTGGCCGGCCGTGGCCCTCTCCACGCACAGTGCCTCTCTGGGGACTCACCCCTTCTCTCCCCCTCCTCTCGCAGCTCCCCTCCCAGGCTCTCCCGCGCCGCCTGGCTGCCGCCCCTAAGACGGACAGGCCTCCAGCGCGCAGGAAGGGGGGGCACCCCGCCCCCAGTAGCACGAGGAGCCGGGGGGGCATCTGGAGATGAGCCCCTCGCCCCGGCCGCTCTGCTAATGTTCCAGTCTCTGTTCGAGTCTCTGACTCCTAAGGATTTGACAAAATGGAGATTTTATAGGAAATGACTTTGTAAAGAAACCTCCTTCTGCTTGAGTATGTTTTTCACATGGTACACGTTTGTTTTCTATTCCGTGGGAAAGATTCCGCGGATGCTCGGAAGGAAGCCCGCCTCTGGCTGTAGCTTTGAGAACGTTCAGGTTGGCTGTGGACTTAGGGATGATGCTAATTTTCTTCTTTATACACTCCTATATTTTCCCCATTTTCTAAAACAAGTCTGTATTCACAATCAGAAAAAACAAACTTTTAATAAAAGAGTAAGTTATTGTATGAAGAGTTTGAGTAAACATTGGGTTCTTGGGGAGGTCCTAGGTTTTGGAGGGCAGGATGCTCGTACAGATGGCATTAGCAGGGTGCGGGCTGCAGCCTAGACCACGGGCCAGAAGGAAGAGCCGCTATTACAGGACCTTCCGTGTGAACAGCCCCCGAAGCGAACAAAGAAACAATATTAAAGAAAAATCCCGACAGGTATATCCACCTGGGAGGCCCCAGCCTCACGCGCACACGCTGAAGGCACGGAGATCAAAGTGCAGGACGGCGCCCAGGGACCCGGTGCAGGGCGGAGGGGGTGGGGGGGGTCGCCTGTGCGCAGGGAGGGCGGCGCTCAGCAGGCCGGCCGGGCACGCGGCCCTCCCCTGGGCCCCCACGTCACCTGGGCGGCTGCACCCACGGAGTTTGGTGCCGGTGAACGCGTGGGTCTTGTCCCCACCACCTCGAGCTAACTCTCTGGCCCCCAGGGGAGGGGAGAGGAGGACGGGTCCTCGCGCCGCTCAGGGCCACCGTCCCTGCAGAGAAACGGGGCAGATTCTCAGGAGCAGTGCCCGGCTCCGGCCCTTCCCAGGCCCCGTCTCTCCGACCCCCCGTGGAAATGTTTACTTGGCTATTTTTTACCCCAAGTGCATAAAACCGATTTGAACCAACTGTGATTTGTGGCGCGCCGTCGCCATCGGGGGCCGGGAGGTTCTCTGCCATTTTTCAAAGCTGGTGAAACGAACGCC
Source organism: Crocuta crocuta (assembly GCF_008692635.1). Taxonomy (NCBI): domain Eukaryota; kingdom Metazoa; phylum Chordata; class Mammalia; order Carnivora; family Hyaenidae; genus Crocuta; species Crocuta crocuta. Next base: position 9,686,250 of record NW_027533258.1, on the reverse strand, counting down.
GAGTCTCACCTCGTTATCTCCTGGGCTCCGACCTGCCACCATCAGTCAGCGCGGCCTGCGTTTTTCTTGTCACAAAGGACCGTGTGGAGAATGTTGCCCAACTTTCCAGAACGAAATCGGAGAAAGGGCGCAGTGCTGACTTCACCGTTTGTGAGCTAAATCTAGTGTAGCAGCTCCAGGTTTTACAAAATATACCGCCTGTTTCTTCACTGAAGAGCAGCGAGGAGGCGGGGGAGCAGGAGACCCGCAGACAAGCAGCCCCCCACTCTCTCCTTCCGTAACCATTTGGGGAATATTCGGAGAGGGGGACAATGAAAAACTCTGCAAGTTCTAGAAGAGCCCACGTGCAGGGGAGGTGGGTGCGGCCTCTCCCCCTCGGCTGCACTTAGCGTGGACAGCGTGTGACATGGGACTTTGTGTCCCGAGAATTCCCACAGCTGCGTCCGGGTGGTGTTGGGGGTTCTGGTGGTGGAGCATATCGGGGTGAAGACTGAGCTACCCCGGCAGGCCCAGGGGGCGCTGGCAAAGCGCGTTTCCCTGGCAACCGGCCGGAGCAGGGGGTGGTCCTGCTCCACGTGGTCCCCCAGGGCCTGCGGCTCTTCTACCTCCTCCTCTGCCCCCGGCCAGAGCAGCGACCACGTTCTGTGCTGGAGGCCAGATCGTCGTCCCTTAGGACCCCCAGCTGCCCACAGGGCAGAGGGCCGTGCCCGGCGATTTAAGCCACACACTTGGAAAGGCCACACATCACTATTGCTTCTGTTTCCCCGGGAACGGTTGCCGGGACAGCCCATGGCAGCGATGGGTGACGACCGCGCGTGCCCATCAGGAAGCCGCCCACCTCGTGTGTAAATTCAGTTCCCAAGGAGCTCGAGCGTCCCGAGGTCCTGGGGCGGCAGAAGCCACCGGCGCTGGGCTGGCCCCGGGCCCAGGAGGGCTCGGGGCCCCCGGGAGGCGGCTGGGCCTTGCCTAGTGCAGGTTCCAGCCCCAGACACGCGCCGCGCCAGGAGAGCCGCACGCCTGTCGGGCGGAAACCTGCCGACCCCTGGGTGTCCGTCCGCAGAGGTGGCCCCGCGCGACGGACCCCACGCGGCGGCACAAATGGACGAGCTCAAGTTACGCGCCGCGACACGGCCGAATCTCGCTAAGGTGGAGCGTGGGAAAAGCAGACGGCGGAAGAACAAGCACAGTGCGCTGTTCATGNCTGACGGGGCCCGACCTGCTCGGTTCTGGAGGCGAGGGGCTGGGAGCCACAGGGCATCTGCGAGGGTCACGTGCGGGATGGTCACATACAGCAGGTGGATGGAGGCCGGATTACGCGGTGACAGCGGCCCGGGACTGTCCCTACGGGAGGAAGGGTTTACAAACGCGGAAAGGGAGAACACTAGAGCTCTGTGGTGGTGGATTAGAACTCGGTGCGCCAGTGTGGACTCCCGGCCTCACATACGTCCAGATAGTTCTGGAAACTCAGATGGAGAGGTAAATTGGCGAGTTATACCCGCATCCACATGCTCCCCGGCACACCCCAAACCCCTGCTTAGTTTCCCAAGAGTCTCCAATCATCACGAACCGCGTGCACCGCAAAACAGAAATTCGTCCTCGGCTCTGGAGGCGGCCGCAGGGTGTGCCCCCAGCAAACTCTGGGGAGGGTCCCGCCTCACCTCTTCCTGGCGGAGAGCCATCCTCGGCTTGCAGACACATCACACCACTCTGTCTGTTCTCACAGAGGGGTCTCTCCGTCCCCCTGTGTCTTCACCTGGACACCCGTCATTGGCTTCAGAGCCCACCCTAACCCCCTGTGACTTCACCTTAACTGATTACATCCACGAAGACCCTATTTTCAAGTAAGGTCACATCCAGAGGCACTGGGGTTTAGGAGGCAAACATATCTTTGGGAGGGGATACGGTTCAACCCATAAAAAAACAGCCCATTAACAGCGAACCCACCTAGCACCCGACCCTGACCTTTTAAATGCCCCTGTGTACTTACGAGGAAGGGCTCCCTGGGGAATTGGCTGGTCCCAGGTCTGGGTCAGGGCAAGTGCAAGGTAAATCTGGACACTCTGGAGGTGCCGTCAGATCCCACAGGCTGAGGACTCAGCCCCTCGCGAGTGCCCCCCCCACCTCAGAACCAGTCGCAAGTGAGTGGGTGGCCAGGTTACCCACAGCTGCTGGCTGACTTGGCTGCAAATAGGGGGGGTCCTCATGACCCCCTTCTGAGGTCCGATTGATTTGCTAGAGTCCAGAGCCGCCCGCAGAACTCAGAGACGCACCATTTTATTGAAAGGGTGTCCTAAAGGATTAGATACTGACCGGTGTCCCCATGGAGCTGGGGAGTGTCACCCAGTAGGTGGATATGATCACCCGTCCGGAAGCTCTCCAAACCAGCGTTTTTAGAGAGGCTCCATCAGCAGGCACATAGACCATGGGCAGGGAAGGAGACGGGGCGAAACCTCCAAGCTTCCAGTCATTGGCTGGTCTTCCCGGTGACCAGCCCTGACCCAGGGTCACCTCAGTAGAACCAAGGATACTCCCACCACCCAGGAAGCAAGGGTTTCAAGAGCCCTGTGTCAGGAACTGGGGAGCAGAGACCAACATATATTTTTCTCTTACTTCACAATAGTGTTCTTTGGGATTTTTTTTNGTCTCTCTCTCTCTCTGTCTCTCCTAGAAATAAATAAAAAACATTAAAAAAATAAATAAATAAATAAAAGGAGGTGTCCTGGGTTCCCCCTTGTCTTCTGAGATGCTCTCACTAAGAGAATTGTCATTCGGTACCGCTTTTTGTCGTTTGAGTTCTGTATTTACCACGTGCATGGATTTTCTTTTAAAATTCGAATATAAGAATAATAAATAATATCTAATAGTCAAGAACTGGTGAGCAAAACATCTCATTGTGTCGGTGCCGAAATGATTTAAGGGTGGCTCTGAGCTCTAAAGCCAGTATTGCTAACCACACGGTTTAACCACACGGTGTGGACTCAGCGCTGGTGGCTGTGGCCGGGCCACATCAGTGCCAGAAGCCGGCACTGCCGATGTTGATAATAATTTATCACCCCTGCCTTTTGAGTTGACTGAGGGAGAAAGACCAAGAGCCACAAATTGTTTGTGTGCAGCAGCTTAGTAAGGCTTCTTTTGCACGGGGAGGTTTTTGGTGAGGGTTAAGTACAGGACACGAATATTTTATAGGTTGTATTATCCCAGATTCTCCGGAGAATGGAACCCACAGGGGGTGTGTGTGTATAAATAAATACGTATATATGTGTGTATAGAGACGTTTATTTTAAGGGACTGGCTCGTGCCATTGCAGAGGCTTGGCTAGTCCCGTTCTGCATGCCAGGGCAGCAGGCGCCACACAGGAGCGAGTCGCATTCGAGAACAGAGGCTGCGGGCCGACAAACCTCCTTCCTCCCTGGGGAGGCCAGCCTTTCTGTTCTGGCCTCCGTCTGATCGGAGGAGCCCAGCTACTGTATGGAGGGCTCTCAGATGCTTTCCTCAAAGCCTACAGACTTTAAATGTGTTATTTATTTTGAGAGAATCCCAAGCAGGCCCCACGCGTAACTCGAGGCTCGATGCCACTGACTCAACCATGAGATCATGACCTGAGCCAAAATCAAGGGTTGAACGCTCAACCTGAGCCACCAAGGCACTCCTCAAAGTCTATAGACTTAAAAACATTTTTAAAAAAACTTTGTAATGTTTTATTTATTTCTGAGAGAGAGAGACAGAGACAGAGACAGCATGAGCAGGGGAGGGTCAGAGAGAGAGGGAGACACAGAATCTGAAACGGGCTCCAGGCTCTGAGCTGTCAGCACAGAGCCTGACGCGGGGCTCGAACCCACGAGCCATGAGATCATGACCTGAGCCGAAGTCGGACGCTTAACTGACTGAGCCACCCAGGTGCCCCTTAAAAACATTTTTTTAACGTTTATTCGTTTTTTAAATTAAAAATTTTTTTAACATTTATTTATTTTTGAGAGATAGACAGAACATGAGCAGAGGAGGGCAGAGAGAGACACACAGAATCCGAAGCAGGGTCCAGGCTCCGAGCTGTCAGCACAGAGCCCGACACGGGGCTTAAACTCACGAACTGCGAGATCATGACCTGCTGCGAAGTCAAATGCTTAAGCGACTGAGCCACCCAGGCCCCCGATCCTAGGTTATTTCTTTAGGGTGATTTCCCAGAAGTAGAGTTAAAGTAGGGTATACTTTTTCACCTAGCTTTTTATCCAGATGCAACTTGCATAAAGCGTGTAAATCTCAAGCTTGACAAAATCTTACATATGGAAACACCCAGGTGGGTGTTGTCCAGACCAAAACAGAGCGCTTCCATGTCCATCCCCTACAGAGCCCCTTCCCCGTCAATGCTCACCCTCTGCCCAGCAACGGCCACTGCTACCAGTCACCAACGACTATTCGTGCCTCTCCTTGAACTTTGTATAAAGAGAATCATCAACACTCACTCTCTTGCATCTGACTTCTTTGCCCAAACGATGGCTGTGAGATGCATCCGTGTTATCGCACATAGCAGTTTGTCATTCCGTCTTTTCTCTCCTGCACTGGGGTATCTTGTTGGAATATACCAGATCTCGCCACTGTCCTTTAACAGACCCTCGGGGTGTTTCCTGTTTGGGGGTGTTATCAATAACACTGGTGAATGTTCTCGTACATGTTTTTAGTAGACGTGTGCACTTAATTCTGTTGAGCATAGACCTTGGAATGGACTTGCTGGCGGGTCTCTTTATCTTTAGTCGACAGCTGACAGGTGGTTTTCCAAAGCAGCTGAACCAGCTTGTACGCCTGCTAGTAACGCACGACGGCCCCCCTTCCTCCCTCTCTTACAAGCACTCGGCATTGTCGATCTTTTTCATCTTAACCATTCTGGTAGATGTGTAGTGAAATCTCGCTGTGGTTTTCATTTCCATATGCATATTTTATTAGCATATTTACATATGCATTAGGGCACCTGGCAGGCTCAGTTAGTAAGCGTGTGACTCTTTGTTTTAGTTTATTTTTGAGAGAGAGAAAGAGAGGGTGCTGGAAAGGGGTGGGGGGGCCGAGAGAGAATCCCAAGCAGGCTCCACACCACCAGCGCAGAGCCTGATGTGGGGCTCGAACTCATGAACTGTGAGATCATAACCTGAGCTGAAGTCAGACACTTAACCGACTGAGCCACTCAGGTGCCCTAATGGCTCTTGATCTCAGAGTTGTGAGTTCAAGGCCCACATTGGGTGTGGAGCCTACTTTAAAAAAAAAAAATCTTTGTTAAAAAGTTGGAAGGTACAAAAAAGAAACCAAAAATTGAAAATCATTCGTATTCCCCCATCTCCTTCCTTCTTTCACTGACTTTCCTGGGTTTGGGGTGCGTTCACGCAATTTTAACTTTGTCCTGATTTCCATTCCCACTAACAATACAGGAAAAGCACCTGTTTGTGGCGCCTGGGTGGCTTAGTCGGTTAAGCCTCCGACTTTCGCTTAGGTCATGATCTCGCAGTTTGTGGGTTCGAGCCCCGCGTCGGGCTCTGTGCTGACTGCCAGCTCAGAGCCTGGAGCCTGTTTCAGTCTGTGACTCCCTCTCTCTCTGACCCTCCCCTGCTCACGCTGTCTCTCTCTCTCTCTCTCCTAGAAATAAATAAAAAAACATTAAAAAAAAAAGCACCTGTTTGTTTTTCCTCTAAACTGCGATTATTTTTAAAATTGTCAATTTGTTGTTTTGGTTCAATTTAACTTTTGTTTTTTCTTTTAATTTTTTAAAATGTTTTATTTATTTCTGAGAGAGAGAGAGACAGCGTGAGCAGGGGAGGGTCAGAGAGAGAGGGAGACACAGAATCTGAAGCAGGCTCCAGGCTTTGAGCTGTCAGCACAGAGCCCGACGCGGGGCTCGAACCTACAAACCGTGAGATCATGACCTGAGCCAAAGTCAGATGTTCAACCGACTGAGCCACCCAGGCGGCCCCATTTTTGTTTTTTTTCTTAATGAGGTTGGAGCTTTACAATTTTTTTATTGCTATTTATTTCACCTTTCTGTACATTGTTTTATTCTCTTTGATGAAAGAGATTTTTGATCATCACCCATATCTAAACAATAACATCTTTTAAGAAAAAAAGCTTCTGTGGTAATCTCATGAATTAACAGATATGCAAAAATTCTAGATAAAATTTTAACCATCAGAATATACTATAACTTTAAAAGGAACATATACTTTAACCATTTCTGTTTTTTCCCCACTAAAGCTCGTCAATATAATCAATAATGTTATTGGAAAAAATTGTAAAAATCATATAATTATTTCTATAAATCCCAAAAGGGAACTCTTCATTGAAACTCTTCCTAAAAGCAATAAAAGATTGTCTCGTTTACATCACAAAAGCTCTATTGAAAACCAAAAGTCAAAATTACACTTAATGGAGAAACATGAATTATTCCTCTTTGAAAGAGAAACAAGACAGGGCACATTATCAGCACTATTTAACTTAGCTCCAAAATTCTGACAAAGCTCTTTGAGAAGAGAACGAAAGATCTCCATAAAGAAGGGGAGGAACTGAAGCTATCGCATCTTGTAACTGAAATGAAAAGCCCCTCAAAATTACGAGAGCTAATAAATGAAGGGCATCAGAGAAACAAGATCTAACCCAAATTACTTTAGGAGAACCTCCATCTTTCTAATAGTCCATCTCTTTGTTATTTCTTTCCGTTTATCCATTTCTTTCTTTTTATTCTTTTTTTAATATTTTATTTGGTTTTGAGAGAGAGGAAGAGAGTACAAGCAGGGGAGGGGCAGAGAGAGAGGGAGACACAGAATCAGAAGCAGGCTCCAGGCTCCAAGCTGTCTAGCACAGAGCCCAACAAGGGGCTTGAACTCATGGACCATGAGTTCATGACCTGAACCAGAGCTGGGTGCTTAGCCAACTGAGCCACCCAGGCACCCCTGTGATTTGTTCCTTTTGATGGCCGAGAAATACTCCTCTGCATGGATACACGACATCTAGTTCACACACTCACCAGTAAAGGACACTTGGGTTGTCTCTGCTGTTCAGCTATTTTGAATAATGGTGCTTGGGGGGCGCCTGGGCGGCTCAGTCAGTTGGGCATCCAATTTCATTTCAGGCCATGATCTCACAGTTGGAGAGTTCGAGCCCCACATCGGGCTCAGTGCTGACAGCTCAGAGCCTGGAGCCTGCTTCCGATTCTGTGTCTCCCTTTCTCTCTCTGCCCCTCCCCTGCTCATGCTCTGTCTTTCAAAAATAAACAAACGTAAAAAAAAATTTTTTTTAAATACTGCTTGGGTATTTGCGTATACGTTTTTACGTAGACCTGTGTTTTCATTTCTCAGAAACGTACCTAGGATCGAAATTGCTGGGTCATACCGTCACTCTGTGGTTAACCTTTTGAGGGATGGCCAGACTGTTTCCAAAGCGGCTGCAACATTTGCATCCCCACCAGCAGCAGATGAGCGGTCCCATTTCTCAACAACCTCACCTACGCTTCTCTCTCTGATTCTAGCCATCCTGCTGGATGCGGGGCGATATCTCATTGTGGTTTTGACGTGCAGTTCCCTGGTGGCCAGTGACATCTGGCATCTTGCCACGTGCTTGCTGGTCACTTAGAGAAATGTCTATTCGCATCCTTTCCCCACCTTAAAAGGGGGTTCTTTTTCTTTTTTTCTTTTTTTTCTTTTTANACCTAAGCGAAAGTCGGACGCTTAACCGACTAAGCCACCCAGGCGCCCTGGTTCTTTTTCTTTTTATCATTGACTCCTCTCACGAAAATTTAAACACCAAATAGCTCATTTCCTGACCTGCCCAGGAAATTAAGCTCCTGCCTGACTCATTTCCCAACCTGCTTTTGAACCAGACCAGATTTTTTCCCCCTTAAAACTCGCGTGTTAGCATTCCTGTGGAGAGAACGCAAGCCGGGTTCAGAACGGATTCCCTCTGCCCTCGCCTGGCCGAGACCCGGGGAAGGCAAAGAAAGGTAAAGTCCCATAGGGTCATTTGAAGAAATAGTACTTAAAAGGTGTCAGCTGACTCTTGACTTTTAAAACCAAAGCTGTGGGAGTCTTAGAGCGTCAGCAGAGAGCCCCAGGCAGAGACAGGGACTAGATGAAGGGCCCTGAGAGTCGATCTTTGACTCAATTAGGCTGAATCAATCTTGCCATTGAGTTCCCAAGGAAATTCAATTACAGGTCAAGTGTAGGAAGCCCAGTAATTGTGGCTTAAGCAGCAGAAACGGCAGGTGATCGATAGTAGCCTGGGGATGAGTTTGACTTCAAAGCCCCTGAATCTCGACTGGGCAGGGAAGGCGGGAGAGGGGAGAGAAGAGGAGGCTCCGGGGTCGAAAGACCGACCGTGGAGGGCTTCCCCCGAGCAGAGGGGCCGCGGGACGGACAGGACGCTGAAAGTGGCACTGCCCTCCCCCCACGCCTGCCCACCCAGCCGCTGACCTGACGGTGGAGACTCCTGGGCGGAGGGGCTCCTGATGGGAGCCGAGCGCGGGGCAGGTGGCCAGAAACCGCGCTTCCCAGGCCGGTGTCACAGGCTGAGGCCGCAGGAAGTGGGCTCTGCGGGGACAGCGCAGTCGTGATGGGGGACAGGAGACAATTCCTGGGGATGAGGGCGGCTCCCTCGGAAACCCTTTATCCTGCTCACGGAAGTAGGGGATTCACGGAAGTTCCTCCTTCCTCTGGCGGCGGCATAGAGCTTACAAGGCAGCCCTTGTGGCTGCGTCAAAATCCAGAAGCTGTCAATAGATGGATAGATTCCACCACCTCAAGCCACAGAAAAGGAAAAAACAAGAAAACAAAAAACTTAAACAAACAAAAAACCCCATCAGAAATATATTGCATTGTAGGTTTGCAAGATGTTACATTTGGGGGAATCTGGGGGGAAAAGCCAGCGGGATGGCTCTGTGTTATTTTTGGCTACTTCGTGTGACTCTACACTGATCTCAAAATAGGAAGTGTAATGAGAACTCGTAAATAAAAGTCAAAAGACATACGACAATCCATGGCAAATATGAACCACTGCTATCACAGACCAAGGGCTCACTCTAGTATACACAGAGCTTCTACAAATCACGAAGGACCACCAATCCAATTGTGGGAGGAAATGAGCAAAGGATGCGAAGAGATAGTTCACCAAAAATATGATAAAATCAGTCTTTAAGTGCAGGAAAAGAAGGTCAAGCTGTGTCATAAGAGAAACACGAGTTCAAGCTATAGTAAGGGAGCGCCTGGGTGGCTCAGTCGGTTAACCGTCTGACTTCGGCTCAGGTCATGATCTCACAGTTGGTGGGTTCAAGCCTCGCGTCAGGCTCTGAGAGCCTGAACCCTGCTTCAGATTCTGTGTCTCCCTCTCTCTTTGCCCTTCCCCTGCTCGCTCTCTGTCTCTGTCTCTCAAAATAAAGACATAAAATTTTTTTTTTAAATGTCCAGTAATGGCAATTGACTTGGATATATTATGAGCTAACTACATCATCGATATGACTATGCATATAATATAAGCCGTCAGAAGGAAGAGGAAGGTCTCCATGTACCGATAGAGAGAGAATTCCTGGTTTATTGATAAATGAAGAAAACAGCGTTCAGTATAAAGTGCAAGCTTCTTAGGAAAGAAAGGGGGATCAGTCCATGAGTTCGAGCCCCACAGCAGGCTCTGTGCTGACAGCTGGGAGCCTGGAGCCTGCCTCGGATTCTGTGTCTCCTCTTTCTGCCCCTCCCTTACTCATGCTCGCTCCTTCTCTCTCTCAAAAATAAACATAAAAAAAAAAAAAGAAATGAGATGAATGAGGACCTTGGCGAGGTCAAAACAAAGGTCTTCTTGCAGCATTCTCCGGATTTTCCCGGATTCACTTCACTTCTGCTGTCCACCAGCATCGCGAGATCCTAAACAAACCTGCTCTCTTCGCCCTGGTTTGGAGAAATTTAAAAACCCAGAAGGAAAAGATGACTGTGCAAAAGCCTCCCTGCAAACTGCCTGGGCCCATGCTCCCACAGTCTAATCAGATAAGGACCTTATTTTTTATTTTTTTTGAAAGGTCCTGTGTCCCTGGGCCCCACCCCTGGCTGGAGACTCAAGGCCACATGCTCAGGAGTGGGTAAGACTCTCAGGGGATGGAGACGAGACGTTTCTGGGATGCATCAGCATCAAAGCCCCAAACTCCATGGTTCCCAAACCGCGGTTAGTACCCCCCCCGGGGCCACAGTGAGCCTGAGAGGGTTCGGGGTGCAGCTAACAGGACGAAAAGTGCAAGTTTGGTTGCAAATCGTGACGTCTGAACAGACTCCATGTGCCGGGGTCTTGTCTCCTTTGCCTGAGCGTGTGACGGGGACAGCTGTCGTGTCTGAGTGCAGTCGGCCTCGCCTTCCCAGCGTGGGGGACAGAGCACACGCAAGTCGGCCCCTCTGCCAATCCCGATTGGTCGCGCTCCGTGGGAACCCATACAGTCGCCTGAGCCCACACAGGTCGCTAATTAGAAACAGTGCGGAACAGCAGGTGGACAAGAAACGAATACGTCTCGAAGGACGGCCCTGTTAGAAGTCAGAGGGTGCCGACGGGCCGGCCGGCCGACAGCTCTGTGCGTGGGGCAGGCACGGCCCAGCAATGACCACCGGGATGTCAGACCACAACATCGCCATTTGGGAGACAGTTACGGAAGCTGCCGCTGTGGCTGAAAAAAAGAAAATAGCCTTGAGGGGGCGTCTGGGTGGCTCAGTCCGTTAGGCGTCCGACGCTTGGACTTGACTAAGGGTCACGATCTCACAGTTCATGGGATCGAGCCCCGTATAGGGGTCTCTGTGCTGACAGTGCGGAGCCTGCTTGGGATTCTCTCTCTCTCTCCCTCTCTCTCTGCCCCTCCCCTGCTTACACTCTAAATCTGTCTCGGGGCGCCTGGGCGGCTCAGTCCGTTAAGTGTCTGATTTCGGCTCAGGTCATGATCTCACGGCTAGTGAGTTCGAGCCCTGCATCAGCCTTTGTGCTGACAGCTCGGAGCCTGGAGTCCGCTTCAGTGATGGCCTGCACAGTAGCCAGACTTAATGTCTCCTCTGGAGACAGAAAGGTTTGCATGAATGAATAAACAGGGTGTGCAGCGAGGGAGATCTTGTATCACCTCTGACATGGGAAACAAAGGCAGAAGGAAATGGCAGATAGAACTAAATTTCCTTCTGGGGCGCCTGGGTGGCTCAGTCGGTTAAGTGTCGGACTTTGGCTCAGGTCATGATCTCGTGGTTCGTGGGTTCGAGCCCCGTGTCGGGCTCTGCGCCGACAGCTCGGAGCCTGGAACCTGTTTCAGGTTCTGTGTCTCCCTCTCTCTCTGCCCCTCCCCTTCTCATGCTGTCTCTCTCTCTCTCTCTCAGAAATAAAGAAAACATTAAAAAAAATTTTTTTTAAACTAAATTTCCTTCCACCCTGCAGCCCATTGACAGATGCTTGGGGCAAGAACTCCCTGCCGTCTTCATGTTAAGACTCTGCCAGAGGGGGGGCGCCTGGGTGGCTTAGTTGGTTGAGCGNTCTCTCTCTCCTAGAAAAAAATAAAACATTTAAAAAAAAAAAAAAAGACTCTGCCAGAGGGAAAAAGCACCTTAGGCTGACAAGAGCCAGGCCTCCAGTATCCTTCGGAAACTCTCCCTTGACTTCACCTCCCCCCACCTGCCAAGTACAAGGTCAGAATCTCTTCATGGTCCCGGAGCAGCTCCTCCTGCCCACGAGTCCCGTCCCTATGCTCTAATAAAGTCACCTCTTGGCACCAAAGAAGTCTTGCAGAATTCTTTCCTGGCCGGCAGTCCCGAACCCCCATCACCCCAAAACCTCATCACATCGACGCTCCAAGACAGGCTTGGAGCGAAAGATGACCCTGCCTCTTGGGTCAGTCCCACGGGACATCTGAAAGTGCGAAGCCAAAGTCCCCGACACCAGTATGTCTTTGGAACCTAACCAAGTCGAACGGAAGCCACCACCCTGATTGGCATGGAGCTGAGAGACACTGGCTGGCCCTTGTGCCTGTTATCTTTTGGCTCTGACTATTTCGGGTCACATCTACACCTACGTACTGTAACTCTGACCCCACTGCCAGTATGCAAATACCTTATGCCACCAGATTCTTTTTTTTTTTTTAAGGTTTTATTTATTTCTGAGAGAGAAATGACAGCGTGAGCAGGGGAGGGTCAGAGAGAGAAGGAGACACAGAATCAGAAACAGGCTCCAGACTCTGAGCTGGCTGTCAGCACAGAGCCTGACGCGGGGCTCGAACCCACCAACGGCGAGATCATGACCTAAGCGAAAGTCGGACGCTTAACCGACTAAACCACCCAGGCGCCCCGACCAGGTCTTATGATAATACTGCCAGCAAGGTTCCAATGCACGGGGGAAACGACTGGCCTGAGGAAGAACTGGATTGAGCTGACCATCAGCCAGCTGCTCTGCTACCGGGCCAGGAGCCCAGGCCACATGGAAGGCAGAGGTCCTTGCCCAGCAGCCCAGCTGAGCTACCAGACAGCTGCCCCAGCTCCCGGCCATACCCATGAGCCATCTCGGGTGCCCAGCCAGAAGCACAGGGAGGGAACTGAGAGCAATCCACAGACTCCTGGGATTACAAATGGTTGTTTGTACTAACCAGACAAGCCACTAAATATCGGGGTATTTTATTACCTGGAAATCAATAGACAGAACACTTGATCTTTCCAGTTCTTGAGGCTTCTAGGGTTTTTTTTTAAGTTTATTTATTTATTTTGAGAGAGACAGAGACAGCCCAAGTGGAGAAAGGGCAGAGAGAGAAAGAGGGAGAGAGAGAATCCCAGGCAGGCTTCGCGATGTCCATGCAGAGCCCAATGCGGGGATCGAACCCACAAACCCTTGCGATCGTGACCTGGGCGGAAACCAAGAATCTGGTGCTTAACTGGCTGAGCTGAACTAACCAGGCGCCCCGAGGAGTCTGCTTTCTTGAGGCAGGTCCCCACCAGCTCTTGGCCGTAGCTCTCTCCTCTCCCGAATCAATCAGAGCTCATCCCCACTCTCCCTGGTTTCCAGAACGCTGACTTCTCTTCTCTGCTCTCCTTTCCTCCCTGTGCATTCATGCCCTTTGAATTCCTTCATAGTTATTTTCCTGGAGCTTTGGATGGAGTGGAGATAAACTGACCTGTGATCTGGGGTTCACTGTTTCCCTGCGTTTGTCCTACATGCACAGTATTTCCCCTCCACTTCCTTCTTTTACCCAGAGGCTCCTTGGCTCAGAGGGTCCCCCCAGCCTCCACACACCCCGGAGCTGCGAGTTCGGGGACCCGTGTCTTCCTGACTCCCAGCGCTTTTCCAGGAGCACATCATTTGTTCATCCCCATCCCCTGGCGACACGGGACCAAACTCCAGTTGCATCCTCTCCCTGGACCGCCCTGCCCCGTCTTTTAGGTCATTGCAGACACTGAGTGCCTATCACAGGGACCGGGGAATCTCTCCTCCGACCTGAGGCTGATCGCGCAAGAGTCTGTCCCCACGTCTGCATGATGTCGTTTTCTTTTTTTAAAAAAATGCTTTATTTATTTCTGAGAGAGAGAGAAAGAGAACAGGGGAGGGTCAGAGAGGGAGACACAGAATCCGAAACAGGCTCCAGGCTCTGAGCTGTCAGCACAGAGCCGATGCGGGGCTTGAACTCACGAACTGTGAGATCATGACCTGAGCCAAAGTCGGACACTTAACCAACCAGGCGCCCCTGCATGATGTCCTGTTCTGTGTCCTCCCTGCCTTTCTGGGGACAGCCCAGCACGCGTTCACCCTGCTTTCAGCAGCACCGTCTGATTAAGTCTGTAGACGCCTCCCCCCTCAGCCCCGTGTGACCCAGTCCCTGCCAAGCCATCACCTTGTCCGTGACTGTGTGGACGCCTGACCAGGGTCAGGCCAACGAGAGTCAAGACTCCATTCCTGGACTTTTGACCAAGCCGTCAGGTGAGCTTGCTGGAGAGAAGGCCAGAGGCTGCGCCGCCACGTTGCCCCTGGGAGAGGGGGGGCCCTGGGGCAGTGAGGCTGAGCACTGACTTCTCAGCGAAGTCTGAGATGGGTCGTCTACACCTGCCGCTAGCTGTGCCTGAAGTGGGCCCCGGCCCTCAAGTTTTCAGTAATAAGATCCGAGGCTTCTGATGGAGTCTGGTTTCCAGGCCCTCCCTCCGCTACCGGGAGAATCCTGTTCAAAAGCGGCATCAGAAAGACACAAAGAAACAATTCTTCTGAAAATCTTCAGACGTGGCCTACAGCGCCCCCTGGTGGAAAACACTGTGTTTTCAGCGCCCCCACTCAGGGCTTTGGTTTCAAATGACCGCGTGTCCCCGGCGCCTGTCTTTATCTAGGTAACGTTGGAGCATCTTTCCTAGTTCAAAAAATGCGTAACCTCTGCTGTTTCTAATCTGGATTACGGACGTTCCCCATAATACTTTGTCGCTCAGAACCATAATCCTGAACAAAACATGTTGGTGGGGCTTTCCCCAAATCAGGAAGTGGGTTTCGAATGTGCTGGGCCCTTAGGAATCCATTTTTGTAACTATCAGGAAAGGGGGAAACAAGTAGGAAAATAGAAGAGGAACAGAAAACTGGAATACAGTAGAATGGTAAAATCCAGTCCAGGATAACTTTGTTGGCTTTTGGTTTCAAACCAGCCCCTATGTTCTCCTATCTTTTCTTTCTTTTTGTGTGTTTAAATGTTTCTTTGTTTTTGAGAGAGCATGAGCAGGGGAGGGGAAGAGAGAGGGGGACAGAGGATCCGGAGTAGGCTCTGCTCTGACACCAGCGAGCCCGATATGGGGCTCGGACTCATGAACTGCGAGATCGTGACCTGAGCCGAAGACGGACATTCAACCCACCGAGCCCCCCAGGCGCCCTTCTCCTCTCTTTTCTCACCACTTTTTTCTTCTTCTTTTTTTAAATTTTTAAAAATGTTTTATTTATTTCTGAGAGAGAGAGCCAGTGTGAGCAGGGGAGGGTCAGAGAGAGAGGGAGACACAGAATCTGAAGCAGCTCCAGGCTCTGAGCTGGCAGTCAGCACAGAGCCCGACGCAGGGCTCGAACCCACGTACCGTGAGATCATGACCTGAGCTGAAGTTAGATGCTTAACCGGCTGAGCCACCCAGGCGCCCCAACTTGCTCCAAGTAAACGGCCTTGGGGTGGGGCCTGCATGCCCAGAGGGGTTTTGAGCTGCACCTAGTGGCCGGTCACCCTGTCCCTCCTCCCTCACTACGCCAGCGGGGGACTTGCCAAGGCCTAGGCAGAAGTGGGTGGGGAAGCCAGAGGTGAAGGGTGCAGCACCAGTATGGTCTATCAGCCACTTCCATAGTTGCCAGCCCCCCCCCCGAGGCAGAACAGGGGAGGCTGGGGACAGAGTGGCCCCCCCTTGCACAGAGCTGCGAGCAGAGTATCCCCAGGTGCCCGTGGGTCTGCGCTGCTCCAGCCCCTAAAGCCCCAGGCCTTGCCCTTGGGGGGCTCAGTGGCTGGTCCTGTCCCTGCGGGGAGCCGTGCCTGCTTCCCTTGTCTCCGCTCGCACAGCACCGAGGGGTGACAGCCTTCTGCTCTGCTAAGCGGTGGAAGAAGCAAAAACTGATTTGTGCAAATACCAGGGTGCTCACCCCAGCCTCCAGCCTCTTCCACTTCCGGAACCAGGCTGAGGTGCGATGGGACAATAGAGACCCGCCTGGCGAATAAGACTGTCCGCGTCCTGAGGAAGGGGAGTCGGGAAGGGCCAGGTGGAAAAGAACGGTCCCCAGCGGAAAGGAGGAAATACAGATGCACGTGAAATAGTCAGACGAACAGCTCAACCACGTTTACGACAAAATGCCGCATTCACAGAAAACCTACCTGGTTTGTGGCGGCCGCGCACGATGAGCTATGATCCAACTATTAGAAGGAATACAGCTCCGATATATGCGATACCACGAATAGACCCTGAAAATATGACAGTAAGTGACATAAGCCAGATATGGAAGGATGGATACTGTACAATACCACCGGTGTGAGGTATCTAGAAAACACAGACGCAGAGAGACAAAAAGTAGATGGACTGTCACCAGAAGCTAGAGGGAGGGGGAAAGAGGGAAGTTATTTTATTGGTTAATGGGCACGGAGTTTTTTATTGGAGATAATGAAAAAATCGGGGGTGGAGATATTTTATGTGATGTACTTAAGGCCAGGAAATTGTACACCTTTTTTGTTTTTGTTTTTGTTTTTTTAAGTAGGCTCCACACCCATCATGGGGCTCGAACTCACAGCCCTGAGATCAAGAGTCACGTGCTCCACAGACTGAGCCGGCCGGACATCCCTCAACTGAACACTTAAAAATGAATAAGATAACAAGTTTTAGGTTATATATATTTTACTACAATCAGAAACCTTCCCCTCCCAAACCAATCTGTTGTAGGAAAAGGAGCAGAGAAAAGGGCTTCTAGAAATTCAGAATACAGTGACAGAAATGAAAAACTCAACAGAATGGACACTGTTTAAAAACCTTGTGATTTACAAGGCCAGTCAAGGAACTCTCTTAGCACATTTTTGAAGACTGTCTTTTTTTTTTAAGTTTATTTATTTATTGAGAGACAGAGAGAGAACGCATGTGAGGGAGGGGCAGAGAGAGAAGGAGAGAGAGAGAGAGAGAGAGAATCTCAAGCAGGCTCCACACTGTCAGCGCAGAGCCTGATGTGGGACTCAAACTCACAAACCGTGAGATCATGACCTGAGCCGAGATGGAGAGTCCAATGCTTAACTGACTGAGCCACCCAGGCGCCCCTCGAAGACTGTCTTTAGGTTCATAACTATTTCATCTATTTCCATCCTTAGTAAATCCTATTTCCAGACAAGTCCACGGTGCCAATATAAAAGAAATCAGTCGTACCGATGCAAAGGCAGACTGCTCATAAGAGGCAAGGCTCAGGGTCCGAAGAGGAGGGAGGGGAAGGGCAGGGGCAGCCCACTGGGAGAGAGAGCTTAGCTTTTCCTCCTAGGGAAGCACAGCCTCACTCCTCGGGCGCCGGAGGACAGGGAGGGAAGGGGGGAAGGAAGGGGTGCGGAAGATCTCGGGCCCGAACATTCTTCTTTTCCCTCCTCGGTCTGGAATTGGGGGAGTCTTGGGAGGGAGGAACCATCCAGATGGGAATGGGGGAGCTCGTGGGCACAGGCAGGGATGTGTTTCAAACCAGGAGAAGCCCCTCACGTCGCTGTCCCAACAGGGATTTGAGCAAGAGCACAGAAGAGGGGAAGCAGGAGGGAACAGAGACGAGCTCTCGGGATGTGATGGGAAGCAGGAGACCCAGGGCTCCTGGCTTGACACTGAGGTGATGCCAATCTACGGAGGAGCCTGCAGGCCACGTTGAGGCCTTGGGGGGGGGGGGGGGGGGGGGCGGGGTGGGCCAGGGGCGGGGGGGGAGCTGGAAAGCCCTCCCCTGCGTCTTGGTGGAATGCAGCCCAGGGAGGCCGCCGGAGACCAGGGCCCAGGAGACCCGGCGGCTGAGGCTGGGTGTCTGAGGCTGACAAGTCGAGCCTGGTGCGGAGGCGGGAGCGCCCAGGCTGGGTGGCATCCCTGCTGGAGCCTGCACTCTCGCGGGATTAGCCTCAGGACCTCTGTGGCTCATCCCGCAGGCAGCCCCAGGGCACCTGGGAGCCTCGGCACTGACTTGACCCCCTGCTGGTGCCCGGCTGGGGGAACAATGGGTCCCGCCTGCTCCCCAGGACACCTGCCCTGACCCTGCATCCAGCTTGGGCCCCGGCTGCCCTCCTTGCTCCTGGAAGGCACCCCCGAGCCCCCTGTGCGCTCCCCGCAGCCCCATCTGTTCCTAAGGGTCAGAGCCTTCGGGGGCCAGCGGGGNGGAGAGGAGGCAGCGATGGCCATGCGCGTGGAGGGTCGGTAGGAAGCAGTGAACGCCACGACATGCCCAGGGCCAGGGGGGATCTATTGTTCCCAGCACACACCTGTCCTGACGCCAGCCCAGCCTGGGTCGGGACACAGCTGAGGACAGCCCAGAGCCAGCCACCCCCCTCCCGCCGTGCCCCGATGCCGCCTTGGGAGAGGCGGTGAGAAGGCGGAAGGACCACCTTGTGGAGAAGGTAAACTTGGAAATGACTGTGAATTTACTCCAAAGAGAGCGTGTGATCTGGAGCAGACAGATTCCACTCACCATCAAGTTAGTGGATTTTCTCCCGCTGCCAGCAGTGAGGAAGGAAGGAAGGAAGGAAGGAAGAAAAGCTCAGGCAGACATGAAGCCGCCTGTCTCATGCACAGATCCGAGCGTGCGTGTGGCTTTACAACCCCGCTTCATAAACACGAATCGGAATTTAGAGCACGATAAATGCTGAACCACGATAAACCAGAAACAATGGTGGGAAAGGAAGCCAGTGAAACATGTGGTTAAGTCTTAACTGCGGCTCCTAAGTATTTGAGAAAGTGCAATTGATTAGAAAGAATCACAAAGACGGAAAAGACTTAATATTAAAACGTAAAAGATACATAGATTTTATAGATTATATATCTTATGTATTTATATAATATATAAATGCAATATATAATATATGATATATAATATGTTACATATAATATATGATATACAATGTATACTATATAGTATGTAAACATATATTCTATAATAATTTGTATTATATATAACATATATTATATAAGATGTATTAAAGAATATATTTATTATATTATTTATATATAATATAAATATGTTATCTATTTTAATATTGTTTATTTAATTATTATTTATTAATATTAAGTAGTCATTTAATATAAATTGTTAAATTAGAAATAATTTAAATATTATATATTATTATGATAATAATATTAATAAATATATATTTTTTAAAATATGGAACAAAAACTCTAGAATTTAGAGTCTGGTTGGGGGTGGAGTGAGTGGAAAGGAGGAAAGAGAAGTGTCAAAAACTAGCCAAACCAAACCCCACAAGGAGATGTCACCTCATACCCGTTAGAGTAACTGTCATCCAAAAGACAAGAAATAAGTGTTGGTGAGGACATGCAGAAAGGGGACCCTGGAACACGCCTGCTGGGGATGCAAACTGGTGCAGCCGCTCTGGGAACCATCATGGAGGCTCCTCAAAAAAAATTAAAACTGCCATATGATCCAGTGGCTCCACTTCTGGGTACAGAGCTGAAGGAAATGCAATCACTACCTTGAAGCGTCATCCGCACCTCTGTGTTCACTGCAACATGATTCACAGCAGCCGAGATGACTGGATCAAAATTCGGTACACACACGCACACCCTGAAGTATTACTTAGATATAAAAAAGAATGAAATCTTGTCATTTGTGACAACATAGATGGATCTGGAGGGGATTATGCGAAGTGACACAAATCAGACAGAGAAAGGCAAATACTGTATCTTGCTTATTTGTGAAATCTAAAAAACCCCAAAGTTATAGGGGCACCTGGGTGGCTCAGTCAGTGAAGGGTCCAAATTTGGGTCAGGTCATGGTCTCTATGATTTTCTTTCTCTTCTCTTTCTTTCTGTTTTAATTTTTATTAAAATTTGTCTTTAATTTTTTTTATCTTTATTTTTGAGAGAGAGACAGAGCACAGGCAGGGGAGGAACAGAGAGAGAGGGAGACACAGAATTGGAAGCAGGCTCTAGGCTCCAAGCTGTCAGCACAGAGCCCGACGTGGGTCTCGAACTCAGGAACCAGGAGACCATGACCTGAGCCGAAGTCAGACACTTAACCGACTGAGCCCCCCAGACTCCCCTGTATGATTTTCTTAATCATATTTTCTTTCTTCTAGCTTACCTGATTGTCAGAACACACTATATAACACATATATCATACAAAACGTGTTACTTGACTTGTATTGTAAGGCTTCCGGTCAACAATAGGCTATTAGTAGTTCTATTTTGGGAGAGTCAGTAGTTATATGTGGATTTTCAGCTGCGTGAGGGTCGTGACCCTACACCTCGCATTGTCCAGGGGTCAACTGTTCGTTCAACTTTCAAACCACATAGTTGTATTCCGTGGAGAATCCAGATTTTTAAATATCAGCTGATAAACAAATACTTGGAGGGGATCCCCGGGGATCCTGCCAGACAAGCTTGTTTTCCATTTTGACAATATCCTCATTTTTACCGATTTTTATTTATCTAAGGGGAAAATGGGCATGTTGAGAGCATAATTTTCATAAGTTGCATACAGTTGAGACATAGATGAAGATCGTTTCCTACAAGAGGGTGTTCCTTGGATTTGAGGTGGGGGGACCGGTGGACTGCGCTTTCAGTTGTTAAGGAAAAGAACAGCACTCAGAAAATTCTAGAAATTCTCTGTCATTGGAGGTTGAGGTCCAAATGTAATGTGTTATTGGGAACTTGGTATCAAATATATACATATAGGACCCGGAGCCCAATGTGGGGCTCGAACTCATGACCCATGAGGTCATGACCTGAGCTGAAGTTGAAGACTTAACCGACCAAGCCACCCAGACACCCCTCAAATATATTTGCTGATACACTTGATGCTCATTTGGAAGAGAATCTTCTTCTAGGCTGTAAGTCCAACTTTCTCGCGTTAGACCCAATATACCACACGCAAAAGCAGAGAGAGGCCCATGTATTCATTTCCTGGGTCGTCTGTAACAAATCACCACAAACTTGGTGGCTTAAAATAACATGTATTTATTCGCTTACAGTTCTGGAATTCAGATGTCCAAGGCAGTCTCGTGGTGTAAACAAGGCTGAGCTCTCTCTTGAGACTCTCTGGAGGTTCTAGGGGATCCATTTTCTGGCATTTTCCAGCTTCTAGAGATGCATTTCTTTTTTAAATTTTAATGTTGATTTAGTTTTGAGAGAGAGAGAGAGACAGAGCATGAGCAGAGAAAGGAGGGGCAGGGAGAGAGGGAGACACAGAATCAGAAGTAGGCTCTAGGCTCTGAGCTGTCAGCACAGAACTTGAACTCAGAAACTATGAGATCATGACCTGAGCCAAAGTCGGACACTTAACTGACCGAGCCCCCAAGGCGCCCTGAGCTGCGTTTTTTATACTCCTCGGCTCATGACCCTTCTGTCTTCAAGGACAGCAGGATAGCATATTCTGAGTTGTCACATTGCTTCCTTATATGGTACACTCTTATATATATATATAATGTATATATACATATTATATATATATAGTGTATATATACTCATCATATATGTTATGTAATATGTTATATTCTATACATTCTGTATAATTGCATTTTTATAAGGACACCTGTGACGGCATTTAGGGCCACCTGGATCATCTCCCATCCCAAGGTCCTTCCCTTTATATACATTCAAACAGAGGAACACTATTTAAGGAAATGAGGTAAATCTATATCCAGGACCATGGGAAAATGCCCAAGGTATAGTATAAAGAGAAAACCAGAAATGAACAGCAACAACCAGTCAGAAGATATAACGGGAAACCCTCGAAGAGCAACTGAAAGACAAATACCTTCTAGAAAACTTAAGAAACGCAATGAAGAGAAGTTTAAAACTTTTCGCAAAGGTAGACTCGAACAAGCCAGCATATGTGTCATATTCTTGCACAGAGAGACTTAACATTATAAAATAGAAATCTTTCATAAATTAAGTTTTTAATTTAATACCATAACAATGGAAAGATTAGTGCTTTGGAATAAAACCCTAGACGAATTGATCGTAAAGGCTATATTTAAAAATTAGTCTTTAAGAATAGCCAGGAAATTTCTGGAAAAGAAAAGCAATGAGACTTGGGAAGGGAGTGGGTGGAGAGTAGCTCTATTACTTATTTTGAAATATTATTTCAGTAATGAAAACAGTATGTTACTGGTTCATATTAGACAGACTGACCAATGAAAGTGAAGAAAAAGCCCAGAAATCAATGCAGATAGGTTCAGGAATGCCCTTTATGATGAACATGAGGGAGAATTAAATTGCTCAGGAAATAGGAACAGGGCAGCCGGAGCCAGCAGAAGAAAATGCCATTGGATCCATAACTGATGCAGACAAATTCCAAATGGCTCAAGGATTTAAACATCAAAAGTGAAATGTAAGTCCTTGAAGGAAGCAGTGGGAGAATTCATTTATAACCTTGGCCTAGCCAAGGCTTGTTAAACAATGCCCTAAAATCCAAAAAGACATTTAAAAAGTTTTTAAATACACACTTAAAAATATGCTTGTCTGGGGCGCCTGGGTGGCTTAGTCGGTTAAGCGTCCGACTTTCGCTTAGGTCATGATCTTGCGGTTCGTGGGTTTGAGCCCCGCGTCGGGCTCTGTGCTGACAGCCAGCTCAGAGCCTGGAGCCTGTTTCAGTCTGTGACTCCTTCTCTCTCTGACCCTCCCCTGCTCACACTGTCTCTCTCTCTCTCTCTCTCCTAGAAATAAAAAAAAAAAATAAAAAAAAATTTAAAAAAATATGTTTGTCAAAAACACACCCACGTTATAAGAAACCAGGAGTCAAACACACACACACACTGGGAAAATGTTTTTTAATTTTTTAATGTTTACTTATTTTGAGAGAGAGAGAAGGGGGTGGGGAGGGGGAGAGAGAGAGAGAGCATGCGCAAGCAGGGAAAGGGCAGAGAGAGAGAGACAGAGAATCCCAAGCAGGCTCTGCGTTGTCAGCACAGAGCCTGACACGGGGCTCGATCTCAAGAACCGTGAGATCACAACCTGAGCCGAAGTCAAGAGTTAAGTGCCTAACCAACTGAACCACCCAGGCGCCCCAACACACTCTGGAAAATACTTTCACAAATCAAATCACAAACGTGTAATTCTCCTAACTTTTAAAAAGCTCTCCTAACATTTAAAAACATTATATAAGAAAAATAACAATAAAAAAATAACAATAATCCAACAGAAAAGTGGGGTATACACCGACAATTCTCAGAATATGGTAAACAAATGGCTTAGAAACACAAAACCATATTCGTCCTCACTCATAAGAGAGCTAAAAATTTAAGCCACACCGAGATGTGTTTTTTCTGCCATTTTTTCCCAAATATCATATTTGAAGATGTTTTAAAATTTATTTTAAATATTTATTTATGGAGCACCTGGGTGGCTTAGTCAGTTAAGCATCCGACTTTCGCTTAGGTCATGATCTCACGGTTCGTGGGTTCAAGCCCTGCGTCAGGCTCTGTGCTGACAGCCCGGAGCCTGGAGCCTATTTCAGAGTCTGTATCTCCCTCTCTCTCTGACCCTCCCCTGCTCATGCTGTCTCTCTCTCTCTCTCTCTCCTAGAAATAAATAAAAATATTTTTAAAAAATAAATGTTTATTTATTTTTTGAGAGAATGAGAGACACAGAGCAAGTCGGGGAGGGACAGAGGGAGAGACAGACACAGAAGCCAAAGTGGGCTCCGGGCTCTGAGCTGTCAGCACAGATGCGGAACTCAAAGTCACGAACCAGGAGATCAGGACCTGAGCCAAAGTCTGACCCTCAACTGACTGAGGGCGTCCCCTCAAATTGGGAGATTTCAAAACTGCATTCTGTATCCAGGCTGGTGGGATTGTAAATCGGTATAATCCCTACGTGGACAACTGGACGCATCTAACCAAGTCACAGCACATATACCCTTGACCTGGCAATGTACTCCAGAGGTGTGCTTGTAGACGTGCAAAATCAGGTCTGCATGAGGTTATGTATTGGAGCAGAGCTAGTCAGAGGGAAGCGAGCAACTGGTCTACCGCTTTCTGTTGCCTCCATTCAATGAAATACTATGCAGCTCTAACCATCTCTCTATGAAGCAAGACAGAAAATGACCTCCAAGATCTACCATCAGAATCAAAAAGCAAATTATAGAACAGTGTTACCTTTTATGTCAAAGGGAACTGTAAGAAAATATGCTCTTATTTGCCTGTGGACTTCAAAAGATCCCCAGAGGATAAATAAGAATCTAACAGTGGCCGCCTACTCAAAGAGGCGAACTAAGGAGGGCACAGAGAGGGGGCCTTTCACAGAATTTTTTCTTTAATGTATTTTATTTTTCATCCTATCCATGTTAAATGTGTTGCCTTTATATGCAACAAATATAAAATAAGATACTCTTGCGGAGAGAAGGACAGTGTTGAGCATTACATAAAATGATATATTTTCTACTACGTGTTTTTTGAAAAAGCTATTAACAGTGGCTGTCATTGTAGGGCTTGCCTTTGTTACTCATTTTGGTATGTTTTAATTTGTACAGGAAACCTGCGTTGTTTCTGTAGTCAGAAAAAACAAAAATGGTGATTTATTATTTTTTTAATGTTTATTTTATTTTTGAGAGAGAGAGAGAACGTGAGCAGGGGAGGGGCAAGGAGAGAGGTAGACACAGAATCCGAAGCAGGCTCCAGGCTCCGAGGTGTTAGCACAGAGCCCCACGTGGGGGCTCAAACCCATGAACCATGAGGTCACGACCCGAGCTTAAGTCAGATGCTTCACTGACTGAGCCACCGAGATGCCCCTCTCAAAAATTTTTTTCAAGCTTTATTTATTTAAGTCACCTATATGCCCAAAGTGGGGCTCGAAGCCACAACCTCGAGATCAAGACTCACACGCTCCTCTGATCGGGCCAGCCAGGAGCCCCCAAAAATGGTGATTCAAAGTTCATTTTCTAATTTCATAGGGAAACATGATCTATTTCTGTGTTCCCTCATCACTATTCTTTAACTATGACAAACTGCATTGCAAGTCTGGCTTTTGCCTTCTATTTTAGATTCAGTGTTCTTTTCTAACTCAACTTGAACTATTTTTTAAGAATCAGACGCCCCCAGGACTTGTCTGCTACTCTCAGATTCGAGCCAAATTGGATAAAAAGTCCTTTTGCGTCATCTAAGCTTTAAGGAATCATGGGTTTCCTAGTGTACTGCTGTAGCGATTCCATAGACAGAAACTTCTAATTCCTTCTGTCAAGTCCAAATTTCATGACTTCATGGGGGGTGGCTGAGAGACTAAAAATCCCGCACGACATTTTCCCTTCTCTAAACAAGCAGAGAAACCAGGACCTTCCAAAGGAGGAGCTCCACCTGTAGCCAAGGTTATTTATAGGACTTGGATTTAAATTTAATTCTGCCCTCTGGTAACTCCAGCGGGATCTGCTGCTTTAAGAGCCGACCCCACCCTCTACGTAAGAGGGCTGTTTAGCTTCAGATCGAATGCAAATTTAGCAGGTAAGACACAAGAAACAAAAACAAGTTCTGGAATGGGTCACCGGAAGGGGGGTGGGGGGCAGACTCCGGGCGGAGTCTGGCTGTGTCACCTTGGCATGAGGAACAGGATGGATTTAAACACTTCCGCCCCTAGAATATAGAATGGTGTGGCCGCTATGAATACCAGTAAGGCAGTCCCTAAAAGCATTGGACAGAGAATCAGCATATGATCCAGCCGTTCCTCTTCTAGGTCCGTACTCACGAGAATTGAAAGCAGGAACTTAAATGGGTATTTGAACAGCCATGTTCACGGTAGCATCGTTCACAATCGGCAAAAAGTGGAAGCAATACAAGAGTCCACGGACAGATGAATGAACAAGCACAACGTGGAATATACATCCCGTGGGTTAGGATTCAGCCTTTAAAAAGTAGGCAATTCGGACACCTGCTCCAATTCGGATGGACCTTGAGCACATTGTGCTGAGTGAAATAAATAAGACATCAAAGGACAAATACTGTATGATCCCACTTCTATGAGGTGCCGAGAGTGGTCAATGTCATAGAGACTTTGAATGGTGGTTGCCGGGCTGGGAGGAGGGGAGATGGGGAGTTATTGTTTACTGGGTATGGTTCGGTTTGGGATGATGGAAAGTTCTAAATGTTTTTAAATGTTTTTTTTAAATTTATTTCCGAGAGAGAGAGAGACAGTGCAAGCAGGGGAGGGTCAGAGAGACAGGGAGTCACAGAATCCGAAACCGGCTCCAGGCTCTGAGCTGGCTGTCAGCACAGAGCCCGACGCGGGGCTCGAACCCATGAACAGTGAGATCATGACCTGAGCCGAAGCCGGATGCTTAACCAATTGAGCCACCCAGGCGCCCCGATGGAAAGTTCTAGGGGTGGATAGTGGTGACAGTGAATCTATTTAATGCTGTTGAATTGCACATGCAAAAATAGCTAAAAAAGCAAATTTTATACTACGCACATTTTACCACAATAAAAAAATAGTTTAAAAAAATCTGTTCTTCATTCCAAAGTCTATTGCCTGTCACTTCACGGACCCCAGAAGAAAATCAGGAGATTCTGGACAAAGCCAAATTAGTCTCGAGGCCTCAGTCTCATCATCTGTGAAACGGAAGAGTTGAGCAGAGAATCTGTGATTCCGAGTGGAGATGTTATGTCAGTAGAGGAGCGCTCTGGGGGAAATAATCCTATGGAAAGTAAGGTGGAAAAAAAAAGAAAAAGAAAAAAAACAACTAAGATGCCCAGGACTATATAAATGAACATTGACACCTACTAGATTTTGAGAATCTACTACAGGTCAGACATCAAAAGGTTTTATTTATTTATGTTTATTCATTTTTTGAGAGACAGAGAGAGAGCAGGGGAGGGGCAGAGAGAGAGACACACACACAGAATTTGAAGCAGGCTCCAAGCTCTGAGCTGTCAGCACACGGCTTGGCAGGGTTCAAAGTCACAAATTGGGAGGTCATGAGCTGAGCTGAAGTTGGACGCTTAACCAACTGAGCCATCCAGGTGCCCCTCAGAATGCTTTATTTAAAACTTATTTAATGAGTGCCTGAGTGGCTCAGTCAGTTAAGCATTGGACTCTTGATTTCAGCTCAGGTCATGATCTCGCAGTTTGTGAGCTTGAGCCCCACCAGAATCAGGCTCTGCTTGGACAGCATGGAGCCTGCTTAGGATTCTCTCTCTCTCTCTCTCTCTCTCTCTCTCTGCCTTTCTGCTGCTCACTCTCTTTCTCTCTCTCAAAATAAATAAATAAACCTAAAAAAATAAGTAACATTTATTTAAGATCCCTAACTATAGTGATCAAGTGTTCACCTCCATGAGGTCTTGAAACTCTTTATTCACATTGTATCCCCAGAGCCTAAAACAGTGCCTGTCATGGTGGAAATTCATGAATGTTTTCTGAATGAATGAATGAATAAATGAATGAATGAATGAATGACTCCTTGCTCAAGTCTGTTCATGCACAAATATGTTTTTCTAAGGTAGTTCTTACAGGTGGGGTTGCATTGACTCTAATAAACATTGCCAAACAGCCCACTGATTTACATCTTCCTCACCAACATGAAGGGATTGTGTCTTCTATTTCACCAACATTTGCTATTGTCACACCTTATTGTTTGCCATCTGATAGATGTTAAGAGTATTTCACTGTTTTATTTTGTATTTCTTTGATTATTAGGGAGGTTAAACATTTTTCCTTAGGCTTTTCTCATGACTTGCCTGTTCATATCATTTGCCCATTTTTGTAGTAGGTTGTTTATCTCTTTCATATCATATATATTTGGGTACTAAACCTTTGTTATTGTTTTGCAACTATCTTCCTGTCTTTGGCTTATGTTTTCTCTTTGTTTTATGCTTTTTTGACCAGAAAATTTTAAATTTTAAAATATTTTGTATAAAGTTTTGTTGTTGTTATTTTGTTTTTGTTTTTTTAGTAATCACTACACCCAACGTGGGGCTTGAACTATGATCATGAGATCAAGAGTTGCATGCTCCTCTGTCTGAGCCAGCCGGGTACCCTCAGAAATTTTAAATTTAATGTTTTCAAATGTATCAATCTTTTCCTTTATGGTTTGTATTTTATGCATCTTGTTTGAGAAATCCTTTCCTACTCTGAATTGATATCCGTATTCTCTTTTTATTCACACATTTTTNAATGTATCAATCTTTTCCTTTATGGTTTGTATTTTATGCATCTTGTTTGAGAAATCCTTTCCTACTCTGAATTGATATCCATATTCTCTTTTTATTCACACATTTTTAAAATTTTCTTTTAGCATTTATTCAGTTTTGAGAGACAGAGAATGAGTGGGGAAGGGGCAGAGAGAGAGAGGGAGACACAGAATCTGGAACAGGCTGAGCCATCAGCACAGACCCTGATGTGGTGCTCGAACCCACAAACTGTGAGATCATGACCTGAGCCGAAGTCGGATGCTTAACCGACTGAGCCACCCAGGTGCCCCTATCCACACATTTTTTATTAACATTGTATTTGGAAAGAATTTTAAGCTTACATAATGCTGCAAAAATAAAAAATGGTACAAAGAACACTCCTATACCCCTTATCTAGTTTACCTCGTTTTAACATTTTACCCATTCGTTTATTATTTGATATATGTAATATAAACAACATAGCACATGTAATACATGTGATGTATAATACATACATATTTTTTTCTTAACTTTTGAAGGTAAGTTACGTACAGTATGGTGCTTTACAGATAAATACTTTAGTGTGTATTTCCTATGAATAGGGAGTCTCTTACATAACTATAGTACAGTTATCAACTTTATAAATTTACAGTGATAAAATAACTTTATCAAATCCCCCATTCATATCCCATTTTTGTCAGCCGACATATTTGATGTTGATATTTCCTATAGCATTTTTATAACCCCATAAGCCATTTAACCCTATGAATTCTATAACCTTATAGCAGTTTTAAAAACCCTACGGTGCAGAGTCCAAGCCAGGGGTAGGTATTGCATTTAATCGTCATGTCTTTTTTGCTCCCTTTAATCTAGAACAGTTCCTTGCTGTTTATTTGTCTTTTAGAATACTGACGTTTTTGAAGACTACCGTCCTGTCCCTGCCCGCCTCGCCCCCAATTTTTAGTAAAATGTTCTTCATTTTGTGTTTAGCTGATGTTTGCTCCTGATTATATCAGGCTTGATGAAAGCACTTCCGGCGGGAGTGCTGCACAGCCGCAGTGAAGTGCGCTACTGCGTACACAGTATTACAAAGATGTGCTATGGTGTCTTTCTCAGTGTATCACGTCTGGAGGCTGGATTTGGCTTATTTATCTTTGTCATCCGGACATTATATTCATCATCACAGGTAATTTTCACACCAACCTTCAGAGAGATTAAGCACCTGTCCCCAGTTCACCAAGCCAGGAAGGAGGAATTTGAACCCAGGTCTGCCCAAGACCAGGGCGCTTTCCATTATTTCCGGGGCTTCCGCCTTCCCATAGACCAAAGGGACTGGTTTCTAGGCGCGGAGAAGTGGAACTCGGAGAATCGAGGGTGGGCAGATGAGAGAAACAGGTATCAGACTGGGCTCTGGGGTACAGACTTTGCCAGCCAAGGGATGGGGCTTGGCCTCGGCTGCCAAAAGCGGAAACATGACTGGAGGGAATGAGACCAGAGGTCCCACCCGGAAACTGATCACCCATAGGTGTCCAGGGGCACATCCGTCGCTTTCCAGGCTAAGCAGGGTAATGAGGCAATAGCTTGAAAAGGGGAACCTGCAGCTGCTTTTGTTGGAGGGGCAAGGGGGGGAGAGGGGGTGTTGAGAGGCATGGAAGAGAGTTTGCTGGCTGCCTGGAGCCCCCTCCTCCACCGACTCCTCCCTGCCTGATTAAGGAACCCTAATCAGCTTGGGGAGATTAAGGACCTTGGACAGCTGTCCCCACACCCCCGCCCGGCCCGGCTGGCAACGGAGACCTGCGGGAGGGTGCCAGAAGGGGGGTCCGCCCTGTGACCCCTCACCCCGGGCCTGGGCCCGAGCCCCGGACTTTCCGGTGAGTGGCAAAGGCTCCTGCGCACGGATTCGGGTCCCTTCCGCCCCAGAAGGATCTACGGAGGGCGTGGGCGTGGATCCACTGAACCCCGACGGCTCCGATGAGGGAGGAGGGGCAGGCAAGAGGGGAACAGGAAGCAGGAGAGCGGGGTGTGGGGGGTGCGGCCATGCCCTTGACTCCCAGATAGTCGTCCCAGCCAGAGGAGGGGCTGTGGAAGTGGGGACATGCCCCCGGGCTAGTTGGGCTTTGAGAAACCGGGCGCTGCGGACAGAGCCCTAAGAGAGTTGTGGGCCCCCCACCCCGTCGCTCATCCCACGCTGCTTATGCTCCCAGAAGCCGGCAATGACGGCGTGCGCCCTCCGTGCGGGTGGGTTCGCA